>NW_004524723.1:2863822-2890022 GCF_000260255.1 Octodon degus | reverse complement strand
GCCAGATAGCTCAGTGGACTAAAGCGCCTGTTAGGCAGAACACAGTGGCCAGGGTTCAATTCCTGGTGTGCTGTGCTGCCCCCACCCCTGGGGGCATGCTGAGACAACAACTGAGACTGGGCATGGTGGTGCACACCTGTAATCCCAGAGCTTTGGGAGGCTGAAAATAGGAGAAATCACTACGAGTCTGATTTATGTAGTGAGACCCTATAGACCCTATCCTAAATACACTAAAAAAATAAATAAAAATAAAAAAGTTACCACCTTGGAATATACTGATATCAGATGTGGCCAATGAATGTATCATATCTTTTTTTTCAAAAAGTCACATAACTTGGGGAAATTTTGCTCCACTGTAAATTCTTTATTTTAAACTATTTCAAAGGGTAGCATTTTAGGTCACCAAACAAGACGCTTACATAAATACTAGCCATTTCCACACATTCTCATGAATCCCAAGCCTCCTGTAGCAATCTGTACTGGCTAGGGCCCACCAGTCAATATCCACTTGTGAAATGCATCTTACCTGGTAACAATGTCATTGGTGACTGTGTGCTACTCTGGGCAGTGAAGGTGATAGATTTAGGAGTTGTTTCAGCAGTAGATACATCTGTGCTTTTGGTGAAAGGTGATGTTCTGAGGAAAGGTGAAGCAGGGCTGTACTCTTCTGTAATGCCAAGTCTTGTGCTCAATTCTTTTGCTGATCCAGGTACACTAGTCAGAGGGATCGACTGGGTTGTAGCATCTATATGCACTTGGTTCCTTTCTGTGGTAATGTCATGTTCTGTTGAGATGCGTGGCACTAGAATTTCAGGATCGGTTGGCAAGAGCTCTTTTCCAGATATAGTAAGTACAGCTCCAGGGCCAGTGACCAGAGATTTTGTGCTTGACAGAGTGCTGGGACTGATCACGGGAGGGTGAGAGGTCTTAAGATTGGTGGTGGCCAGTGTTGGAGACATATAGGTTAAGCTGGTGCTCATGGTTGTAAGAGCTGGCTCAGTAAAGGATTCTGTTAAGGCTGAGGGCAAAGGGACCTCTACAGGAGAGTTCTTTGTTATAGCTTTGGTGGATTCTGTGGACAGAGACACCAGGATTGGTGACTTTGGTTCTGTAAAAATTTTCTCTTGGTGGGGAGTACTCTGGGTGTTGGGATATGTTGTTTGACTACTGTGGCTCACTGCTATGGATGACGCCATTGTCAATGTCTGAACTGACGTCACAGGTGTCTCCCTTGTCTTAGATAGGACTGGAGTAAAAGATGAACGTGGTAAAGTTTCTTGTGGGACTGAAAGTGGAGTAGATGCCATCAAAGACATTGATAAAAGTGATGGTGAGGAAGACAAAATTGTGGACACCTCAGAGGTAGACTTGAGCTGATGTGTGGAGGTCCTGGTTAACGGTAAACTTGATGAAAACTGGAAGGACTGTGATACTGAGGGTGGAGGGAATGGGGACCCTGAAGATGAGTCATCAACAGTTCCAGTATCGGCACCCACAGGAACAAAGACATTTGGTATTTTAATGGTGGATGTGTAGGATGGAGCTCTGGATGTATGCAGAACCAGTGACTCTGTGGAAGGCTGAGCATATTTTCCATCATAGAATGAAACATTACTTCTTTTACTCTGAACAAGAGAAGAGGAAGAAGAGTCTGAATATGAAGAGTTTGAGATTTTAACATAAGAAGTTGAGCTCTCGCTGATGTCTGGGGATGAAATATTATCTGTAATAGACAGTAATGCCCGTTCTCCTTTGGTGAAAGTAGATGAAACATAGGTGTGGTCTCTGTGGTCACTGGAAGCCCTTTGTTCAGTATCTGTGCCACTCATTTGACCACTAAGTCCAGTGACTATAAAGGAAAAATCCAAAGTTAGGTCAAGTAAATAAACAAGAAATTTCTAAAACATAGACTATAAACTGACTTTTGGTGGTGTATCCAAGAACTCAAGTAAGTGAAAGACTTTCTTTGAGGAGGTGGTTTTCCAATGTTGAGCACTCTGGATGAACACATATGGAAAGGCTACAATCATCAGTGTTCTGAGATTTTCCTACTGTGAGGAGTACTGGTGGAAGAGGTACTGAAAGGGCCTAAAAATAAGGAATAGCTCCAAATTCCTTCCATAGCCTTCTTTGATAAAATCAAATTGTTATGAAAAGCTTTCAAGACCCCAAATAGAATAATTGTTATGCTTAAATGGAAAAAGGAAAACCCACCCAACTTTCCATTCTGTATAATGAGATATTTCTTTCCCAGGAGATTGGCCTTAACTACACAGTGACTGGTTTCCTTTATTTTAAGCCTCCAGGAGACGTCATCCCATATACCTCAGCCAAGTGTGTGCAGGGATTTGAGGAGGGGGTGTCCTGAGGTGGGAGAACCCAAAACTTCTCATAAAGAGAATTCATGAGGTACTTCTTGGGTTGCCAGCCAACTGAATCACCCAAGGGGCTGTGAGTAAACCGATAGATGAGCTGAGGGAAGGTAGAAATAGTCGCTGCTGCGAAAGACACTCCACCTCCAAGAGCAGGCAAGGCAGCCGTTGACCGTGAGATCACGCCCATGTCGTCTGTCACATTGCCATGCAGATCAGTGCCCTCAGTTTCCCGGGGAGCTGCTACAGAGCTGCCTGCCTCCGCTGACGTCACCGCATCGGGAAGGCTGAGAGAGCGCAGCGTGCGCTCCCCACTTCCGGTGAGCATCGCAGACGACGTGTGCGTTCCGCGGGCATGCGCCCCGGAAGTGCTCTCTTCCTCGGCAGGGGAAGGGGCTCCAGGCGCTGTACTGTGTTCCTGTGCTGAAAGCAGAAGAGGTAGTGGTCACGTGCAGTGCCCTAGACAGAGCCCCAGGTCTTGTGCTTTCTTAGAAGCTTCGTTTTTTTATGAAACTCCGAGTGAAGCTATGAATCAGCACCTCTGCTCAGGTGACTTGGATTTATGGGAAGGGTTATTGCCACAGAGAACAGGATATATAGTGGTTCTTTCCGCCATTCTGGTTGCAAACCAAATTGGTCGCAAACCAAATTAATTTTCCCCGTAAGGTCAGCAGTGAACCTCACCCCTGAATTTGATTTTCAGTTTCTGCAGGGTGATATATAATAAAAGTTATTGCAGAAAAGTCATTGGTGGCAAAAACAAGAGTTGGTGGGGTAAGAACTAGCAACCAGGCTGGGGCCTCGAATGTTGGGTCAAGGCCTTGAAAGGAGGCACAGTGTTCCTCAGGGCTGTTGCAGAATATTGGTCATAACTAAGACAGCATGCGGTCATAACTAAGACACAGCACACTTAATATTTTGTTTTTAATTTTTAAAAATACACTTGTTTTGCTGTATTGATGGAGATAGAAGGAGTGACATTTGAATAAATATCCCTTTCTTCCCTTTGGGTGTTATATATTTTTTTAAATTTTTATTTTCTTTTATTTTTTGTGGGGCCGGGGCTGGAACTCAGGACCTTGTGCATGCCAGGCAGGCACTTATGCGTGTTATATTTTGGAACTATTTTAGATTATTACATTAGATTATCAAATAAACCCCTCTTTTCAGATATGATGACAGAGATCCAATTCTTTTTGGCCTAAACTTCACAATCTGGCTCTATAAGAAAAGATTTCTTTACTAGTTTTTTTTTGTTCCCATCCCAGATTGTCCCTTGATACTCAGTGCTTTGATGGAAAATGGCTGTAAAGCTGAGCATTACATAAATTCATTTCAGGATAGGTTTCAATTGACTGAGTCAGAAATGAGCACTGGGACTGGACACCCAGTGATCTAGAGCAGCTTCAAGCCAGGAACTAGAGAGAGGTGTGATGAGGCCAGCTAAAGGGCTCAGGAGACGGAAAAGCAACTAGCAGAAGCTTGAGGGTTGTACTCCTGGGCACAATTTCTCTGGTCAAGGAGAAAAAGACTTGGATGGGAAGATTTTAAATACCTATCTTCTTTACCACTAGCTAATAAGAAAAATTGTCATTCACTACTCATGTGGCCTGGAAAAGCAAATATTGATAATGAAAGAATAAAACACATGGGTGTGCAATATTTATACCTTTATGTTTCTGCATGAGAAACAGATTATCTATTTTTTAAGAAAAGGGAATCATTTTCCACCATCAGCTTTGTAGGGGCTCCAGGATTTTTGTTTTTTGGAGGATGATGAAAATGTTCTAGAATCAGGTAGTTGTGATGGCTGCATAACTTGGTAAATACGATCACTGAACTATACACTTTAAGTGGGTATATTGTACAGAAATTGAATTGTCTCAAACTTGTTAGCAAGAGGGGAAGTATCTTTGATGAATGCCCTGAATAACCAGAGCTGAATAATGGCTCATGAGATGTTTTCACCTTCCAGAAGCTCTGTGATGAGGTAGGTATGGGTATGTGGGGTGGTCTATAAGGATTAGGAGGACATCAACATAGTGAGAAGAGGATGCTCCATCAACAGCTTATCGGACATGTACTAGAAAAAAGTTAGGATATACAGGTAGCTCTGTATTCATCAGATAGAAGAATGGCTTAGGAATGATAAAATTAGAGGAGATGGAGGAGTTGTTTCATCAGTGCCTGCCTTAGTACCCAAAGAAGATCATAAACTTGCCAAGTCTCTCTTCTCCCTGTGGTACACTTCTGTGATATGAAAGCTTACTTGAATGTTCTCCATGTTGTGCTGAAGATTCCAGGCTTTGTAAGGAAGATGTAGACAAAGACTCTGAGTAACTGTTCTCAGCCAGTGCTGTGTTACCTCCTATAAACTGCTGAGCAGAGTCTGAGAACTGGGTCAGAACTCTATCATATGAAGCAGAACTTCTTGTCACGTCAGCAGGTGTCTTGCTGTTGATCAGTAACCATTGTGCTGTGCTCTTTTCACCTCTGATGAAGGGCACCGACTTAGATGCAGTCTCAGTGAGAGGCATGGAACTCTTATTTTCTGCTTCTAAGGTGCTAGTAAGCTGATGGCTTCCAAAAGCTAGAAAATAATGTAGAAATAATTCCATTATATATATGTATATATATATTATATATATATATGAAAATGATCACTCAATAACTAAGTAGTGAGTCCTTGCTAAGGAAAAATTTCGCTTTCTAAAGAATCATGTATAGAATTTATTATATGTATCACCTGACATACATTATCATATTAAAAAAATTATTTTAAAACTTGGGTCTGAAGAAGAAAGAAACACTACAGGTTAGTAAACAAGGGATTTGAAAAACATACACAAATATCAGAGTAACTTAGGAGCTTGATTGTTTTATTCTCTTGCCCATGAAAAGTAATTCAAGGAATTACGTTATTCTATCCAACAAATAAGTTCATAAATGTAGTATATAGAGAGCACTTTTTAAAAAATAGCTGTTATATTAATAAAGATTATTCTAATTCTAAAGCATAGTAAAAAAAATCAACTGTAGAAACTAAATCAGACCATGAATTTGGGAACTATGTTTGTATCCACACATTTATTTATAAAGATGACCTATATACAAAATCACTGGTAGTTGTACAGTGTGGGCCAACTACTTTGGAAATAATTTTGCAGAGCAAAAAGAACATGCCTACATTACTTAAACCCTCTGAGCCTTCATTTCCTCTCAAGCAGGAGGGGTGACACCTGTCCAGTTAACTTCACTATGTTCTTGCCAGGATGAAAACCAATGCAGTATGGGGCTGGGGAGATGACTCAGTACAATAAGTGCTTGCCTGGCAAGCACAAGGGCCTAAGTTCAATCCTCAGTCCCCCCCCCAAAAAAAAGAACCAAAATTACAAAACCAATGCAGTGATGTGACTTATCAAGCAAAGGTGCTGTTATCATCAAAGAGCTCTCTTCTCCTTGAAGATTCTAAATGGTCTTGTTGAGGACTCTTAAGAAAAACGAACTATTTAAAAATTCCCTAACAGATCAAGTAAAGAGAAGGTACTTACTTGGTGAATCATTTTGCTTATGTACAGATGTAAGATCAAATTCATTTTCTGTGGACTGTTTAGTGAATTCTTCATCTGCTGGATTCTTGGTTATACTGCCATTTTTTCGCAGTTCCACTACAGAGGGTGAAGAGTGGACTGTGGCAGAAGTTGTGGTGATTTTGGTGTCTTCAGGAAAAGCCACCATCTTGTTTATAGGCCTCAGATTGACAGTCAAAGACTGGAGCTTCCGCGGGGCACCATCAGTTAATGTAGTGGCAACATGCATACTGTTGGTCTGGCTGACTGATGGGCTTTGGGAAACACTGGAGTTCAGTTCCTGTACATTTTCAAGAGCTAAAATAGATGAAAACATGCTTCAAAACTATTCAAAGCATTAAGAAAATCAAGTATATATCTAGATACAATGTTTATTACATTTTGGTATATAAATTTAAAGATGGAGCTTTAAACACCTGTATATCGTTACACACAAACATGTGCAGCCAGAGCACTATCTTTCCCTCTCCTTACTAGTCCTAATTTTCACAGAACTGAGTGGCTAAGGGCTCTCATCAGCACAAGGGAAGGCTTTGTGTATAAGCTAAAAGGAATACAGGAGAATGCAAGACAAATTTTGGTCAGTCTAGTTATTTATTTGGCACAGGGTCTCACCTATGCAGCTCAGACTCATAGTGATCCTCTTGTCTCAGCCTCCCCAGTGCTGGGATTATAGGCATGCGCCACCATGCCCAGCTTCAGTGGCCAGCACAGCTTGCCCAGGGTTCTAGGGGCTGACACAGCATGCAGTGCTGGAGATCAAACCCAGGTCCTTGCACTTGCTAGGCAGGCACTTGTCTATTTCCCCAGCCCTCTTTGGTCTTTATAGAGGAAGATGAAAACCTCTGCTACTCAGTTCCCTATTGTATCTTAAGCAAGACAAGCAATTGTGATAAGGCATGTGTTGTTTAATTTTAGCTATGTAACCCTTTTGCTCATACTATCACAGATTAAAATCCAGTCCATAAAAGTTAGGCCACTACAGGGACTCCAATTCCCTGGTCACCACTAGGGGAGGTGAAACAAGGGAGAAGGTCTAGGATTCTATAGAATATAGCACACTGGTGACCCAGGACAAAATTTTCCAACCTTATCACCATTAAAGGCTCTTTATTATTCTCCAATGTATGGTCACCATAAATCTGATGTTTCTGAAGACTTTTTTTTTTTTTTGTACTTTAGGGGAGGGTCTACAGGGTGTTCAGGGTCTCACTACTACATTGGATTTGCAGTGATCCGCCTGTTTACAGCCTCCCAAGAGCTCCCACGTAAATGCACCTATTTACATGCATACAGGTGCATGCCATGCCACTATGCCCAGTCTCAATTGCTGTCTCAGTGTGCCCACTGAAGACTTATTAAACCAAACTGCATTCATTAAGTAACAGAACTTCTAACCAGCAGAAGGTACTTCTTTTGTGTGTGTGTGTGTGTGTGTGTGTGTGTGTGTGTGTAACTGGAGATTGAACTCAGGACCCTGTGCTTGCCAGGTAAGCACAGAAGGTACTTCTTATCACTTTACAAATTTTATTTAAGTCTACCCAAAAGTACACAGGCTTCAATATTATACTGAATCTCATTAAATTTTAGGGATTGGTTCTAACCAACATACTATACCAGCAAGTTCACCAGGAGATCAGGAACTCTGTAATGGGAACAGTTTTTCTGATCAATGGATAGCAGTCACTGGATAATTCTGAAAAACCTTATGAATTGATTTATATGCCACTGGTCAAAATATGTATAGTGTGCTTCCACATTATGGTGGCTTCCTTCTATAAAGGCATTTTCAAAGGATGTCCTGAGAGCCAACCTCCAAAAGGGCACATTAAAATGTTAATTCCAAGGGATTTGTGGGTGTAGGTTGGTGGTAGAGTATTTGCTTAGCATATGTGAGGCCCTGGATTGAGTACCCAGCACTGAAAAAGAAATCCTCATTCCAAACAGGAATAAAGTGCAGGAAAGCTTGGTGAGTAGAAACAACATGGCAAGCAAAAAGAGAGTGCCTTTTTAAAAAGCTAAAAATAATAGAAGTACTCTAAATTGATATAATGAAAGGCTTTGAGATGTTAATTATAACATAAAAAAGGGAAAAGGAAATTGTCATTATAAATAGTTCCTTGAAGAGCAGTCTTGTGTGCAGTTGTGACCAAAAGCACAAATAAATTTGAGATATAGTTGGAGAGAAAGAGTACAGGAAGCAAAGCCTTCCTCTTATTCTTACATAATATCATAGTCCCTAGCCAGGAATGGTTGCACTCACCCACCCATAATCCCAGCACTCTGAGTGGCTGAGGCAGAAGGATAGCGAGTTCAGGTCCAGCCTGGGCATTTAGTGATTTAACTAGACTTTATCTCAAAATAAAAAATTTACAAAGGGACTGGGTATATAGCTTACTGCCAAGAAGCTGAGTTCTGTCCTCAGTACCAGCAAAAGACAAACAACAACAAAATCCACAGCCCCAACTACCTCTAAAACAGCCTGCAGTTCTAGATGCTAGACCCTAATGAAGACAAAGTGAAGATGCATGGAATCCGGAGAAACAGTAACTGAAATAAAGGAATAGAAAGATTGAGACATAAAAATAAAGTTACAGAAAAAATAATAAAGTTACAGATTACCCAAACCCAACCCTACCTACTTGAAAATAAAAGGTAAACAAAAAGCACTTCAGTATAAAAAAGAAAAGCCTAAGTATCCTTTAAAATGGTACCTGGAATTGACCCAAGGCCTTTACGATGAGCTACATCTGCAGCCCTTTTCACTTTGAGACACGGTCTAACTTGCCCAGGCGGGGTTGGAATTCTCCCATCTCAGTTTTCCATAATGCTAGTAGTTTGGATGCCTGGCTCCAAACTACTTGTAAAACATTTTCATTCCTACTAAATGGCATTATTTTATGCCATTCAATGTTCCCATCAAAACACAGCGGGGATTGTGCTGGATTCAGGCTGGACATTACAGGTATGCCCATTTTAGTGGTTTTAACAAGTGACCACAAAAATAAACCACAAAAGTCACAAATGTTAAATCACAGAAGGAAAATGACTCTATTTTGCCCGACCTGCTTCATCACAAAAAGCTACCTTACTTGGCCGATTGTGATGTACTAAATTCTTTATATATCAGTTTCACTTAATCCTCACAGTAATGAAAGAAAATGTATGTGAATACTGCTGAGGAGGTAGTAGTGCCTCATAATAAACAGGAAATATTTGGTCAAACTAATCTATGATCACTACTAATGATCCTAAGTAAGCACTGGCTAAATCTAGAGAAATTTTCCACATTTTAATTCAAGTGATGAGCATTTAACAGTTGCCTTTCTTGCCCATTTCTACCCCTGAAACAGCTACTCAAATATGGGAAAACAATCCTCTCAGGGCCAAGCCAGGTTCCTAGTCTTTGTAACAGAAGGTGGAAAGAATGCACACTCCTTTAGTAAAAGGATGTGAAAGTATGTGTGTCACTCTCCAACCACAATGCAAAATATGAGAGCTTCAGACATGTGTCAGAGTGCTTAACCTTGATTTGACTGCTATCTAGACTTGCCCAAAGTATAGCTGAAGCAGCTGATATTTAGGAAAGGCAGACAAAATCTAAAATCCTCTAAGTTATTTATGTCTGCTCCCTTTACAAAGTGAAATCACCACAAAGCAATTTACCTGGACCACATTACCTTTGCTACCCACAGAAATACTTTTTTAAGTTCAGGTCCATTATGACACCCTCAGCTCCTACTGAAAATCCATAGAAAACACCATCTTTTAAAGAACACCAGTACAATTTCCACAAAAATAGTAATTGAAAGCATTTTCTATTACGGCCTTCAACATTCCCTATATAAATAATTCCTGTTAGAATTTACTGGTCCCATAACATTTATGGCTGTGGATTAAATTGTGTGCTTTATCTGAGCAATCGTTTGCCCCACCCAGCTTCCCTTTGTGCCCTGCCTTTCAGGAAGCTTATACTAAATTTAGTGCTCAATTGTAGCCACCTCACACAATTCAACACACACATCTCTTTCCGCCTTCAAAAAAGCTTTCCCCCGTTACTTCGTTTACTTTTCCCCTGTGATCAAATAGCACATGACTATTGCAGAAAACATGCAAAGTACAGAAAGATACAAAGCAGCAATGAATATAAGGCAGCAGGAAAGTAATTTCAAGTGGCTTCCAATATCTTTTAAATCATCTAATTCTGTTGCCTGGGCCTATGGCTGCCTTAATACTATAAAATGTACAATTTATTTTCAGGAGCAAATAACTGCTGGGTATCCTAGCCTCATCAGAGGTGCTGCACACGCATTTCTGTGTAGAGGGAGGTAGTGAAGTAAGCCCAAACTACAAAGACTAGGTGTGGAATCCCACATGCTGACCAGCAGGGCTCCTTCAGATCAAGTCTGAGCCCTTCAGGTTTTCACTGAGGAGTGCCATCATCACTGTACCAGGCTTCTAGCCCATCATCCTTGTGCCTGTGTAGGAGGGACAATCACTAATCTGACAGGTCTGAATGCTGGTCTTTTTACTAGAGGGTGGAGTGGCATAAGCATTTGTTTTTTTGTAGAGCTTGCCCATCAGGCCAGACCCACTGCAGATCTGCCTTGGCAGGTCCTGCGGACTCCCTCTATAGTCTTGCTCAGTTGCTTGCAGATTCTTTATTATTCAGTCAGAGAGGGAGAGAAAGCTCTCAAGATTTCCATTCAGGGGAGCTAGGCGGTGGACACACCTTTTGTGGTGGGCTGGCAGGCTAGACAAGCCTTAACAATAAATCTGAACTTCAGGTCTTTGTGCATATGTCCCCCACCCCAAAGCCCTCTGGAGCAACTAAGAGGATGGTCAGACTTTACATAAAACAGAACATTTAGTTCCCTAAGGAAGAGAAATTCTCAGTAAAAGACTAAGTGAATATGAAAGAGTAGAACTCTCTAAAAATTAGTACCATAAGGATCTAGAAGGACAAATACTCAAAGATTTTAAGGGCCAATTTTTGTTGCTGTTTTGAAAAAGTACAGGTGAATAGAGATTGAATACATTAAAGTTGAAAACATGGGCTGATTTTTTTTTCTTTTTTTCTTTTTTTTTTTTTTTTTTTTTTTTTTTTTTTTTTTTTTGGTGGAACTGGAGATTGAACTCAGGCTTGCCAGGCAAGCGCTTATTCTACTGAGCTATATCTCCAACCCCCATGGGCTGATTTTCAGCTATATCAATTTAAATTGTAAATATTTAAATGACCCTGACTAAAATAAAAATATAATTTCCTAGAAAATGCTTCCTTTCCATCATTTAGAAAAGTTGGTTGTAAATCACTGAATCACAGAACTTTGGAGCTACACAGGATCATAGCTTTATCTAATCCAGCCAGTGATTATTAATAATCTTACCAGGCAATCCTCTAAAAACATGAATCATAAATTACATCCATACCCAGCCAGCAGGAAACCATATACCAAGTATATGGAAGAGGAGCTGGCTAAATAGGCATTACAATCAGTTTTTGCTTTGATGACATAAACCCAAACTCCTGTTCTTGCAAAGTATTTCCAGAAGCCTCTGACCTATGTGAAATTTGCAATGGTAATTTCTGAAGTAGCCTAACTTCAATTTCCCAAGAATGCTTCCAACCCTCTGTCCTGCACCCTGTGGCTGAGGATGAAAAGGAGCAGCAGAGCCCCTGAATAACAACACTGAGGAGGGACAGTTTCCAGCATTCTCTTTGACATGACACGATGTGCCTTGTACAGGGAGTTGGGGACATGCTGATTCCCATTTCTCATGGACTATCTTGTTCAGAGGCAGTGGGGGACCTAGAATAAGTAACAGACCCAGTCAGTGTCCTCAAGGGGAGCACAGTCTGTATACAGGTAGGCACTGGTGACTTGGTACCACAAGATGCTTAGCACAGAGGACCAGAGGGAAGAAGAGAGGCTCATGGAAATGGAATCCCTGAGTTAGGGCTAACCACTAAGTAGAAGGGGAAAGCAGAATACTCCACAACCAGTGACTAAATACATGCCTCAAAAACACCTCCACTTTTCTTTGCCATTGAGGAAAGTGTTTTTGCAAGAATTAAGAAATAAATGATACACTGCTCAACACTTCACAAAAGTACTTTGTTACAGTTTACATGTAGATGTCTCCCCAAAGCTTCATGTACTCATAGGTGGGACTTTGGGAAGTGCCTGGGTCATTGGGGGGGTACTAAAGTGGTCCTCTAATGGGGTAGCATACTTCTGGGTGTGGGTGATGGATTTATTAAAGTGGGAAGACCAACACTGGGTGTGGGGAGCACCAGGCAAGGGCTTATAGCCTGCATGAAATCAGAAAGAAAAGGAGGAGGAAGTTGTGCTGCTTTGTGCCTGCCACAACATGAACTATTTCTCCTCCACCAGGCCTCTCTGTCGTGCCACCCTACATTGGAGCCGGCCCACTAGGACTGAAATTTCTACAAGCTGAGCTAAATAAACCTCTTCTCCTTTTACTTGTGAGCGTTGGGCACTCTATCCCAGCAATTAGAAAGTCACTAAGATGCTCTCTAACCCATGGCCTCTTGTGAAAGAATACGCACCATTTAACATTTTGTATGTTACTGGATAAAGGACAGAGAAGAGAGGGGAGGCAGGCCAACGATTATCTTCCTTATATGGTTAAGGAAAACATACTTTAAACATGTACTTCAATACTGAGATTAACTGCGTACGTTGTGCTTCTACCCCAAATACTTGGCAGAAGAGGAATGGCATTTTTGGCTTACTGTCTTTTTCATCTTAGGCCCTATTACAGGTATTTAATTAGCCATCTACACACACCTATTTAAGGCTGTTTTGAATGATTTTGGAGGGGTAAGCAGGGGACAGGATTACTCACATGAAGAATGTTCTGAAGAAGGAGAATAAGCTGGTGTCCTGGAGAAATGAAACAATGAGAGCTGTGGTCCTGAGGAATTTCTTTTCATGGACAGCATGGTTAGTTCTCCTGGTTCCAAAGCAGGATGCGAGGACTGGCTCAAAACTGAAGTGCCAGACACTTGAGTGTGCACAGTCGCTTCTTCTGAGAGGCCCTTCACCCTCTCCAGGAAGCCTTGCACTGTTCCACTCTCCATGTGAGAAGAGGCAATTCTTCCTTCTGACTCTGAACTGTTAGATGGCAAGTGAAGCCTCTGTAAGGCTGAACAAGGAAAAACAATGATTAAAATTCTACCAGCAGACTTGTAAATGTCTGAGTAATCTTTTAGTGGGTCAAGTCTGACTTATATAAAATATATAGATGTGAAAAGGAATTAGGAGCAGTTGTTCTCTGGAAATGAACTCCTGAACAAGAGACCACAATCTAGGATACAGATTATTTCTTAAAGCCATAAAAAATTTGTTTTGGGAAGAAAATTACCAGCAGTGGGATAGACTCAAGCCAAATATCAGATAATATGGACTTAAGAGATCAGTGCTAGATAATCATAACTCACCAACTCCCATATTCCACAAAGATGGTTCCAGAATTTACTGGAATTCAATCAAACAGAATTTCCAGTATGTGGATGACCAAACCAGGCAGTGTCACGCCACCATTCATAAATAAGACACAAAGTACTTTCATACATTTTTTTTTACAGACTTTAGTGCCCCCAGTCAGATCTCCTGTCACTAGGGAGTGAAACCATGGAATCACTTCTGACACTTCCATACTCCAGCTTGAGGTCCTCACAAACTTTCCTTGAGCGTCTTTATGAAATCCCCTTCCTTTGCACCCTGTGGCAAACAGGTCAATATCTGGTGTCTAGATTTGTGTCTACTGGTTGATTCTCCTCAGTCTAGGTTCCCCCATCTCTCCAACCCCCATCATACATGTTGGATCTGCTTGACAGCTGAGTCCTCCTCAGGTTTGTTTTAACAGTATCATTCCATTGTGCAAAGCTCTTTGACGACTTTTCCCACCACACCATGTATAAGCCATTTGGTTTGCAAAGTGCTCCGTGATTGTCCCTAACCTATCCACACAACTGTCCTACCCTCTTCTCTGTGTACAGCTTACACTCACCCCCACGATGATGCTGGCCCTGCCCGCCCACAGAAAGGCCCAAATCGCTTCTCTTTTGCCTTCATTCACATTGGGGAATCTCACTCTTCAGCCACCCCTCCTGTTAGAAGTATTCAGCTTTATGCTCCAACCCTAACCCTAAAACATGTTAATTCTTTGACCTTCACATGTTGGGTTAACTTCTCTGAGCTTCAATTTTCAAATTCCTAAAATGATTTGACTTTTTGTAAGGATTGAAAAAAACAGATCTGTTGGAATGTAGTGAATACCTAGTAACTACTTGTTCCTTTCTCAATTAAGTCTCACCATCAAGCCAAGCCCCTTCTTCAAATCCTTTGCTAAAAATAGCAAACCTCAAAGCCGTGTAGTCTGGAGCAAAAACAACTATTTGAAGCACATCGACACAAAACCACATTAATACAAACAACATCAACAGAGATAGGCTGGCCATCTTTCTCAGGCATGCATCCTACCAGACTTGTGCTTCTGAGACAGGAGTACATGGCAGGATCCCTGAGAGAGGGAGGAAGCTTCGATTCAGACTAGCTGTGGGATGCAGAAGCCAAGGGACCGACCAGGCTGCTTGAAAAATCTGCACCCTTCTCTGATCTGCCCTTATGAGTATCTCACAGATTGAGCTCACGTCACAAATCTGGTTCACCCCAGCCCAGGACTTCTAGATGGGCACAGTTAGTTGGGGTTGGGAGAGAAAGGATGAGGCAGAAATGTTGCTTTCCAAGACTGGATAAACATGAGTAAAACAAGCATTCCCAGCTTAGGCATCATCACAAACTCACCTAAGGTGCTATTCTGAGAAGTCAGCACTCTTGTACTCCTAGGTGAGCGTCCAGCGGGGGAAACAGTGAAATCTGTTCTACTAGAAGATGCCTTCCTCCCTTCAGCACTTGCTTTTGCAATTAGGAGAGTAAGGTTTTCTGGAGCTTCCGAAGAAGTGTGGCTCATTTTGGAGGCCTGAACCGAAGTACCCTCTTTTGAATCCACTGTTGAAAGGTCCTCTGGATTCTGATAAGAAGTAATGTCTTCTGTGTGGGGCTCAGTATGACTTTCTGGCCAGTGGTTCCTTACAGCAGCTGAAACGTGCAAACGTATTAGTGAGAACTTGCGGGTTTCTGAAAAGCAAACTAAAGCTTCAGAAAAGACAGCATGACCAGACCATCTGAGGTTATTGCTAACTACATGGCTTCTTAGAAGTCCCATTTTTGTTTTCCCTATTTGGGATCCCTTCTCTTTCTGCTTAGGATCAGGGGACATGGGCAGCATGGAAAACCCTGTATGGGGATGAATGGTGTCACTTCTGTCTGTAGGAGTGAGGCAACCATGACAAATCATCTGTCAAGGAGAGGCTGCAAGCAGGCAGAACTACAGCTTGTATAATTACATAAATTTGAATGTGTGCAAATGCAAACACACCCCCGCGCACACATGTGCACACACAGAATAAATTATCTTTTAGGTAATGCTGTCCGTATAAGTAACCTTTGCAGCCATATTTTAAAGATAAGGTGAAATTAATTTTAACCACTTCACTGTTTGCCCCCAGCATCACCTGGCAGCACATTTAAGTACTGATTATGGAGAGTGTCACCTGGGCAGGGCTCATTTCAATCAGTTGATTTGCTCCCCTCCTTTTTCGGTCTTTTTGAGATGGAGTCTTGCTGCACAGTTCAGGCTGCCTTGAACTGACTTTGTATCCTATGCTGGCCTCAACTCAGCACTCCTCCTGCCTCAGCCTCCCGAGTGCTGGGATTACAGGCGTGCACCACCATGCTCAGCCAACTAGTTGATTCTGGTATTGAATAAATGATAAAATTGTTGATACTGTATTTCCTGATACAAAAATTAATGAAAGGGGACAACCTGCTGGGCCCCCCTTCTATCCCTCTATTGGACAGAAGCTTTCTTTCCCCCAATAAATATATTCTGCTCTTTAAAAAAAATGCAATTTTTGGTCATCCTACATTTAAATAATTGGATTGGTAAGTGGTTAATTTTGTATTTCACTTAACCTATCTACTATCACTTCAATATGTACTTGATAAAAGAATTACCAACATCTTATTTTCTTTTTTGGTACTAAACCTTTAAAATCCAGTGAATTTTTTAAAAAATGTATTTGGTACAAAGTCTCGCTACACAGCTCGGACTCATAGTGATCCTCCCGTTTTCAGCCTCCCGGGTGCTGGAGCCACATATCAAACGCTCAGTAACCAGGTGCCTGGCTCACTTTGCTAAACAGTGCAGCTCCAGATCAGTGGGGCCAGAAGCAATGGCTCACTTATTTGGGGTGGGGTGGGCAGTGACTATAAAAACTTCCATAAGATTAAAAAACTTCTGGTAAACTTTCCTAAGGGAATTATTTCCTCCCCAAGCCCCTTGAGAATTGCTGGATTTCTGCCTCCAATTCTGTTTCCTGGAGATGATAATTAGCAGAGGCTTCCTGGCAGGGGGAGGGAAGTTGCCCAGGCATCTGGGCTTCTTTGGAGCCAGCCCCAGATAGACAAGACTAACATTCAGACAGTAAGTAGGTCCAGGAGGCCATTTCCAGGGGCAGCCATGAAGTCTGTAGGTTGAACTTGAGGCCTTGGGCTTATGGGCAGCAGTGACCCGTAGGGCATGTTCTCTTTGCTCTTCTTATCTGAGCTCCCCAAGCTGGCCTCCCCAGAGGAGATAAAAGGCTATAAGGATGATTTCTCTATCTTCTTTGTTAACTGCACACAAGGAGAAAAAAAAAATTATTCTCAAAGGAAGCCAGAACAAAGTGACTGTGGTGGCAGAAGGGATTCAGTTCCACTCCCCTGAGCTCGAAGCCAAGAGCAAAGGGAAGGTGATAAACTTAGCTCTGCTATAATTCTAAGACAAGTGAGGCTCAGCCATGGGTGTATTGTGGCAGGCTGTGAAGGACACAGCTATGTCCCCTTCTCAGGGAACAGGCATGGAAGTCCCAGAGCCCACTCAGCTCAAGGAATTCCACTGCAGTGTTCAGGAAAAAAAGAATGGCCACATGCAGATAGGACACGGCTCGCACTGAACCATGTTCTTTCCTGAGGGTGCCTAAAGAGGTAAGAAGAAAAAACACACACTATAAACAAAATTAAAAGCCTGACAATAGTCCTGCAGTATCCTCAATAATGCTGCCACTATCAACAACTAAAAATGTTGAATAAAATAGGATTAAAAAATACTTCTAAATACATTGTTGAGTTATCAAGGAAATTGATAATCAAATCTTCCCAGGCCAAAAATGAGCCAAGACTAGGAGTACAGAGAGGTGAGCAAAGATTGAAGCTGGCACTTGCTCTGGGTTTGTGACCTTGAACTTGTTCTGCTGGCCTCAGGGAGGCTCCTGATGGAGACCAACCCTCAAGGAGGGAGTCTGAAAGGAAACCACTGTGTAAGCAGGTCCCACAGGACTACGTTGTGGCTGCAAAGCAAACAAACCTGCTTTGTGAAGGGTACAGCTAGGAAACCTGGCCCTTCAATCATGGTAGAAGGTGAAAAAAAAATTAAATCTTAAGATTTATGCCTGCTCAAGGTGTGGCAGCATGGGTATAATCTTAGCGCTTGAAAGGTGGAGGCAGGAAGTTTTTAGGATTTCACAGCCAGCCTGGGGTACACAGTGAATGCAAAGCCAGACTGAACTACGCAGCAAGATCCTGTCTTCAAAAACCTAACCAAACAAACTCACGCCCTTCGCTCTCAGCGTTACACCTTGAGGCCCACCGATCATGGACTGTACTGTGGGCAAACCAAGCGATGAGAAAACTGACTAATAAGCACATGTAAAAAAGATAATGGCTGAGAATTTTCCAGAGGTAATCAAAAACATAAGAATCCTCAAAGGAAACCCAATAAAACGGTAAGAGGCTAAATAGAAAGAAAAAGACCTTCCTATCACAGTGAGACTGCAGGAAACCACAGAGTAAGCACAAGTCTTAAAATCAAACAAACGAAAACCATGGCAAATTATCTGTACAAGATGGCAGTAGGACTAACAGCTGGTTTTTCAACAGCAATGTTAAAAGTGCATATTTTCAGTATGGTAAAAAAGAGGGGAAAAAGTTGAATTGTATTTTCAGGAAAACTATCTTTCAAAATATCTCGAGATTATCAAGTAAAGAGATTCTCAATCAAAACTGAGCTTATCGGCCATCCACTTCCATTATGGGAAATTATGAAGGGTGAATTTCAAGAACAAAAGCAACTCGGCTATACTGACAGGTATCACACGCAAGAAGATGTAATGAGCAAAGAGAGTGGCAAATATTTGCATAAATCTAAATATGTGCATGGATTGATAAATATTGCACTTATCAAAAAATTTCTCATTGGAGGGATTAATAAAACAAGATGGATAGTCTGCAGGGAGATGAACAGAATGGTATAGGTGCAGAACAAACAGGGTAACTTGCAGTTGTAGGAAAAATGCATTGAAGGTATTCAGGCTGACCCTAAGGAATAACCAGCAGGGGCTGGGGAGACAGCTCAGCCGTCTAAACACACCCGGCACGTGCAAAAACCTGGTTCGATCCCCTGGTATGGCATGCCGGCCCTGGAACCCAGGAACCCTGTGCTGGCCACCAAAACTGGGCATGGTGATGCACTCCTTTAATCCCAGGGTTTGGGAAGCTGAAAACAGGAGGATCACTACCAGTCCAATCTGTGTAGTGAGACCCTGTAGACCCTGTACTACATACATTAAAAAATAAATAAATAAATAACTAGCAGAGTTTGGAATGACATAAAATTTCCTCAGAGCAAAATTAATGAACACTGTCCAAACCCAAAAAATCAATACATAGCAATATAAGCATGTTATTTAGAGATATGGTCAAAATTACTAAATCAATTGAAAGAGTTGAAAATGGTTCATTTTGGGAAACAGAAAATTATGGTGGAGTAGTCTACTTGATCTTCATGTGACTTTGATAAAAATAAAAACTAAACATTTTAAAAGTTGAATGACATACCATAGTAAGTATCTGTGGTGCCTGATAAAAGTCCTTAATAAATGACTTTAAATCCTTAACATCTGTATCTCAGACAAAGAATGTGCAGGTCACCAAATAAGATAAGTAAGTGGAGAATAAACACATCAAAAAGCATTGTTAAAAAGCAAAGAAATACAACTTCAGACTAGAAAAGACTACATTTGTATTTACTTGTCTATCAACTTGGAAAATATTTAAAAATAATGTATCATTGTAGGTACAGAAAATAGAAACTTTCACACAATGCTAGTAAGAATGTATGGTAACTGGCACAGATTTTCTGATGAGAAATTTAGCAATCTATTACAAAACTCTTAAAAAATAGGCATATATTTTGATCCAGTAATCTCATTTCTGTAAATTCACTCATAGGTAGTTGGTAAACAAGTGCATAAAGTGTTAGCTATGAAGAAGCCTATCAAAGCTAGCTTTACGATAATTAAAATTGGAAATAAACTAAACTTCTACATCAGGCAGCTGATTAGTTATGAGACAACAAAATTTTAAAGGGCTGATCAAAAATATTAAAATTGTTTTAGTTACATATTATGCTCATCTTATAATAAGTATAAATGTTATTTACAAAACAGTATATATCATATGATCTTTTTTTTTTTTTGCAGGGTAGGGGATTGAACTCAGGCCCTCGCGCTTGCCAGGCAAGCACTGATTCTACTGAGCTATCTCCCTGGCCCTATGTCATATGATCTTATGTTTTAAATACACACACACACACACACACACACACACTTCCTAGGAAAAAGAACAAAAATGGTTGATATCTTGGGACGTTACTCTGTAATGGCCTTTCTTTGGTCCCCAAATTGGCTCCTCTTAAGTAGGTGAAGTCTGAAATCCTTAAATATACAGTGGCTCTTGGAAATTGCAAATAGTGATATGGGTTGGACTCCATGACATTTCTGAAACAGAAGCATGTGTGTGGCTTTAGACTACACAGATGAAGGACTGATGAGTTTAGTTGTGTGCAGGCCACTTAACCCCCAGATGCCTAACCTCTGACATTACACACCATAGCCATAACTAACTGGTGGCTTGATCTTCAGGGCAGTTAGAGACACACTTGGTGCCACTGCTGGGCCCTGCTGACTGGAGACCTGCTGTTTTGTGACTAAACTCTCCCCTCTTCTTTGTTAGTGAGTACCACAGATTAGTGGATTGGTGAAAACTACTATATTAAGCTTGATAATCCTCTTCACCTGGAGATCTGTTCCTTTCTTCCTTCAGGAATAGAGGAAGTGATGTAACACGTTGCTTGTTTTACTCATACCTTGTGAATCTGTTCTTTGTTTAAAGAAAATGAATCTGCTTCTGGTCTCAGGTCTGGATGCAGAAATTCAGGTCTTAATAAAAGAGCAGTGGGTAATGCACAGCCTGTGGCTGAAGTCAGACTTTCTGGGTTAGACTCCTGGCTACACCACTTACATTCCTCTTTGCTAGGTAGGAAACTAATTTCTGTCTCCTAGTGTTCCATCTGTAAGACAGGGCAGTAACAGTATCCAGCACCTACCAGGCTGTTTGTGATGGTGTGAGAGTTTAGAACAGTACAGCATACACAGTGAGTGCTACACATGCCACAGCTACAAAACAGAGTGTGGGTTATCAGCCTTTAGTAGAACAGATTGGGTGACAACCCTTCTCAGCAGGCACTACGAGCCATTCATGTCTTGGTCTCCTAGTCCTTCTCCAGGCAACTGATCAGAGCTGGCAGTAGAGCTGACGTTAGCGATGCTGTTTATTCAGGACCCTCTTGGAAGCTAGTCGTCTACTTTGCATAGAGCACTGAGGCTGGCCACATTTAATGCAGGGCATCTTCTGGATTTGTTTACTGCCCATGAAACCTTCATTAGAGAAGGGATTAAACCACACGGGCCGGGCCAGGAAACACCCCAGCCCATTCCCAGTGCAACCTGAGATTCTGTTACATCCAGTGACTTACACTATTCCATGTTCCATCTCAGGAACAATGACGGCTCTAACACTAAAATATTTATTAAAGTCAAAGGAAGTCCAGGTATGGTGGTGCACACCTATAATCAGCGTTGGGGAGGCTGAAAACAGGAGGATCGCTATAAGTCCAAGCTGCATAGTTAGACTTTGTACCAAATACATTAAAAAAATATAAAAATAAATAAAAATAAAATCAAAGGACTGGCCCTTTCAAGCCCTGAGTTATTTAAGGCTACTGTGGATGACTCTTGCTTATGCCATGGCTTCTCAGCACCTGCATGAACTCTGAGGGGGACAGTAATTCAGAGTAAAGTGGACAGAACCCCCACTGGGACCTACCACAAGCTGGGACAGTTATCAGAGAGCTGCTTTTACTCTGGGGGGAGGGGGAGATGAGTGATGGCCCTGGAGAAATGGAAGGAGAAGGGATGCCTCAAGCTTCAGGTCTTGGACCAATTGGGAGGGTGACAGGAAGAGGCTGTGTCCTACTAGATATTCTTGGGGAACCCTCTGGGAGGTACTGTGTCCTGAAAGATTAGGAGAGGCTGGGGCTACTCAACACCCACCCCCAGGCTAGATCCCCAAGTACTAAGAGATGATAACTTAAACCCCAATGATAGACCATGGCACCTGGGCCCACTACGCAGCCACATATAAGCACCAGGAGGTCCCATCTCCCAAGTTTCTTTTGAGCTGAAAACCATCCCTTCCTTTGCACTGGGCCTCCAGTGTCAGGCCATAACTTTCCCTTGTACCATGAACGGAAACTAACCAGAGAGGTCTACTGATTTGCCTGGTTTTTTTCCCCTTCAAGTTGACAACTTCCCCTTCTGTAGTATCTTAATGTTCCACAACATCTGTTTGTAAACCAGCATCGTCAGGGATGCTAACACAGCCGGGAATAGGATTTCCTAATTAGCAGCTGCTACCGAGTCAGCTCCTCACTACCCCCTAGCAATTTGGGGGTTTTCAGCTTGCACTGTTTCTCAGCAGTGGAGAGGGAGCATAGGGCCAATGTGCTGTGCCACTGAAAGAGGCAAGTTCCTCCCTGAGGGCCACCCCACCCTGCCCCTCACCACAAGGGCTGCAGATAGCCAGATGTCAAGGGCTGCCAGCTACTTGCTTGTGTTTCTGGGGCAGAGCTGGAGCACCAGCCCTTTATATTCATGTCCCTCCATCTAAGTTCCAATTTCACAACATCTATTCAATGCTTACCATGTGTTAAATGCTTTCACATGTATTACTTAACACTCATGACAGCTCTGTCAAGTGGGTGTTATTATCCTTACACAATATGTGGGGAAACTGAGGTGTAGAAAATTAAGTTATTGTTCCGGGTCATAGCCTCACCAGCGGCAGAGATGTGATCTGAACCTAGGTCTCCTGTCATCATTCTCTGTGCGGCGTTAGGGTGTGAACCAGTAGAGCAGAGCCAAAATGAGGCCCATTGGCCTTCAGACTTTCTCCTTACACACAACTCCACTGACCTTGTTTCTCCCTCAGTGGAATGAAACGGTGCCTATCACATGAGCTTTGGAATCAGACAGACTTGGTCTGGCAACAGCTGCATGTTATTAGCTGGAAGACTGAGCAAAAGGACTAAGTGAGCTTCTATGGCAGAGTTGATTTTTATGCATGCTGAAAAGAATGACTATAAAAGAAAGGAGAGCTAGTATGGAGACCAAGTTTGAGGAGAACCAAGAAAAATTTGTTTACAAAATGTGAAGCACAGGGTGAAAATATCCAACAGGTAAATTAAGGATTTAGGATTATTGATTAGGAGGACAAACAGAAGATGGCATCTGAAGGAAAAATTGAGGGTCAAGGTTTGATTCAAAGAAAAATCTGGATGGAGGGGAGGCAGAATGATAGTAAAAATAGAGGTCCACCAAAGAAGAAAGCAATGCTGGAGGGCTGCTGAGGGGGCCAAAACGACCCATGATGGATGGCTGTAGACTGTGGAGAAGCAAAGCACTGTTCACGGGCCTGCAGAATGAAATTACACTTCCATTCTCAGAGACCCAGTTAAGAAATCCCACACATTTTCCAATCTGTAAGTCACTTCTTATAGTATATTTGAGAAGGCCTAAATTATCTTTTTAGATCCTGACATTCTGAGTGTCAAGCAAGAAGATAATTCTTGGGGCCGGGGAAATGGCTCAGTAGGATAAGTGCTTGACTGGCAAACATAAGGATCTGAATTCAATCCCCGGTTCCTAAAAAAAAAAAAAAGTAATTCTTGTCCTCTTACAGAAGAAAAGACAGGCTCAACACTGACACTGCCCACTCAGGTTAACCCAGACACAGGTGGCAGAGCAGCAACTAGAACTCAGCTCTTATTTTTGATGCCTTTTCAACTAAACACACTTAGATGAAAACCAATGAGGGCTGAGTTCAGCCAGCTCTTCCCAAACTACTTTATGTTGTGTGGCACCCTTCATTTGCCAGCACGCATGCTGCTTGGAACCATTCACTCCTGCCAAAGCTTGCTGGATTGCTCTAGATGGCCCTTACCCTCCCCCCCAAAGATGACCACACCTTTAGGGACAATAGCAACCAACTGGTTCAACCCTGAGATGAAGCTCAGCAGGGTAAATAACAGTTCCAAATCCACCACACAGCCTGTGAGTGGCATCTTGGAATTCAAAAATTACTTTCCTTGACATCCACTAGGATGCCTGTTGTCAAAAAAGAAAAAAGGAAAACAGCAAGGGCTGGTGGGGAGAAACAGGAACCTTTGTACATTGCTGGTAAGAATGTAAAGTGGTGTAGTTGTCATAGGAGGAACAGGATGGCAGTCCTTCAACTCAAACATCTGATCCAGAATTTGACTTCTGAGTTTCAAAACAACTGAGAACAGAGACCCAAACCAATTTTCATATACCCAAATACACAGCAGCACTATTCACTATAGGCAAAAGATGAAATCAAACTGTCAATCAGATGAACAGCTAAAAATGGTTTTATATACAATTGGATATTATACAGCCTTAAAAATGATTAAAAATGTAACACAGCATAGGAGAAACACTGAAGAGATAAGAGAAACAACCCAGATACAAAAAGACCAGTATTACAAGATTTCACTTATATGAAGTACCTACAATAGCAACATCATAGAGACAGAAAAGAACAGAAATTCTAGGGGTTGGATGCAGGGAGGAATGGAGACTTTCTACTTAAATGAGTTTCTATAAGAGATGATGAAGAATTTCTAGAAATGAATAGTGGTGATGGTGATTACAACTGTGATTGAACTCAAGGGTATAGAATTATACATTTAGGAATGGTTAAAATGGTAAATGTTATGTTATGTGCTATGTTCTATGATATACATGCAGTGTTATTACAAAAAGACATATTGCCATTAATTCTCTTCAAAATACACCCCTGTACACTTAGCCCAGTTTTCTTGCCACTTTCTGAGACAGTTCTCAAAGGCCTGTTCCATGAATGTCTTTATGAGCCAACATATCATCTAACAGAAAGGCAAGCTCATGAAAGCACTGCATTACCATGCAACTTCTGGCTCTTCTCTAACGTCAAAATGACCATGAGAGGTAAAGTATTTGGATATAAGACACCGAGGCAGATATAACAGCACAACTAAAGACAGTCACAAAAGATGAGCTCCAGAACTACTTCAGGAAGTGTCAAGAATGATGAGATAAGTATTTGACTTGAGGGAGGCCTTTGAGGGGTATCAACAGCAATGTGTGGCTTACTGTAACAAACCTTTTAAAGTTTAAATATTCACTGCATTTTTTTTTTATCCCATGGTGTGTGTGTGTGTGTGTGTGTGTGTGTGTGTGTGTGTAGGGTATAAAGATGAATCAGATGTAGAACTTGCCTCAAGGAGCTTTCTGCTTCCAGGTAGCCTAAGCAACAAAATCATTCCCCATGATGCCTCTGGAGCGCGAGAAGCGGCCCAGAGAGACAAAGACAGAGTGCAAGTCCATCCTTCCTCCAGGGCAGCCTCCAGACGGTGGGAGCCCTTCTCTGGCAGTGGCCTCTTGCAGCCTTCCCCCCAGGAACCTGTGAGGGGGAATTCATGCCAGATGGCTGGCAGGGGGATATTCTGGGGCAAGCAGGAACCTCTGGGGCGTGGGGGAAAGTGGTTGTAATCTCCCTAGAAAGGCGGCCACCTACTCTGTTTAGCCACTCTGGCAGTGTTTTGAAATGCTGCTGCGGATGTAATGATTTGGGGTGGAGGACGTTTAGGAGCCAAATGAGTTTGTGTGAACAAAAGATTCAGCCCTAGATCTAAACTGTCCAGGGCTCTCAGGGAGTTTCATTTCCTTCCTCATTCTTAGCCTAAAAGGAGCAGGCCTAAGAAAAACTATGCATACTGTGAAGTGTTTGGACTTGAAGTCTGATGATCAGATTTTTAAAAAGCTTCCCTTTCAACAGGCTGTAGTGATAAAGAGGGTAGATGTTACAGGCAGACTGTCATCTCTCCCTGTGAGAGAGCTGACTTTTGTTCAGAGGAGAGTAACCTGCTCCCTCAGGGAGAAACAGGTCTGCAGGGCTGAGGCAAGGGAGCCTGAGGCAGGGCCAAGGGACACGGAGGTCTGGAGCCTGCCTCTGGGCGCCACCTTACAGAAACAGAGCCAGACCTGCGGTGGCCTCGATGCACTAACGAGGGATACGGCCTCCCCAGTCTGGAGGGAAAACGAAGGACCTTGATGTGACCTCAAACTGCTTTAAAAATAATCTCAGCTTTGTGTATTCGGAGTTTTGTTGTTGTTCTCCCTTGAGAAAGCCTTAGGGGTGAAGATCAGCAGAGTCCCGTTCGGTTACATGAACACACAGCCTGTCTGCGGCAGGGTTGTCTACCTTGTTTTTAGGCCGCACCGAATTTGCTGCCTCCATTTTCCTTATCGCCCTCCATCTATGAAAAGTAAACACCCAACAGAGTGGCCAAAGGGGATTCCTCAGGGAAAGGGGCGCTTTGATCAAGAAGCTGAGGCCGCAGCCTCCAGCCTCCAGCCTCGCCTGACAGGGCAGCCAGGACTGTGAGAGGGGCAGACGGGCCTCAGCCTCCCACGCTGTCGCCGCTGCAAGGCTCACACCCACAGGAAGCGGGTGGCAGGGCTCCGCCAGAGGAGGGCCGACAGGTTAGCGAAACAATGAAAAGGCAAGGAAAAACATCCTGCGCGGTGGAGAAGGAGGAGGAGGAGGAGGAGGAGGAGGAGGGCGAGGAGGAGGAGGAGGAGGAGGAGGG
>NW_004524723.1:2852371-2863722 GCF_000260255.1 Octodon degus | reverse complement strand
GGCGAGGAGGGCGAGGAGGGCGAGGAGGGCGAGGAGGGCGAGGAGGGCGAGGAGGGCGAGGAGGGCGAGGAGGGCGAGGAGGGCGAGGAGGGCGAGGAGGCGGGGAGAGGAGGGACAGGAGCCCGGAGGAGGGGCCGCCCAGGGGCCCACAGAGCCGGCGCCCGAGCTGCCCGCGAGGGGCTCGGCTTCGGACGGTCACGCAGCGCGGGCGGCTGACTTTGTAAGTTCTGCGGTTAATTTATTCTCCAGACCTCTGTGAAGTGGCCCAGGACTGAAAGGAAATCATAGAAACACAATTTGTCTGAACCGTTTACAACTGCTGAAAAATGGACACAGCGGAATGATATTTCAGCGCAAAGGGCTCAGAGGGAAAGGAGGGGAGCTCGCGCTGGCATCTCTCTGAGGAGAGGCAGGGCCAGGGCTGTCCGCTAAAGACAGAAACAAAACGTTTGCCAACATGATTTGTAAATGTAGATAGGCAAATCTGATATTAAAATATCAGATTTTTAAAAATCTATTAAAATATAAACAGTATTTTATAAAATCAGTTGTATACCCTAGACAGTTAAGAGAAAAAAATAGAGGAAGGAGAATGACTGAAAAGATAAAACAAAAAGAAATTGACCAAAAGAGGAAGAAACAAGCTTAGGAAATATGTCTTTTAGAAAGATACACCTGGAATGCACTGTTTAGTGCTTGCCTAGAATATAAGGCCATGGATTTGATCTCAGTACTCCCCACACACACACTCACGATATGTCAGGTTAGGATAATAATAGTGCAAAATGATATAATACGATATAATAACCTGTGTGGCATGTGCCAGCCACAACAGCATGTCACATGAATTGTTTCAGCTCATCCTTGAGCTACCCTCTCAGGTAGTCTGATTGTTTCTGATAAGAAAACTGAAGTATAGGGGGCTGGGGAGATGGCTCAGTAGAATAAGTGCATGCCTGGCAAGCACAAGGGCCTGAGTTCAATCCCCAGTTCCGAGAAAAAAACAAACAAACAACAACAACAACAACAAAAAAACAAGTATAGTAAGATTAAGTAACTTACCCGAAATTACACAGCAAATAGCAAAATTGGACCCAAATTCAGTTCTGTCTGGTTCCAAAGAAAATTTAATTTTAAAAAAGTAGAAGAATGAAAGATAAGAAAGAAAGAGCAAAGCTAAGACAGAGAATTATAAGAAAACAGGAAGGGGTACTGAAAGTGAAACCCAGAAAAGACAGAGCTGGGTTTCCTCCAGGTGGGCTCCAAGGGCTCCACACCACACTTCTGTGGCACAGGCGACAATGGTACATCCTGACATCCTATGTGCCCCACTGTCCAGCAGAGTTTGAGTTCTGGTGGGATTTAGAAGGAAGGAAGAGGTAGTGATGGTCAGCATCAGTGATGATTACAGCACACATGAGTAAGGACAGACAAGAGAAGGCAGGAAGAGACAGGATGACCCAGGGTTGAGTGGTCAATCAGAGAGTAAAGGAACTACCAGCAAGCAAAGCGGGAGTTGTTGGGGGAAGGAGGGTCATGCCTTTGTATCTATAACTGTCATGTGTTGGTTTAAACTGAAGCATCATAAACACCTGTGAGAGAATGTCTGGCAGTGAGCTGAAGGAATGGAACTAGACTGCTAATGGGAAGAAAAACTATTTGGGAATCACTCAGAGAAAACAGGAAGCTGCAGTCTTTCCTCCAGTCCTTCATACCTAGAATGCTCCACTTCCTGCCTCTTGGCCTTTTGGCAAAATAGGATTTGTTCTCACAACCATGTCACAGAGTAGCACCTCCAAAAAGCCTTTCCTAAAGACAACACTCTCCCTCTACCCTGTACTACCTTGTTAGATGATTCATATTCACATTCTGCAGCAGGGGTGGCCACCTTGTGCCTAGGAAGCATCAGCAGAGGCCCACACACAGCCTCTGATCACATTCCTGTGTCTCTTCCAAGAAGCTGTGGCTCACAGAAAGTGCTTCACAAAAGATCACTGAACTGAGCTGGAGGTAAAAGGACAAGAGGGGAGCTGTAAAGCTCAGCTCATTTGGAGGGAGAGGAGATGGGATGGAATTAAGTCATGCCAATAAGAGTCAGGTGAAAGGACAAAGAGATAGACTGAAAAAGACCACTAAGATTTGCTAAAAATGTTCATTTCTCTGCCTCTTCTCCAATTTTCTATTCATTCTTCCATGACTACTTTCTTTATCAAGCCCCATTTCACGTAGTATAATAAATAATGCCTGATGGTGTTCCCAGGAAGCATTGATGACTAACAGGAACATAACACACATGCTTACAAAGAGCATGTCCATATGAATTAATGCATTCCACCCTTACAATAACACTGGGATAGCAACAGAACTGGTTCATGTGTTCTCTATGTTACAGATATGCAAGTGGGTACAGAGATGAAAGTATTTGTTCCAGGTTATGGATCACTTTATTATGGCTAAAACCACTTTCTGTCTCTACATTTACAAGTGCTTTCACAGTCATAATTATGTTTGTTCTTCCTCAAAGTATTCTTCCCATTGAGGCATGAGGAAATTAAGACCTAGACATGCAATGTAGCTGACCCATGCCACATAGCTAGAAAGTGGAAAGAGTTAAGACCAGAAGTCCTCTGCATCAGAGCTCCTGAGCCACACTGGCCATCTGTCTTCTTTAACTCTGCCAGTGGCTACTGTCAGCAGCACTCCATTACCACAAAGCATGAGTACACTATAAATAATTCCTAACAAGCCACAAGAATTCACCTACCCAAGTAAGTACGATCCTCTTCAAAGAGGTCCCATTAGAACAGTACTTATTCCAACAATACTGTTATTGTTCAAACCATTTTTAAAAATTTGCTAATTTCTTTAAAAGCCTACAGAATATTCTCTTGAGTTTCATGAATAAAGACAAATTTTCATCCCCTGATAATGGATTTGGATCATTTTGGAAACAAAAATCCAAAGCCCAGTCTAATAAACCATGCAGGAGATAGAGACAAGCGACCCATTTTGGATCCAGGTGCTGTCTGACCATAAAGCCACACCAGTGACTGGCTTGTGGGCCTACACATGGCCTCTGAAAGGGGCTCCCAACTCCCTCAAATGCTTCTGAAGTACATGTCAATGCCCCTCAAAGGTTCTGAACTGAGGGAGAATACCCATTGACTAAGTGCAGGTCTGACCGAGTTCTGTGCAAATGGTTATTATTTTGTACTCACATCTCATTCACTCTTTGTATTCAATCTTATTGCTTCATATGTGTTCACCTGGTCTCAGATGATCACACATGGGGACAATTGCACTTAGTTTTTCTGATTTCACATCTTCAAATCTGCCTCTGTTCTCTCTATGTGTAAAGCTAAGGATGGTAAGTTCAAGGTATACTGAGGAATGAAGAAGGCAGCAATCCAGGGAAGAGGAGGACCAAACAGAGGTCTCTACAAGATAATCCTGAGCTCTCCAGTTCAAAACTTGTGCCCATCCAATAAAATGTATGAAGAACAAAGATAGTTGTAATCAACACCGTGATCAGTATAAACGAGCACCAGTGAAAGGAGCAGTAGCCCTAGAACTATGAGTTTTGGTGCTCAGGCACCAAGCAGTCTGCTTTACAGTGGTTAGATAACATTCCCCAAGCAAGGTTCCACAATATAGATCCATAAATAGCCCATTTGACAGATGAGAAACTTTAGCAAAGAAAGGCTAAATACTCTACCCAAAGTCCTACAGCTGGCAAATGGCAGTATTGAGATTTGAACTAAGCCTATTGGACTTGCAAGCTGAGTTCCGTGACTGCAAAGCCAATGGGGTTCTCATCCAAGATCTGGTAAAAGATGACCCACCCTAACTTTTCACAGGCACCAAGAAAATCATGGTGGCACCAGAGGCTATAAAAGTGCAACTCATCCTCAAATTGAAGCTCTTTCCTCCATATCCTGACACGGCAACTCAAGGAAGAGAAATGGGTTTTCACCACAGCCCAACATGACACACCACAGCCCATCTCTCTGGAAAATAACTAGGGCCTCTCTCATGTACCATTGCTACACCTTCCAGCAGTGTGACTGCTTCCGGTCCAGGAACAGAAATGGCTGGGCCACTTGGGACAGCTTGACCTTTTCTTTAACTGTCTCTCTCCTCGATCTTCACCTCCCAACTTAGAAACAACAAGGGTCAACTTACAAAAGCCAATGCTTTGCCTCCAGCACCCTAGCTGCTTCCTCACATAGAAATGGGAGCTTCTATTATTTGGGGTCCACAGAAGTCAGAGCCCCTCTCATCTTCCCAACAAACCTAAGAGTCTGTCTGCCTGCCACACTATCTAACCTGAACATTGTACTTCAGCGACTTTATAAGAAAGGAAAACTAGTACAGCCCCGTGAAGCTCAAGAGCTAAACTATAAAGCACAAGGAATCTGCCCATTTTTTATAGCCTCTGTGGTTTCCCACTCCTTAAGAGACTGTATACCCACAGCCCTACCCCACATGGTAGTACAAGCTCTGCTGCTGTGCCCTGCAGGCACCTGGGAAGCCGATCTGACCTCCTTTCTGCAGTTCTCATAGCCATCCATGAACAAGCCACCCTGCCACAGAGGCCTGCCTGCCTGCCCAGCCTAAAACAAGACAAGTATAGCCCTGCCTAGGCCATTTGCCTGGATGTTCCCCCCACTGACAGGCTCTGTCTGCTGCAGGCGGGGTGGGGGGGGACACCTTATGCCAAATTTCTAAGGCAGGAATGATTGACACATATACAACGACACAGGTGTGTGCAGCAAGTGTGCAGTAGAGCAAGAGGAGGTCACAGAGGCAGCAGGGTCAGACCTGTGGACTTTATATTCCAAAAAGGAGGGCTGGATTTTATTCTAAGTACAATGAAAAGCTCTTGGAGAATTTTAAGCCTGAGAAGGAGGTGACCTGAATTACATTTTAAGAAGATAACTCTGGCTTCTGTCTGCACTGCCTAGAGAGTACAAGAGTGGATGAAGTAGAACAGAAAAGAGAGTGGAAATGAAAGGGACCAACTCATGACATTATTTCAGAAACAGAAGCAACCAGAACTGTGACCTCACCTCCACCCCACTCCCCAAAAGACACAATGGGAGAAGAAAGCAGAGGAGTGGAAGGTGACCCCTAAGCCTCTGGATTAGGTAACCAGGTGGATGGTATTGCCAATTCCTGACATGGAAAGAGTGGGCAACTGACAAGTTAGGGGCCGAGAATCAAAGGTTCTGGTTCTCTCTGATTTCCCTTTGTCATTTCGCTGTCAAACTTTGCCACTGGGAAGGAGGCCAACATCTGCTGTCTCCTATGTTTAGCATATGGTAGGCAGGCTTTTCCCTGGCCTTGTGAAGGTCCCCACTAATCAGCTCAGAATCAAACCCATGTCCTTTCCTCAGGCCTCGTTCTGCCCCATCTTGCAGCTCCCTTGACTGGGGCCTCTTCCTCCTCACTCTCTGCACTGGATGTTCCTGGCCCCAACAGAGCCAGTTTTTTCTTCCTTAGTGGCTTCCACGACTGCCATCCTCCCCAGGCTGAGTTCCACCCTGGCTTCTCTCTAGCTTGTTTTCATATTCTCAAGATTCCGCATAATTTTTTCCATAGGTGTAATCATTAGGCCAAAAAGCTAACACAGAGGTAGCCCCCCTAAAAGCAAGGCAGCTCCTCTCCACACCCCATCAGGCATCCTGGCCCATCAGCCTCAAGACCTTCTGTTTTGCTCTTTTACCTTTACCCTCACGTCTCTCCCTCCCAATCTCTATCACTTCCTATCAATCCATCTTGTTTGCCGCCTTCCTCTCCACAGCATGGGCACAATGCCATCAGGATTCTGCCTGCCACCGTGTAATGACTGGGCTGGAGGGAGGGCAGATCTGTCTGCAGTTCATTTTTTTGGTTCTTACACCAAGCACAAATGGACCATGATTTGGTAAGCTACCTGGTCTCTCTTCCAGAGCTGGCACATGCTCCTCCATGTGGGTGTCATAAAACCAACATCTTAATTAGACCTCTAAGGCCCTCCATAAAGAGACCTAGTCCCCTTTCCGGAGGGTCTTAGTGAATGTAGGGCCCAACTGGTATCCTGAAGTCTTCTCCTCCAGGCTTCCTGGCTATTGATCACCTCCATTTAGAAAGTTTTGACCTTTTCAACATTTGGGATTCTGCTAATGCCGACAATCTCCTACCTCATCATATTTCCATGTCCCTGTCACCTCCCATGGCTAAATCAGCTCCTTCCTTCCCTATGACGTCTCTCTCCAGTTCCATGCAATCGTAAGCTCTGCATGCTGCACCCATCTCTAATATCACTCCACTGGTCAATGTGATCTTCCTCAGTTACAAATCATTAATGCATGATGTTTGGGATCCACCAAGATGTTCCCTAGGGACATCACAGATGCACCTATAAGCTAATGTCACCTGGTACCTCCTCATATGTAGTAGGATCTCAGCAAATATTTCCTGAGTTATGAGTCAGTCAAAGGGGACACAGACACCCACCCAACTCCAAAACAAGGTGGAAGAGACAAGATAAAAACATTATACTCCTGCCTACACAAGATGAATGTTGAGTATGTAGAAAAGAGCACAGACATTAAAAAGAAAATGATTTTACAGCATCTGAGTGGCTCTCAGGATCTTTACCATTGAATAGTAGTCATGACAACTAATAACTGCCTCATACCAGCCACTGCCCAGGTTTCCAGGAAGAGAACCCACTAAGAAAGTCCACAATTCATTTCTGTTTGGATCATAATTAATGGAGTTTTCTCTGCCACCCATCACCTATGGACTAGTATATAAGTGGTATACATGTCACAATCTGTATAAAGTGCCATTTTATGCATGTAAAATGAATTGATGTCTTAACTTGGCCAATTAAAAATATTTTTTAAAATTTCTTGGCCAGCTAGATAGCTCAGTGGACTAAAGCTCCTACTTAGGTAGGTGCAGGGACTGGAGTTTGATCCCTAGCATGCTGTGCCAGCTCCACCCCCAGGGGGCAAGCTGAGATGGCAACTGAGACTGGGCGTGGTGACGCTAGCCTGTAATCCCAGTGCTTGGGAGGCTGAAAACAGGAGGATCACTATGAGTCTGATCTGTGTATTGAGACCCTGTACTAGAATACTTTAGCAAATTTTTTTCTATAGATTGTCCCAATTATCACTGCCACCTTCTCCCAGTCCTGGTCCCCAATTTCTATAGAAAGGGAAGAGCAGGGAACTAAGGAAGGGAAGGAGAAGACTAATAAGCAACAGGGGACCTCAGAGATCTAGAACAACCACACCCGTTTTACAGATGAGAAGACTGTGGTGTTGTGGAACAAGCAAATGTATTTGGTCAAAATCTGTTTGAAATGCCTCCTCCATTTTCTGGATGACCTAATCTTGCCAGACTTCATTTTCTACAAAAAAAGGGAGAGGGGAATAAACAATGGCTCACAAGATTGTTTTGTGGGTGAAATGGGATAAGAAATGTGAAAACACCAACCCTTACAGGCACTCAAAAGCTAGGAAGTAGAAAGAGAGACCAAAACTGGTCTTCTTCCCTCTTGCCCTCCTGGGATTCTTTGAAGAAAGAGGCATTCATTGAGCCACGACCTCCATTCTTAACAAAAAAGATGCCTGGGACAGAGGGAGGCTGCTGAAGAAGGCAGCAAGCACCAAACAAAACCACAGTTGCCATCTGTTCTTTGCTTTCTTCCTGAGTGTCTCTGGACAAAGACCAGTTAACTCCAGGATACTTTCTCAGTCATCTGGGCAGGCTGCTGGAAAGCAGAGGGATCACCCTGAGGGCAGCGGCTCCTGCCCCAGCTGGCTCTCCAGGGCTGGAAGGCAGTGACTGCCCTGCTGGCATGGAGTACCCTTGTCTCCCTCTGCTCACACTAGGCAGGCCTGGGCAGAAATACTGGCTCAGCATTTGCACACATGTAGAGAGAAGCAATAAACAGGTTATTGCAATGCTGAAAGGATGTGGTGGTGGTGGTGTTTTTTTTTTTTTTTCCTGCACTGCTGGGGATCAAACCCAGCAAATATTCTACCACTAAGGCCTTTATATCTATCCTCAGGCCTTTATATTTTGAAATGGATCTTACTAAATTACTCAGATTGACCTGGAACTTGGAATCCTCCTTCCTCACGCTCCCCAGCAGCTAGGATTACAGTCCTGCACCAAGACTGGACTGTACCTTTAAGCACATATGCCCTCTAGAGCCCTTTGTCTCCCACTGGCCTTCTGCATGGGACACCTTCCATCAAAGCAGCCTAGGGGAACCTGGTCCCCAGCTTGGGCAGGTGATGGCCACATTTCTGGGGAAAATCTACTCTCCCTTCCCTGAGTGTCTAGCTCTTGCCCAGCCTGGACCTTCACTGCACCTTGCTGGTTCTAGCAGCAGCCAAACAAAATGACAAAGTTGGCCCACAAAGTTAGAGCAATTCAAGCGACAGCTATTTAACAGCTCAGAAGGGGCTGGGCTCAAAGTGCTTCCTTTACCCTAGGGAGCTGCATTTTTCTAAGATTATTATTCCTTGGGCTGGCGGCTCAGCCACTCAGCGTCATTTCCCCTTTGGGTGGGAAGTTCTTTCCTTTCTGCATGGATTTTCATTATGATTTCAACCCCCACTCCCCCCCCTTCTCATCTGCAGATTTCATAATTAAAGCATGGCCTATGGATTGGAAAAAAATCAAAGCATATAAATTTAGTACTCAGTTTAGAACTATGGCTCGGAAGCTCCGCAGTAGGAAACCACACAGAAAAAGGAAACTTCTGGGTCTCAGCCTACTTATCATTACTGAATGAAACACCAGCAGTACATGGCAGCTGAGCAGCTAGCAGAGTAGCAGGTGGGTACAAAAGCCTAACAATGGCTACACAAACAGGGGGCTGTTCTCCATGGACTTAGACTCCAACCCAGGCAAACAATTTATAAATGGAATGTAGTCAGTCAACAGTGAGAACCTTGAACTCTGCCAGAAGAAAAAGGGCTAGAAATAGCCCACTGGGAGGAAAAGGACATCTGTGGTCCCTGCTGCTGACATGGTGGATTTGGAAGGCCAAGCCACGAGGGCCAGGCACTGACCACTGGAATCCCACAGCAGGAAGGGGTTGAGGTCAGTTTCCCAGACTCTCAGACAAAGCACGCTATTTGTAGGCCTCAAGACTCCATAGCAGCAAGAGTACTCCCTCCTGAATGCAAGCAGGTGGACGAAGAGCCTGAGTGACCATCTGTCAGGGCGCTGGCACCCCTGGAGGCCCTTTCAGCCTGAACCATGCTATGCTGCCTTATGAAATAAGTGCTGGTAATGCCTAGTGCTGCATGGAGCTCAATCTAAACCAGCCAAGGAAGTGCTAGGGTTAGAACACTGGGGCTTACTGAAGTCACCTAATGCTGGTTATCCTGTGTGTTGTTTCTTTGTTTTCCCTAAGTGACACTATTTGAGCCACTGCTCAAAGCAGGCACAGATCTTGCCTGTGTCTTCAGCTATCTCACACACCTGGGTCCTCCATCACATTCCAGATGAATGATCCCCAGATGAATCAAGCAAAAGTTTGGGGAGCAAAGACCAGCAGCATTTCTGCAGTGGCCATGAGGAAAATCTGGCTAAGGCCCAATTCTTATTTCCCTATAACCCAAGTGCCCCGTGGTCCCTATCTCTAAACAACCACTTTCTAGGATGTATGGGGATTCCCAGCCACAGAAGGAAGGAGATTCCTGTACCAGCCTCCTCCTAGCAGGGCCCCCCAAGTCAGCATTTCTCCCACCTATCCCTTCACCAGAGCAGGCTCTCGTCTAACAATGCACGAGTACCAGCCAGAGACACCTGTCTTCTGTTCTCTGATGTCCTTCCAAAATGTCACCAAATATCATACCATGTCACTCAGTTACTTTTCTACTGCCAAGATGTCAGGAAATGTTGATTCCCCCCACAAAACAAAACAATGTTGTAAGAAATCTAAAATGAGTTTCTTTCTCCTCTCCCTTTGCTACTGTTCCTCAGTTTCTCAAAATTAGGCCAGTGGCTTTGAAATTCACAAGGATGGGGCAGTTTGCAGTGATGGGAGTATGGCTGAATATGGAGTTGAGGTTTTACTGGGGATGGTGGGATTTTTCTTATTTTATCCTAGGAGACATCCCTAGGCTGGATCAAGCACATTAATTCAAATGGGGGAATATATATATATATATATATATATATATATATATATATATATATTTGTAGAATACAACCCAGTTGAAATTTAGGGAGCTGAATCTTCTCGACCTTGACCTAAACTCTATAAACTGGTGTCCACGTATCAAGAGCTGGAGTCCCTCCAGGACGTCCCTGAGAGTGTGTGCCCTGTGTCACTGACAGGAAGGCACAGGCTGACACCACCATGCTGCTGACTTTGTTCAAAGCACTTTCCATTATTTTTACTTTCATTTTGTCATGCCATCACCAGGAGACTAGGGGGAACAGGGCCATCACTTCCATTTCACAGGTGGAGAAACTAAGACCAAAGGAGAGGACAGTCCCAGAGCCACAACAACATTATAGTTAAAATTCCAACCAGTCCTTGGCATTTTGTTTGAGGCCAGTAAAAGGAGCCAGATACAAAGGCAGCAGGGGAGACGGTCAGCTCCTGTCTGCCTGGGAGCACAAGGGCCGCTGGAGGGACAGCTCGAAAGGAGAGGCAGGGAGGAAAGGTTTGGGGGCCCTGCTGGGCCGTTTGCGTTGAGAGGATCGAGCTCCCTCTTTCCCCCAAGTTCCTGTGTTTTTTAGGATTGAACCAGTACATCATGTGGCCTTCAAACTACATCCTTTGTCCTTTTCACATCCTCAGTGCTAGCACCTTTTAAAAATCCGTTATTTATACTGGAAAGTCTGGCTCTGTAACTGGAGAAACCCGTTTTGCATCTATAAGGAGAAAAAAAATTAAAGACTCGGGACCCACGGCCGGAAGTTATCACCCCCGAGGTGGAGAGGCGCTTTGGGAGGTCTTTTTCTTTTTCTCGAAGGAGTTGGCGGCGGTGGGAGGCACAAGGGGTGCCCCAAAAGAAGAGAGAAGTTTTCCTTCAAAGCCCGGGCGGGGGGCGATGGTTACACCCCCAGTTCGGTCACCAGGGCGCACGTGCCTCCTTAACAGTCCACTCTGGGGGTCCCCTGCACGTCGGGCTGGCGGGGTCACAGGTCGCACCAGTCGCGGAGGGGCCCAGGCAGGGATGCAGCCCCGGGACGCGCCCACAGCCCGGTCCCGGCTCTCACTCACCCGCGCTCGCGCCTCGAGGAAGCCGGCCGGAGCGTCCCCGCCGTGTCGCGTGGCCGGGGCCAGGGGCCGAGGGCCCGCGGAGCCCCGTGCTGGAGAGGGGCGC
>NW_004524723.1:2850268-2852200 GCF_000260255.1 Octodon degus | reverse complement strand
GGGGCGGCGGGGCCGCAGCGAGCGCTCGGAGCCTGCTAGCGTGCTCCCCGCCTCAAAAGTTGTGGGCGCGGCGGGCGGAGGGGCGGCCACCCGGCCACATGCTAATGAGCCGGGCGGGTCGCGGGCGGCGGGCGGCTCCTCCTCGGCTGACATCACCGGCCCCGCGGCGGGCCGGGGCGGGGAGAGGGCAGGGGGCTGGGGGCCGGGGGCGGCGGGCGAGGTCAGCTGAGACCCAGGGCAACTTCGGTCACTCGCACACACCACATAGCACCGCTTTGCCTTTTAGAGAAAGATGCGAAAAGCCGAGCTTTGCGAATGAGAAAGCACCATGCCAATTCCATAGACGCACAGTAGGTCTGTGAAAGCAGGTCCTCCTCTGTGACTGACTGGCACCCGCTAGATTATGCTGGTTACTCTGATAGAAGAGAGAAACCTGCCCCGCCTAGCGCTATCCCTGTCCCGAGGAGCTTGAAGTGCCCCCAAACACTACCACTGCCCCTTGCCCGGATGCTCAGTGCTGTGATTGATGCCTTTGCCAAGACGAGCGCCTTACCCGCTGTCCCGGGCAAGAATCTGCAAACTCCTCTTATGTCCTCCCGCACCCGGATTCCGCTCCCATCCCGACCACTGCCTTTGGCTCACAGCAGAGTTCTGCAGAGCCGTCGCCGCCAGGACACCCAAACAGGCTGCAGGGAAAAGAAAACTGTGAACTCAGGCTCAACTAGGGCAAATTAAATCAGAAAACGGGCTGTAGATTGTACAAAGTAATGCACACACATCACTGAATGTAAAATGAAAGCTCCAGGGGAGAGCTTCAAAGATTCAGTGAAAACAGATTTTCTTGGTAAATAAAGTTCCTTGTGTGTGTATATCCCTCCCAGTAAATAAGTAATAAAATGTCTAAATTTTGACTTCAAGCTTCCATGGCCTCTCCCCTCCCAGTAAATAAATAATAAAATGTCAGAGTTTTAAGACTGTGAGCCTCTTCGTTTGTAAGTGAAGAAAAGGGGGCTCCAAGTGGGGAAACAATTTGTTCAAGACTAAAATCAGACCCAAAGATTGATGTATCTTTGGATGACTGGACCATTCACCATTCATTCTTGTTGCCTAACTCAGACTTTGCATTAATTCAGACAATGTCTGAACTGAAAACGTTACCTCGGCCCCTTGGTGTGTTGGGGTCCCCTGTCTGACTGCCAGATGAGTGGATCATGTTGTCCTGGGCAGCTGCAGATGGGCCTAGGCCCACTTTTGGTGACTCAGTACAAATGAGTCATTCGGCAGAAAACCTGAAGGATGCTGCTGTGTATAAACAAGCTCACCTCAAATGAGAGAGGGAACAGTAAAAATGTGGCTCTATTTTGTTTTGTTTTTGAAGGACCGCAGAGCAAATCTGACTTTCGAGCTCTCTCATGGAATTTCCAGGTCTCTCAAAGAAAGTGCCAAACCATAACCCCTGTAAATAACTTGGTTTGCTCATGGCTCCCACTCGGCTTCTCTGGGGATGGCTCCCACACTAACAGGCAAGACTGCACAGCTGCCCAGATCCAGCCAGACAAGCCCCAACAGGCCAGAGCTTTGTACTCAGAGGTTCTGGTCATCATCACTCCCTCCTTTCCACAGAGAACATTTCACTTGTGCTAGCCACCCTCCCATGAAACCAGAAAGGCATAAGGGTTTAATGGCTCCTCCAGGCTTCACCTTTAGATGCAGGAATCCCACTAAAGTCCACCTTTCCTGCCAGCACCCAAGGGCAAACGTGCACCTGCCATCTGTCCCTGCTCTTTAAGCAACATGGGTTTATCTGTCTGTAATCTTCTCTGCCTTCTAAGCCCAGTGACCAAGTGCAGGGTTTAACCAGCAGATTGAGAGAGGGAGGCACAGAAAGAATTTACAAGATTGGTGTTAGTGTTAGATGAGCTGCAGCTCTTC
>NW_004524723.1:2826705-2850048 GCF_000260255.1 Octodon degus | reverse complement strand
CTCCTCCTCCTCCTCCTCCTCCTCCTCCTCCAAAAAGATCTTTTCCTAGGACAGAGTGAGAGAATTCAGCAAGAGAACTGGAGGAAATATAGAACCTTGGAAAGAGCCGTCAGCTTGACCTTAGAGCTTTCTCTGACTTTACCATGCTGTAATTGTGATCTGGACTTCAGTGTCCTCATTTGTAAAACACAGATTGTTCTTTCAATTATATGCCTAATTGTACATAACTATATCTGTTAATCTGAGCTACAGACCTAATGATAAAAATGGGTATATCAACCATTGTTGATCAGCTATTCTTGGTTTGAAAATCTGTAACTGGGACTGGGGAGATAGCTCAGTAGAATAAGCACTTGCCCGAAAATATGTAACATATGTATTATTGTGTGTTGCCTGGTTTCTGTCTTTGTTTCTGATTTTTGTTCTTGCTTTTGTTTTTATTCCTCAAAATAAAATTCTTTTTAAAAAACACAGATTGTCCTAAATGATTACTAGGAGGTTCTCTAGCTCTGATGCTTTAAGATTCAATAAAGATCCTTGACACAGGAACAAGGAGGTACAAAACAGGAATCGAAGGACATTGATAGTTTTTCTTTCCTTCCTGGAAACATGAAAATCCAGACAAGATTCCTGATCATCTCAGATGGATAGGATGAAGTCTTCTCTGCACCTAGGAACACGAGACAGATGACCTTGAAGATCCATATAACCCTAGGAGTGTTTTCATGCAGAATGAAAAGAAAGCCAACTGAGACCAAATTCTACAGACAAGTGAGTTAACAGTCAGCATCCCTACCCTCTCCAGAATTAGGAGTGAGGGTACTCTACATGGTTGGCAATGGAATCAGTGGGAACTCAGTGTCTCCACCCCTGGGGGACTGCATGGAGCCAGAGCTTCTGTAGGGTTTTCCTGCCTTTACTCATATTAACTGGGGCTTAGGCTAGGATGTGCTAACAAATAAGACCCCAAATGCAGCAGCTTAACACCATGATGATTTATTCTTGTTCATTTAACAGACTCACAAACTGACGCTCATGCAATAAGGAAGCCCTTCAAATAGTCTTTTAGGGTTGTACAATATGATGGCCCTGTCATTCTATAATATATAATTTCCAAAGATGCTGTAGGAATTGAAAGTTTGATCAGTTAGAGACGAAAAGAACACACAGGGGACACTTCAATAGATTTCCTCTAACATTCTGCTGGAAAGAACATGGTGATATGGCTCACCAGTACCTAGGAGCCTGAGAAAAGTAGGCTAGCCATACAGGTAAAGAAGGGAAAAAGGGTTTGGATAGACAGCTGACAATCTCTACATTAGCACCTGATACCATCAACAGGGCATGGAAGAGAATGGGAGAACAAAGGAGCTTCATCTCTCTGGTTTCAGTTTACTCCTTTTTACAAAGGTGCTGGGTTTTTTTCAAAGTTTTATTGATAAACAGATGGCAATGAGACAGTTTCAAATCAAATCAGAAGTACAGTTTCAATAATACACTGCATATATTCTTCTTAGTGGTTAATTGCTGTACAAGATGCAAACTTGTGATCCTATTTACAAACACCATTAGAACAAATCATTCTATTCATTAAGAGAATGCAACTATTTATCTATCCCAACCGCTTTGAATACACAGATACAAAATGGACATTCATAGGTATACCCCATTTTTTCTAAGTTCCGTTATTGAATATTATAGGTGTATAAACTCAGCAAAATATTCTAAAAGAGTCCAGTAGCCCATAATAGCATTGGGTCTTCTGTTTAACTGGCAATGTCAGAAATTATTGACCTGAGTCCCCCACAGCTCAACTTAACAGCATGGCTTTATTTCCTATATTTTGTCTTCATACTTTTCTACTGGATGGTTAAGACCAAGGTAAAGCAGGACCTGTGCAACAAGAGTTGTAGCTTTTTGGTCTGAGAAGGTCAGTGAAATGCCCTCAGGATTTATCCTGAGATCCTGTACCTCAGATTGTAGAACCTTCGTCATTGCAGCCATGTGGATGAGAGGGTGCTGGTTCTGATGTACTCAGGGCCCACCTACTTTAATGTTTGGTGATCCAAAAGGCCATGGAAATGTCCCATACTGTGGAAGCCGAGCAGTGCAGGTTCCTACTGCAGCACGTCCTCAGCTGTGGAGTGCTCCTCCATTCACCAGTTAACCCAGTGGACCCAACAGAGAGGCCCTTGGGTTTTCTCCAACTTCTGTTCCAAAGCTGTTCTCGTGCCTCAGCCAAGTTAATTGATCTCTACTGACCTCAGTGTCCCCAGCTGCCCAGTGAGGAAAAAAAAAATCATTATTACCCTTCCCTATCTTCTCAGGCTTGGCTTGAGACTACGATGTGCTCACTCTCCAGGAGGCACCAGATGCCCTTTTGACTGCAGTCTTCCACACAGTGCTCACCTTATAGCCAGAGCCTTTCATAATGCTACATTCTGAGCAGGCCCTACAGTATGCCACGTTCCCACGTATGGGACCTTTGTAGGATGTGTGGCAGTGTGGGTGGCATTGCCATGCTGGGATATAGAGGTGACTGAATAGCAGAACATCCCAGGGAGCCTCAAGACTCTGGTGACTAGTGGTCCCTACAGGTTGGTAGATCACCTGGATTGAACCTCACCAGGGGTGGGTAAGCTGGGCTCAGCCATAATCATCTCATCTAGGGGAGGATGTGGCAGCTCCACAGTTATGTTGCAAGCTAGATCTGTTTATTTATCTTCTCCTCTGCTTGACCTCTTTCACTCCCAATTTGATTAGCTTCTTTCTGGAAAGTTCTGTGCCTTGTTATTCATCTTTATATCCCTAGAACCCAACATAGTGCCTTCTTTTGCTTATGTAGTCAGTCAGCAAACCCTTCCTATGTGACTTCTCTATGCCTACCTCTGTGCTGCTTGTGGGGTGAGACTAACCTCACTGGGTTTGGAGGAGACAGTTGGCAAAAAAATATCAAAGTGAGCTCATAGCTAAAGATCCCTGAAGGGGAACGAACACTCAGGAGGGTGTGCAGAGCTCCCTGTGGACATCAGGTTGAACCATGATCTGGAAGCTTGTGTCTGTGAACCAGGCCAAGGAGGGTGGGACAGTAGGTATGTGCAAAGGCACAGGGGCAGGAGGACTGGGATAAGTGAAAAGGGTCGGAAGAAAGCCAATGTGGCTGGAGCACAGAGAGCAAGGGTGAAGAGGACAGAAGGTGACGGGGTGGGGGGCGGGGGTGGGGGGACTCTGATAGCAACCACACTAGGCAGATCCTGGGGCCTATGTTCAGGGTTTTTGCTTCCTTTTAAGAGTTTGAGGAAGTTTCTGAAAGGTTTTTAAGTCAGAGAGATGGGGGTAAAGAGAGAAGGAATGAGTGATTGATGACATGTGCAAGTAGAAATCATTGTCCTAACAGTGTTAAGAAAAAGAAACAAAGGGCCGCCCAAATAGCTCAGCAGATTAAAGCACCTGTAAGCAGGCACAGGGGCCAGTTTGATCCCTGGGCCTGCAGTGCCGGCCCCGCCCCTGGGGCATGCTGAGATGGCAATTGTGGTGATGCACTCCTGTACTCCCAGCTCTTGGGAGGCTATAAACAAGTGGATCACTACGAGTCAGATCTAGTAGTGAGACCCTGAACATCCTGTAGGCCCTTCCCTAAAAACTACAAAAACAAAGAAAAAGGAACAAGAAGTGATGCCTAGATCTTTGGAGTCCAGGTAACAAGTGATGGCTCTATGACAAAGCTGCAGCAAATTCAGAGGAGGATATGGATTCAAGAGATTGTAGGAGGTAAAATGTACAAGATCCACTGATGGAGCTGGAAAATAAGAGTAGGGAGTTCAGGATTTCCTGCATTTCTGGTTTTTGTGATCAGATGCATGGTGGTACCATTCATAAGAGGAGTAGCAGTGCATGAGAACTGGGTCTTCAAACTCAAAGTCCTTGATTTTGTTTGGATTTGGGCCTAGCGTAACTTTGAGACAGCTGAGTGTCAGGTCAAGTACATATGCACTTGAGTCTATAGACGTGGAGCTGAGAGGAGAGGTCCAAGTTTGAGGTCTAGATTCAAGTACAAGAGATGAGATCACTGGGGAAGAAAGTGCTGTAGTCAGAGAAGAGGCCTGCAGTTGAGACCTGGACAGGACATGGCTGGGGAGAGAAGGGAGAGAAGGCCAAACCAGAAAGGAGACTGGAAGGGAGCCATGCCTCGGTAGGAGGAGAGCCAGCGGGAGGTTGCGTCACCAGAACAAAGGGGGGAAGGGTGTGGTCATCAGTGTAAAACTTGCCTAAGGTCAAGTAAGGTGAAGACTGAAAATACCCACTGGTTTAGAAATAGTCATTACTAGTGTCAGTGGTTTCTGCAGAGTGATTGGCGCTGAAGCCACGTGGGCAGTGGGGAGAAGTGAGAGGTGGAGAAGCTGTGCCGGTGGATGGAAGGTTTCAAGAGGGCTGGGTCTGGAAGGTCAGACTGCCTTAGGACAGTAACTGTAAGTGGATCAGGAATTGGAGAGCCCTTCCTGATTTTACTGGAGAATTTGGACACTGCAAAGGTCTTGGGAAAGAGTGTATCAGAGGTCTAAGAGAGTGAAAAGATGGTGGCAGGGAAAGCTGGAGAGATAGGAAGCAAACTTGGTTGTAGCAGAAACATTGTCCTTTCAGCTTTGGAGGCCAGGATACTGTAATCAAGGGGCCAGCAGAGCAAGCTCCTGAAGGCTTGGTCCTTTCTTGCTTTTCCTAGTTCTAGAGGTGGTGGCCACTCTTGGTGTTCTCTGGATTGTAGTCTCTGTTCCATCATTACATGGCCACTTTCCTCTGTGTGTGTGTCTTCACATATCCCTGTTTTGTTTTGTTTTTTACATTTAAAAGTTTGCTTTATTGATGTGAAGATAGTTGAGATAGGCAACATATATCCCTCTTATAGGGACCCAGTTAGTGGACTTAGAGCTCATGCTATTATATACATGATCTTGTTTTAACTTGATTACATCTACAAAGATCCTATTTAAAAAAAAAAACAACTCACATTCACAGATGTTAGGGATTAGAGCTTCAACTACACGTGAGACTATGTAGACCCTATACACCCTAAAATAAAATAAAAAAAATCTACCCACTACAATATAAAATATTAGAACTACCGTTGGTTGTAGAGAGTGAGAAATATGACCCAGGATGCCCAGCCCTGTCTTGGGACCCTGAGACTGGTGAAATGACCCTGTAGAAGACAATGTCCAGCAGCTTTAGCAGCTCTCTGACTGCTCCTCCACTGGGAAGCTGGGACCCCTCCCAAGACTTCTGGACTCATGTCCTCCTTCCTATGTCTGGCTCATCTCTGCAGCCCATTTGGCACTATTTTCCACCCAGAGTCAGGGGAAGAGCTGTGGCAGGCAGGCAGCAGTGTTGCCCCACCAGCCTGGGGGCTGGGGTTGCACCACAAAAGATAGAATTCCAGAGCCACCCCCATGCTTTCTACTCCTGGAAAACATGCTACATTTGTGCTACTTTGCTCAGGGCGCTAGGAACCAGAGGGCCTGGGAATTTTCAACTAAAGAAGAAAAGGAATAGACCTATAACCTTCTTTTGATTTCTCCCTTATGCCCCCAAGCCTTATTGTCTCTTCTCTGGGATGCCAAGAGTGGTGTCCTTTTGTTCAGGGGGAGTAGGGCTGTTTGCTGGACCAGCCCTAGGATCCCTTCCTTGCTGTTTCTCTGTGATGCTGGACTCTAGGTGGTTATCCCACAGGCCAAGGTGAGAATGTAAACACTGCGATCCTTCTGGAAGCAGCCTGGGACTGCCTCCAAGGAGGAAGGGTTGCTCATGGCTTGGCCAGGCTCCCAAGCCTCATGTACAGCAACTCTGAGCTCCAACTTACACAGCTTGGGGTGGGTCCTCAAATGACCTTCCGTTCCTTGTCTGCCCATCAGAAAGGCCCATTCCATTCCAAATAACATTCCTCTGATAAAATCGGCTACACACTGTAAACGTCAAAGAGCCAGGAACATTCTGTGGGGCAACAGGATTTCGATAAAGCCTTATTTTGCAAAACTTTCTAGCATTAAACATTCTCTCTAGAGGAAGACAGGAAAATTCCCAGATGCCACCACACTGACCAAAGTGGCCATGGCTCCAGGGAAGGAGCAGAGAGCCCAGAGGTAAAGTTCTCATTGTGGGCAGAGGAAGTTGAGTGCTGAGCCATCTTTTCACCCACCTATCAGGCAGCCCACAGCAGTTGTTGCGCACCGCCCAAGTGCCAGGACTTGATCAACACAGTGTCTTATGCTACTGCAGAGCTCCCCAGACTTCTAGAAAGCAGTGGGAGCTTCCTACCTCTTCCAGTCCAGGTTCATAATCAGTATGACCTCACCTCCTTCCCCTTGTCACTGCTCTGTGAAGTCTACGACTTCTCTACATCGCACAGGGCCCCCATTCTAGTGAGTGTTTGGTGTGTCGCCTTCTGCTGGCATGTGACTCATCCTGGGTCTGTTTCTGGGTACCTCAGTCTCTACTTTCCCCAGGCTTCCCGCATGACACTAGGTGCCTCCCAGGCTGCCTCTTCCTCAGTCTCTTTTTCTCTCTACTTATGACTTTCTTCCCACCAACTCAGCCCCTATTTTTTACTCCTTCCCTTTTTTGTTTCTTCTCCTTAATTACTTTTGACATGGAACTAAGTTTGTTTTTCCTAGGTTTGTGGAATATACTTTCTCAGTCTCTGGTTTTAATTTTTAGAATTGGTTGAAGATATGTTCTTTTCTGTATTGTCTTAATTTCTTATATAGATGTATAATTATTTAAAACCTTATCTTAAAATATGATGTCCTTGGGAAAAAGGGCACATATAGTGTGTTGTAAACATGCTGTGCAGAACTCCATGAGCACCTGGTATGAACTCTGTCTCAGTTACTCTTCTCTCATTGCTGGGACAAATACCCGGCACTCAAAATGAGGGAAGGAAAGATTTATTTAGCTCACAGTTACTGGAGGCTTCATAGTTTAGAACAGCCTGAACTACACAGCAAGACCTTGGAACCTTATTTGCTCAGGAGAGAGGGCCAGTGTCTCTGTCTTCTGTACACGTCTCCTCTCTGCCCGAGGCAGTCTCCATCACAGACACTGCTGCCCTGCTCTGCAGGTCTGGAGGAGGGGCTGGGGTGCCCTCATGTCTGGGATGACCCGCTCCACACCTCCAAGAGTGGCTGAAGCCTGCAGGGTTGGAGGGCAGAGTGCATGCTCCCAGTTTAACGGTTTGCAATACTCTGGCCCCACCCCTCAAGCCACTCGCTGCTCCTTGAGCTGGGTCTGCCCCACGACTTACTTGAGGCTTTGCAGGGACAACTAGACACAAACCACAGCAGCTTAAATCCAGATGTTCCCCCAAAGCCTCATGTGTGCATAGGTGTGTGTGGCTTTTGGGAGGTGATTGCATCTCGAATGTGTGATCCTGGATTGGCCCACTGGTGAGCTTATAGTTGGGTGTGATGTTGGGAAGAGAAGCCTACTGGGAAGAGGTGGTCTCTGTGGGTGTGGCCTGGAAGAGTATATATACATATTCCTCCTGCTCTTTTGATCCTCCTCTGCTTCCTGTCTGCCAACCATGAACTGTTTCTGCTGTGCCATGTCACCCTGTCTTGGATCCAGCCAACTATGGACTTAGTCCTCTACAAAATGAAAGCCAAAATAAACCTTTCTTCTTTTAACTGGTAGGTCCTATATGTTTTGTCCTAGCAACAAGAAAGTAACTAAGAGCATGTCATTCCCTAAATACATCTATGTAGTCACCTCTCAGTGAAAGATGCACGAGGTCCCTTCTGGTCTTTCTCCCCTACATCTACACTAGTCATTGCCACCCTGACTTCTTTCAGTACAGGTTAGTATCTCTGATAAAATGCAAAATACCTGTGTTTGTATTTTAATATAACCGGGGTGCTATAATATGGGCTATTTTGCGTGTGCCTTCTTGTGCTCAGCATTCTGGCTGAGAGCTGTTGTATGTAGTTACAGCCCCTTTACTCCCCTTTCTAGGGAATAGCTATTGTGGGGCTAGGCCTCAATTTGTTTTCCTTCTATTGTTAATGGGCATTGGAGTAGTTTTCCATTTACAGCTATTACAAATTGTCCATCTATTAACATTCATGTGCATGTCTTCTGATGACATGTATTAGTATTTTTAATTGTTTTTTTAATCTATTTATGTATGTATTTATTTATTTTGTGTGTGTGTGTGGCCAGCTTAGCCCACCAGGGGGCGGGGCTAGCTGGTACGTGGTGCTAGAGGATTGAACCGTGGTCCCTGTGCTTTGCTAAGCTTGTTCTAAGTAGGTGCTTTAGACCACTGAGCCATCTCACCAGCCCCAACATGTATTAGTATTATATTCAGGAAAATTAAAAAAGAAAGTGGCTTCCATTTGAAGGGATGAAGTTAGCCTAGTGGGATGGTTTCAAGAAAGAGCTCTGAGCTCAGGGTCCTGAGTTCAACTCCTGGTACCACAAAAAAAAAAAAAAAAAAAAAAAAAAAAAAGGAATCATTGCCCAGGGAGATAGCTCAGTAGAATAAGTGCTTGTCTGGCAAGCTCATGGTCCTGAGTTCAATTCCTGGTACCACAAAAAAAGAAAGAAAGCAAGAAAGAAAGAGCTCTGGAGTAGGAGATTGAACACAAATCCTTTTTCAGACCTATTTTCTACTTTTACAACTGTGGGCCAATTAGCCTCAGTGAGTCTCAATGGTTTCATCTGAAAAATACAAATAGCAGCACCTGCTGCTGTAGTTATTATTACCTCACAGGTAACCTTCAGTAATCAAATGATCTTGATGCTGGCTAGGAGGAGAAATTGGGGGGAAAGTATCCCGCAAAAAACAATGTATTGCTATTTCTTTTATTGAAGAAAACTGAACAGCAACACCGTGCATCTCCTTTGTTTTTAATTTTGAACCTGAGACTTTCATTAGACAGAGAGCTCCCAAGTTCCTGACCCAAGGTGAGCAACAGAGGAGAAATCTCTTGCCTCTTAAGGTCTCTGTTTCACATGATCAAGTAGGAACTTGTAGTTGGTGGCATCTTTCTTCTCTTCCGAAAGGGCAAAGGCTCTTGACTTATACTTGGGTTTTTGGTGTGGATGAACAACAGAAAACTCCACTGACAGAACTGTCAGGGGGATTAGCAGAAGGCCCAGGCCCTTGAGGGGAAAACGGGCACACAGGCCGTGAGCAGAAAGCCAAGACTGGACTTCTGTTCAGACATCAACCCAGTGCCCCATCCACTACCTTGTACTGTCCCCTTGTGTAAGGAGAGGATCTGACTAGAGAGTGGGATGGGAAACAGGATACAACTCTGCCCATCACCAGAACAAACCTACGAGCCTCTTCCCTTTATAGGATGAGGTCACCTAGAGACAGGGAAGCTGCTGTGGCCCACACACTGGTGAAGACAGGCTGGACACCTACCGCAAGCTCCCTCCCAGCTCTTCTTCATGCCCCAACCAAGATACACCTCATGCTCTAAGGCTCATGCTCTGAAGGGTGGCATTCCTGAGACAGCTTCTATAAGAGCAGACCTCGGGCAGTCAGTGCACACATGTGCTGTGTGCTCCATGGCCCTGGTAGCCTGTGCTTGGTGTTCTGAGATGCAGACTACAAGGTTTTTTCCCCAAGCACACATTGTGGGTTGGTGGGGGAAACAAGGCTGACCTCAATGACAGTGAGCCATTCAAGAAGGACCTGCAACAGAGACAGAGGGGCTCCAAGGCCAAGCCATGAATGCAGGGGGTGTTCTTTTTTCTTTTCTTCTGTAGTACTGGGGATCACACTGGGGACCTTGTGCTTGCCAGGCAGGTTCTTATGCTGCTGACCTATCTCCATGGCCACAGGGGCTTTCTAAGAGACAGCTGCTGACAACCATCCAAGGATGGGGATGAACCACAGCCTGAAGGCTGAACCTTAGGCCAGTGGTTCTCAGCCCAGGATGGACAAGCAAGTCATGAAGGAGCTCTTACAAAATGCCACTACAGGGCCAGGGAGATGGCTCAGTGGAATAAGTGCTTCCCTGGCAAGTGCAAGTGTCTGAGTTCAATCCCTGGTTCTGCAAAAACAAACAAACAAACAAACAAAAAAAAAAATGCCACTACCAAGACTGCTGTGGGGTCTGGCCATTAATAGTCTTTAAAAATTATCCCAAGCATTAGTAAGTTGCAGCCACCATTGAAATTATCACTCAAACTGACTTAAGGAGAAAACAGACAGCATGTAAATTTTAGCAGCCTGGGGACATGATATTTATTGAGTAACCTGCTTTGTACTAGGCCCTGGCTATATGAAGATGCACAAGTTATATATAGTTCCTGCCCTTAACAAGCCAACAGATTAGGAGGAAAGATGGATCCATAAATATGTATAAATTATTTTATGTAAGTGTGAACTAGGTGCTCTAAGAATATTGAAGTATGCTGGAGAAAGCTGTCTTAGAGAGGCGACATTAGAACTCTTCCTGAGAATGATCAGGACTTTCCCAAGCAAAGAAAACAGGAAACAGAAATGTGGAAGGAACAGTATCACAGAGGTGCAGAGTCCAACGGCTGCAGTGTGTCCAGCGTAACACAGGGCGTGCTGAAGCAGGAGGGGCCTGGGGAGAACAGCAAGAGCAGCAAGGCAAACATAAAAAAAAAAAAAAGAAGTCTGGACTCCACTGAGTTCTCATTGTTTGACAAGTGAGGCAAAAGGGAAGACTAGAAATGAGAGAAGGCGCTTGGGAGAGCAGGGGTGCCACTGCAGTGACTCAGATTCCAGGTGACAGAAGTCTGGTTGAGAAACTGACAGTGGGGATGAAGGAGGGAACAACATAAGGACATTTCCAAAATAGGCAATGCAATTTGCTGAGAGAATTGGGGGTGAAAGGAAGGCACCCACCGACTAATCTGAAACAGTAGGATAACCTCCTTTTACAAAGATGGGGAAACTGGGTAAATTGCTTAAATCTCATGACACACCAACACATCCAAGTGCAAATGTATTCCAGGGTTAGCTGGAGGGCAGAGGGTACCTCATACTGGTGAGAAAAATACTTAGGTAGGAAATCCTACAAACTATACCAGGTGTCAGCAGGGGAGTGCAAGACACCTGGGGTGACACCTGGCAGATTAGGCTCAAGTATGTTGGCGCCAAGATGGACCTGTGTGCAGGTGGAGACAGAAGGAAAAAGAGGGGTAAGGCGTAGCAGAGGAGCAGGCCCAGAAGAGGGAAAGCACGAGGTCCGATAAGGGGAAGAGGTTATCCTCGGAGAAGACAGGCATTTTTGAATGGAGAAGGAGATGTTTGAAAAATCTCATTCCCAAGAGATCTTTTCTAAAGCGTACTCATCGAAATTCCCTAAAGCAGGGCTGGGAAAAATTTCTCCACGAGGGGCGCGGTAGTGAAATGTTAGGCTTTGTCAGCCGTCTGCTCTTAGTCACGTCAATTACTAACTGCCATCATAGTGTGAAGGTGGTCAGAAACAATACATAGAGGGCCAGGGAGATGCCTCAGTAGAATAAGCCCTTGCCTGGCAAGTACTAAGGCCTGAGTTCAATCCCTGGTTCTGCAAAAAAAGAAAAAGAAAAAAAAAAGAAAAGAAAAGAAACAATACATAAATGAATGGGCATGGTGTGATCCACTAAAACTGCTTTCAAATACAGACCAGGGGTTTGATTTGTCCCAGGGCTACAGATTGCCAACACTTGTTCCAGAGAGTAGGGTAGGAAAAGTGGGTAAGGGAAGGAAGAAAAGTTGGGAGCTTAAAGGGAGATGAGAAAGTCTGGGCTGGCTTCCATGGGGAACTTGATCAACAGGCGTTCTGAGTTAAAATCTAGCTCTAGCTAACAGACCTTGAGTAAATTTAATCCACAAGTTTGGTACAACCAACTGCTGATCAAATATGTTTTTGAAAATTGTTAAAAAAAATTAAAAAAATAAAAATAAAAAAATTAAAAAAAAAAAGAAAATTGTACTGAACACCAACAGACAATTTTTCTTATTTTTTAAATAATACAACATAACTATGTAACATTCACTTTGTGTTATGTATTATAAGTAACATAAAGATGATTTAAAGTGTATGGGAGGATGTATTATATGCAAAACTGTGCCATTCTGTGTAAGGATCTTGTGCACCCAGGAACTAGCCTGGGGTATCCAGGAACTACTCATGTGCCAATACCAAATATATTGAACTTTCCTAAGACTTTGTCTCCTCATCTGTAAAACAGGTGAAATAACAATACCTACTTCATTATATTGTTCTGAGAAGCAAATGGGACAGTGAATATGGGTGTCAAGCCAAAAACTCAATAAAGATTTTTTTACTTGGCTTTTAAGGTCTGCCCATGAACCATGGGATTATAGCTATGGGAGCTGTCGTTGGGAGCCATAACCAAGGAGCCCTGGCAGAGAACAGAGCCCTCGCAACCTGACAGGTGGGACTAGATGGAGAGGAGCGAGGGCTGGGTTGGGGAAAGAAAGGGTCCTACCAGTCAGTGGTGCACAAGCAAAATGTACATGCAGAGTTGGACAAGATCTATAGGCGTAAACACACACATGTCTATGTACTTGCATGTACACTGATGTGATGTGGTCCAGATCCATCACTCTTAGTGGGAAGGGGGTCTCAAATGTTATGTCTTGGGCTTATCAGTGTGAAGTTTGGGGAAGTACCCCACTGCAGTATAGCTCATTGGTCCTTACGGGGACCCACATGTCTCACCAGCACATACTACACGGCTCTGGGCTGCTTCTGCCTCTGCTCCTCGCAGCCTAGCCTTATGGAGACAGCTAGTCTCAGACTCAGGGAAGCCCAAAGCCTCCCACCTGTGCTTTACACACTTTCCAGACTTACCGGGTGGAGATGGGGTGCTTAAAAATGTGTGTCCCAAGGTCCCAGCCCAGAAAAATCTAGTTTAGTAGGTCTAAGATGGACCCAGGAATTTGCATCTCAGCAAGCATCTTGGGTAATTTTTTTTCCATCAGTGAACTCAGAACCCCACTTAAAAAAAAGAAGTGTTATATCATCTCTGAGTACAGCTGAATAATGTAGCAATGGGATCCCCAATTTTCTCCATAAATTGCAGTAATACAGTTGAGTCTGATCCTTCTCCTACACTTCCTCCTCATTGCCCTTAAAGGAAAAAAAAAATAATCTGTTTTAGGCATCTTCAGGTATCCCTATTAATTCTAAAGCAGACATGAGAATTTTCTAAGAAAAGTAAAACATCCAGAGAAATAAAACATCAACCAGAAAGGAGATGATGCAATATTCTCCAGCTTATAAAATAATCTTATGAATAATTACTCTTCAGAAACTTTGCTAGCACTGTGCAAGTCCAGTTTCTTCCTGTCCATCTGGTAGGCCAATGCCAACCTTTCTTTTTTACCCAGAACCCTCTGTTCCCAGGATCCACAATGGATCCAAGGGAAGCCATTGCCATTGTCTAGTGTCATGGTTTCTAAATCAAGAGAAACAGGTTTGAGTACAGAGAAATTCAACCAATACTGACTGAGTGAATGAATGAATGAATGAATGAATGAATGGGACCATGATGGTTGGACAGATTGAAAGTACTCATCAAGAATACTTAAAACTGTACATTGGGACCATTTCTTATCTAAAGATATATTTACCCCTGAAAACTTTTCAGTTGTTCATGTAAAAAGGACCAATACAGATCATAAGTAAATAGTCACACATCTGCACATGAACCTGAACTACAAAGTCACTTACTACACACACACACACACACACACACACACACACATTAAAATAAATGCTACTGCAAATAAATGCTGCTGTATATATCTAATAAATCTAAATATATCTCATAAGTCTAAATAAATTTAGCACGGGCTCCCTGGGAAGCCTTCTAAAATTATTCCAGCAACACTATCAATTACCAGAATGTGTTGGATTTGAATCCCATTTCAGGAATTTGCCTGAGGAGTCAGTTAATTTTATGGCTACCCTTTGTTTTTGATCCAAAAAACACAATTTAGCTTTATCAATGTCTTTATCCCTAGGCTTGGTCCCAAACAATTTCAAGTTCTTCCAGAAATCAAATGCATTCTCAAAGCACAAAAACTTACAATTCATTAGAATATTTAAAAGCTGTAACAAAGATCCTGAAAAGGAATGCTAAGCATAATGTGATGACAGCAGCACTGGTGGATGAGCATGTGATTTCCTGTAGGAGATGGGAGCCTTAAAGGCACAAACTTACTCCAGTCAGTTCTGGTAGTCGCCTCCACTGCCACTGACTCCTCTTGTTCTCATTTCCCAGTACGGTGGTAGGCTGGGCTGGAGGCCCACCAAACTCAGTTCTTCCTTTTCCCGAGTTCTTTTTTTTTTTTTTTCCAGAACTGGGGATTGAACTCAGGTCCTTGGGCTTGCCAGACAAGTGCTTATTCAACTGAGCCATCTCCCCAGCCCCTCCCGAGTTCTTCCTGCATGCATTTCCAGTATTTTTTAGTCAGATGCACTATGGATCTAGCTCTGGGCAACTGAATGCAGGCAGAGGTGACTGAGCCCTTTCAGCCTGGCCCCTAAGACCTCCTCAGAATCCTCCAGGTGTCCCTCACTTCTCCTGTCTGGATGCTGAAAATTCAAAGGAAAATTCTGAGGGTAATGATGATCTAACTACTAAGCTGAAGGAACTTTAGTATCTGAGTATCCATATAAACTTTGTCTGAGTTCTTCATTCCCTTCCTGGTATCAGAAAATTTACAGCATCAAGTAACTGAGACTTGGAGATGCCTATTCCAGTATCACGTCCACCCCAATATGGACCCACATATTTAGAGAGTTGCCCATGTCAGGGCAGCTCTGTTAGAAACTGATGCTGCTTTTCATAGCATCAGCCCTTGTGACTTTCAGCTGGGCATCATGTCTGAAACCAGCATTAGTTCCTCTGTCTTCAGCTCTTCAGACCCATGGTTTGTGTTGCAGTACACATAGCAGTACTTACAAAGCTCTCCTGCTGGCTTGGGGATGCCTACTAACCCTTTAAAATACCACCCATGCTCAGGGCTTTCCAAGATGAACCTGAAGTATACCACATGGCCCGCAAAGCCAGTCTACACACTTGGTGAGTGTTTTCTTTCAATAGACACAGGAATACGTGCATGCACACACACACACACACACACACACACACACACACACTTTAAAGAAAAAGTCAGAAGAAACTCAGGCTGGCCATTAGTTAAGACCCCACTCAGAGAACCACTCTGCCTCAGAAGGTAGATGTGGTCCCTGCATTTCAAGGGATGACGGGAGAATCTACCATCTTCCTTTCAGCCCAAACCCATTAGAGCTGGAGAACAGGGAGGATGCCAGCAGCACACTGTGAGATGGGCTGCCTTCCTAAACACAGCCAGCTGGGGACTCCTGATGCTGGTGGGTCTTTCTTGCCATCTGCTCTTATCTGAACACAGCCTTCTCCCTAAGAAGAGAACCTCATCAAGAATCAGGGGCTTATCCCTCTGTTTACTGCTTCCAACCGACAATAGGCATACATTTCTGCTCATGAGCTCCCCAGCCAAAGGAATCTAGTACAGCTCCCAGATGCAGGTACCAAGCAACACTTGGTGAGTAGTCTTCTGCCAGCCCAGTGTAGAAAAACCTCAGCAAGTGCAGCTGCCACAGCCTGTCCTCTCCTCCTGGACACCTGTATGGATGCCAAGGAGATATGACCCGGCAAACACAGGGTTGTTTGATGTAGTCTAGGCCTTGTTGTAAAAAGTCCTGGAGAGTGGGATCAATTGTTTTGATGTCTAAGAAAAATCCCCAAGGCTCTGGGGCCTAGGGAGGTAGAAGAGTGAGGAAGGAGTGGAACAGGGAAGGAGCCAGGTGGATTTGATAGGACTAGGACCAAGACTGGCTGGGGGCAAGGCAGAGCTCCGTGGATTTCCTGACTCAGACTCGGACATGCCGCAGATCTCTGCTGGTTTGGACTGGTGAAGGTGTCCTGCTAGGTCTGAGGTCCACAGATGCAGCACAGCCTCCTGAAGCAGGGGGGGCTCCTCTCTGCTCTGAGATTTCAAGCTAGCAGGTACCAAGTAGCACGGAAGATCTCATGTTTTATTTTCTTCTGTGTTGCCTATAGTAAGTGACATGAACTAGCAGCAGTGGTTCTCACAACATTATCCCCTCTTTATCTCTTTCAAAAAAATGTGGAAGTCTCATTTTATTCACTACTTACAGTTCCATATGCTGACAGTAGGCATTATAATCTTCATTCCACTAAGAAGGTGTCTTAGTTACTTTTTTCCTTGCTGAGAGAAAAACTCAACATCTCAAGTTAGGAGAGGAAGGGTTTCTTTAGTTCACAGATTATAGAGGGTTCAGTTCATAATCAGTTGGTTCCAAGGCAGTGTGGCACATGTTAGAGGGGCAACAGTTCACAGCAGTGGAAGACAGTAAAAGCAAAAAGCCAGTGACAGAGGGGAGAGCAAGCCTCTTTTCATCACTTATATTGTACCCAGTCTTTCAGGAATAGGGTGGTGCCAATCAAATCAGTAGACTCATCCACCAGTCAACCAACTACTAAGCTTAATCCCAGCACCCTTAACCCCAGCACTGCACTATGAACCAATCACATCTAGATTTAGCTGCCTCCAAAAAGCCCACCCTCCAGGACTGCATGAGGCTTTGGGGGAACATCAAGACACAAACCATAGCAGAAGGAATTAAGTTTCAGAGAAGTTAGAGTCCTGCACTAGATGGCAGAACTAGTAAGTGGCACAGCCAGGGTTCAAATAGGTTTTCTCCCCCAAATTCCATGTATCTGCAATATTAACCACTCTCTTCAGTGAACCCACTTAAGAGTAACCCACAGAAAGAAGAGTGGTTAGGTTAAGGGTAAGCCTGGTTCTTCTACCTCATTTATTTTTGTTTACCTGGTTCTCTTGACTCAGGAAGCCTTTCCACATTTCCTATTCAATGTGGTTCTAAACTTGCTTCCTCTAAGAAGTCTCCTGGCTTCCTTCCTCACTCATCTCCTCAGTGTGTGTAGGTGAGCCTACAGTGTGTGGTGTGGCTGCAGGCTTTCCACCCATGCTCTACCATTTATTGCATGAAGCTCCACAATCTTCCCAGTAACTCAGCTTCCCAGACAGGTGTAGGTGGAATGATGCCCTCCAAAGATGGCTGGGTCCCAATCCCTATTACCTACAAATACATGATTGACATGGCTAGGGGAACTGCTCAGATGTGATTAAACTGAGGATTTTGAAATGGAGAGATTATGCTGAATTACCAACTGAGCCTAATGTGAACATAAGGTCCCTAACAGCAGAAGAGGGAGGTGGGAAGGAGCCATGATGGAGAAGCAGAAGTGGCAGTGAGTGGGATTACAGAAGGCCAGCTTTAACAATAGATGAGGTTGGGGCCAGGGAGATGGCTCAATAGAATAAGTGCTTGTCTGGCAAGCACAAGGGTCTGAGTTCAATCCCTGGTTCTGCCAAAAACAAAAACAAAAGCAAAAAACAATAGATGAGGTCATGATCCAGAACACAAACAGCTGGAAAAGCAAAGAAACTGATCCTCTCCTAGAGATTCCAGAAAGAATACCAGCCCTTGGTTTTGGCCTGGTGAGAGCCACTTTAAACTTCTAACATCAACAATGATAAAAGGACACATTTGGGCTGTCTTAAACCATTGAATTTGTATTAATTTGTCATAGCAGCAGTACATCATGTCCTTTTGGTTTGTTTCTTTGCTGCCTGACTCCACATGGCTCCCCAACTCATTCTCACAACCTTCTGGCTGTGTTCAGTACACAGTGGAGATTCTGATATTTCCAAGTGGCTGTGGTCCCCTGCCCCCTCCAAAGGCCAAGGCTTTCCCCCAGTGCTCCCCACTTATCTCATCTTAGCAATGGGAAGTCCTCCCACCTGACTTACTTGGCCTCCTATGTCTCCAGCAAAGAGAGTGGAAGTAACCGGGTATGCAACAAGGAAAGATCACGGTTGTAGCTGGATTTCTGAGCTTGGATTATGAAGATTTATTTTTTAAAAGGAAGGAGGCCAATCTGATTAGGTAGTACTTGAGCCAAGTTCATTGTGGGCCATGGCCCTGAGTTGAAAGTTGGTGAATAAGTGGTCACCACATGATCTCTGTCCATCTGTCACTGGATAACAAGGCAGGCTGGAGACATTTTCTTTGACTCCAGCTCCTTATCCAAGGGTTCAGGAAGTAAGTTCTCAGACTCAAGAGGAAGAAAGATTCCCCTTGTTTTTCTTCAACCTGCTGACTTTAGTTACATTCTCTTTTACTACTCTTAGCAAAAGTTTTGCACTTTTTCCTGGCATCAAAACACTAACTGTGACCTTCTTTCCCATCTGAAGAAAAGGAAGAATCTTCAAGATGGAATCTTGAATCCCAAACTCTACCTTGTCTTAGAATGGTTTGTGTAGGATTCACTCAATTGTTTAGGTTGGAGGACTTGTCAGCATAATTCCTAGAGACAGCTCAAAAAATGACCCTTATTCTGGTTCCCAGTCTTGAGTTCAAGAAAGTTCTAGGGTTGCACTGTGCTCAGCCTAATCTGACTGGGGAATTCATCTATACTTGAATGGCTTGTGATCATTTTTTTACATAATAAATCTTTGAGCTGTACCTAGTGCAGGTGAGGTGGTTGCACCTGCACCTGTCTACAAAATTGTACATCCGTTTGCTCCAATCATGGATACATAAGTGGTAGATGAAACTGAAGATGAGCAGAAGGGTGGATCCATTTGTGAAAACAAAGGATGAGTGGATGGGTGAGCAAATGGGCAGGTCATTGGGGAAGTGAGCAGGTCAGTGGGTAGTTGGATGGATCATACATGCATTAATCAATAGATGGAGACAGTCATGTTCCCAAAAATCCCAATACAACTTTTGTTCATTCAGACATCATCAGCTATAGTTATGGACTTCCTGGCAAAACTTTCAAATCACAGGTCTGTTTGTCCCCCTATCTATCCTAGAAAGCACTGCTGGTCACACTGTCAGGTGGATGACTTTTAAAGACATCCTTTAGCTGTCTGACTAACACTGTTGTGTGATGCTGGAGTTAAGAGTATGATTATTGAGCCAGGGATGGTGGCACATGCCTGTAAGCCCAACGTCCAGGAGGCTGAGGCAGGAGGACTACCTCGAGTACAAGACCAGCCTGGGCGATACAGTGAGTCCAGGCCAGCCTGAACTACATGCTGAAACCCTGTCTCAAAAAAAAAAAAAGTATATGAACACGATGGGTTTAGCATAGATCTGTGGTATGGACAATGAGAAGGCCCATCCTGGGTGTGGGTGGCACCATCTGAAAGGCCAGGAGCCTAAAAGGGATAAAAGGGGCAGGCATGCTGCTGCTGTTTCCTGCCTGATATGCCATGAATAGTATCTCCTCTGCAATGCCCCTCCACCCTGCCACCCTGCCTTGGAGCCAGCTGACAGTGAAATCTCTACAAACTGAATTGAAATAAACCTTTCCTCCTTTAACCTTCAGTACCTGGTATGCTGTCAGAGCAACTAAAAACTGACTAAGACACAGAGATGGAGACAGTCTTTACATGCACAGAAGAGAAGGCAATGTGTAGTGAACACAAGGATTTGAAGACATTGGACATGAAGGTTGGGCAATGGGGCCACAAAACAAGGAACCCTGGTAGCAACCACTAGAAGTCTAAGGAACATCCCCCTCCCACCCTAGCAGCTGGAGGGAACTCAGCCATGCCGACATCTTGCTTTCAGTACAAGGTTGATTTCAGACTTCTGGACTCTAGAGCTCTAAGAGAACAAATTTCTGTTGCTTTCAGGCTGCCTAGCCTGAGTGATCTGGACCCAAAGTTTGCCTTCTTAGCTTGTAAAAAAAGTATTTCATTAGATTTTATTTCGTTGTTGATTTTAATGCTTTTTTGGTACTGGGAATTGAACTCAGGACCCACTAGATTGAATGAAACCTAAATTTTGTGAACAGTATCATAGACAAGAGGTTGTGTTTCAGGACAGAAGGTTAAGGTCTAGCTGGTCTGTTGCTGTAACCTTCCAGCCCCCAACCACCACCAAAGACTGTATGAAACATCAGCGATTTTCAAAATATGGTCCAAAGACAAACTGCACTGAATCACTTGTGGTGCCTTAAGCCCCATGACTTTACCCCAAACTTTAGAAGGTGCTGGGGTGAGGTGCAGACACCTGTACTTAGAACACACATCTCAGATGAGGCTTTGCACACTGATATGAGAAGCATACTATAGAGGAAAGAGTCAAAGGTGACCCTCCAGCCCTTCCCTTTATGGAGCAAGGCCAAAACCACTGACCCTGGGCCAGGTGCTGAGGATATGGGGCAGCCATTGTCCAGTTCAGCCCCTCACTGCTTGGGCAGGGTGCTACAGCAATCAGTGCTCACAGCTTGTGATGGGTATAAGGCTGAGCCTGTAGAGGAACCAAAAGAGTCCCATCCCCTTATGCCACTCATGCCATGATACAATGACAAAGGTGTTCAAGGAGTCAAAGACTACAGATATTTTTGAGAACATGAATTACCATGAGGCCATTCATGATAAGTTCATTTCTATTAAAAAGAAATTCTCCAAATAGTAATACTTAGAAAGGTATGTGCCCTTGGAATCTATGATCCTATGCTTTATGACTTACATATATAGAAGATTATTCACTGCAGAGCTGACAATCATAATAAAAGAGCAGAAAGAATGAAAATGCTTGTCACTTTGGAGGTGGTGAAATAAATTGTGGCACATCTGCACAATGAAAAATAATGAGGAAACTGTAAATATTGACATATAAACATCTCCAAGATAGACTGTTAAGGGGGAAAAAGTAAGGTGTAGAACCTATGTAAAATATGCTACCTTTGTGTATGAAAAGGGAACAACAGCATCCACATTCCCATTTACTTCGTATATGTATAAAGAAATGCTGGAATTCTGTAAGAAAACAGCAGTGACCCCTGCACCAGGGGATGGGACTATGGATGGACAGCAGGATGCAGGGAGCTTTTCACTCTCATTATGATTACATTTCAGGCCTCAGGGCCATTTGAATGTATTATGTATTTTTAAAAATACAATTAAATACAATACAATTAAAAAATAAGCTTTATTGTGATGCTTAGACCAAGCATTCGGGTTTGAGTTTTCCACACCTGTTTGTCCTGGTGTCCCAAGGCTGGCTGCGGGCTGGGTGCTGTGTTCCAGAGGCTACCCCTATTCCCAACTCTCTCCTCGGTTGGGCGAGATGCTCCAGGCCAGAATGTGCACACAAAAGTGGCAGTGGGAGGCCTGGCCATGGAGTTTCTTGCGGGGAGAAGCAGGTCCTGGAAGGTTCTGAGGTGTGGGTTCACCATGCCTAGGGCAGTTCCTAGGAACAAGAGTCCCAGCCCAGCTTCTAGTAGCTTCTAGTAGGGAGGCATCAGCTGCTCTCGACTCATGAGCGAGGAGTGGTGGTAGCGATCCCGAGTGGCGAAGTCTGCATTCTCTTGGGTGAGCTGAGTCATCGCCATGTCAACCCTCGCTAGGGATGGCGCCAGAATGATCTGCTCCTGGCGGGACTGCAGGCTCCTTTGGGGAGAGTACACAGACAATGGTAAGACAGAAGGAGCGAGCAGAGACAGCATAGGGGAGGCCAGGCTATTCTCAGTGGACAAATTATTTGCAAAAATGTCAAGTGTGCTAATGTTTAGTGTGTAGTTAATGTTGTAAATCTAAATGCTGTAAATATAACCATTGAGAGCTATGTGTACAACAGTTGGTGAACTCAAAGTATGAAAACTATTCACTGAACATCTTAGTCAGTTTTCTGGTTGCTGAGACCAATACCTGACACCTATAACTTAGAGGACGGAGGTTTATTTTGGCTCGCAATATGTAGGGGTTTCAGTCCACAGTGGGCTGGCGCCAAGGCAGGGTGTCAGGGCAGGGGAGAGCTGCTCAAGGCTCAGGAGCCAGGGAGGGAGACAAACCTTGCGGACCATACTCCCAGTGATCCGCCTCTTCTGACCTGACCGGCCTCCTATCAGCAAGTCAGCTGTATGTCACATTCCTATGATCACGTGAGGCTCTGGGGCTTCTAGATGTAAGCCATAGCATGGTATATGAAAGGAAAGACAGAGTGCAGCATTGGCCTGTCTGAAGTACAAGAGCATAAAGCATTACCCACCTGAAGGGATCTAATCCACAAACACAGATAGTAAAGGATATTTGGCATGAACAAAAAACAAATAGCCAGATAGTTTATATATACCTGACTATTTAGTTACCATATTGAATATAGGTTGCCGTGCTAACACTTTTTTTTGTCAAATGAAGAAGCTGGAGAATTGAGAAGAGGGAAGAGAGAAACCCCTTAGATTTGCTGGAAAGAAAGATGACAGGGGAATGATTTCCAGAGAGCTAAGGTTAACTCAGCCAGCAGCAAAGAGGTAGAATACAGAGGCTTTGGCACCGAGGTGGCCTCAAGGCGCAGAGAGCACCCTGATACAGATGACACTGTCACAGTCAGAATAAACCATAAAGAAAAGTGTTAGAGGTACAGGAGGAAAGCACTAGAAAATGGAGCAAGGAAACTTTGACTGGCTGCCAGGCAGCTACAGAAGGCAGATCCTGTTGCTGCTCTGTCCCTAGTGAGTTCAGAGGCTTCTGGACGCCTCTGTAACTCCATGTGCCTCCATTTTCTCAGCTTCTCTGGTTCTTTCAGGTCTTCCAGTCTGTGTTGGGGTCTCAATTCCGCCCCAAGGATTTCCTGGTAAGACTTTTACTCTTAAAGAAAACAACTATTTTACTAATACTGCAATAAGGCTCAATTGCTTACATCAGGAACATACTTGAGAGATGTAAAAAGGTAGAAATCTAATGTTATACATCTGTGGACTTTAAGTAGAAATCTAACTGACTCTGCAAAATGTCCAACCGCGTAGATCGGGTTATGTGCTAAGGCATTACGGACACTGAGAACATACCTAAATTACATCAGTTGAGATTCATCACCGGGTTAACTTTTAGCAGATTTTTTTTTTGAACCGGGGATTGAACTCAGGCCCTTGCATTTACCAGGCAAGTGCTTATTCTACTGAGCTATCTCCCAGGCCCAGGGTTAACTTTTAGTAATGGCTGAATTTTCAAAAAGTAAGGTTAAGAAATGACAAAAACGTCACGCCAATCAATCAGCATATGTACTGTCTCAGTTACTCTTTTCTCTTTGCTGGGACAAATACTCAACATTCAAAATGAAGGAAGGAAATGTTTATTTAGTTCACAGTCAGTGGCGGTTTCAGTCTATAACTCAGTTGGCTCCAAGAAAGAGTGGCCCATGGCAGAGAGCAACCATTCACAGCAGCCAAAAAAAAAAA
>NW_004524723.1:2796858-2826395 GCF_000260255.1 Octodon degus | reverse complement strand
GTGGAGTGTTGCTAGAGCTTCGGAAAAGAAAGTCTTCTCACGGTGAGGGTTAATTTCATGTCACTTGTGACAGGGCACAACATAGCCATGGCCTGCTCATACACATTTTACTAGTTTATTATTCCTTTCCAGTTTTGAAGGAAATTTGGGTTTTAGTTGAGAAAAAACCCGCAAAACTACAAAGCAGAAAACACAGCTACCAATTTCTATTTTTAAATGATTAGCCATTTTTTGGTCCTATCCCCCTCTTTGTAATCATCATAGAATACTGCCTGGTGAGATCAAGTAAGTGTGCTGTTGACTTAGCCCCTTCTACCCACTTCATCAACTGGGAGCCTGACACAGGACTTTCAGGGGTGGGCTCGAGGTCTGTTCCCACCCAAAGACTGTCCTGTATAAGCACCTCCTGATGCATTCTGCCTTCTACATAGTACTGCAGGGACCTCATGGTAAAGTCTCAGGAATCCAGAATGCAACCTAAGAAGCAGTGACCTCCCAAAGGCATCGTTAAGTTTAAAAACTGGAAATGACTCAATTATTCTTAGTCAGGCCACACCACCTGTGATCACCCACACATCCTCCGGAGCTCAAGAATCTGTAAGTATCTTCTACATAGAACTGTTTCCACTTAAGCTCTGCTTTTCCCAGGGACTATGTTGTTGGGGAAAAGAGATCAGTGTGGATATGTTGTGATCCGAGTCACCCAAGACTGGCTGAGAGGAGAGGAGGCCCCACACCCTTCCTGCAGCTCCACAGGAGACATCTAGTCCAGCCAGCAGAAGCAGATGGCAGAACGTTCTCTCATACTCCATGTCTCATCCCTGCGCCCTCGGATCTCTGGCTCTGCCAGTTCTTTTCTAGAAGCCTGCTCCCTTTTCTTCATCATCCCAGGCTCTAGCACCAAGGCTGCATTTCTTGTGTCAACTCGAACATACTGGCAGTAATCATGAAGCACTGTCCTAAAAAGGATTCTGCGAGACAACGAGGTATTGTTTCATGGTGTGGAGTTCCAGCTCAGGAAGATGAAATGATCTGGAGATGGGTGGGGACGATGATTGTATGACAGTGTGGTTGTGTTTAATACCACTGAAAGGTACACTTAAGAATAGTGAAGGCGATGAAATATATGTATATTTTACCGCAATAAAAACTTGCATCTTGGCTCAATGGAGAAGGCCCCATAACTCATTAGCAATGTCTGGGCAAGGAAGGTAGAAACACTGGCAAGTGCAAACGAGACATCTGCAGTTTCAAGAGCAAACTAACAAAATGAAACTGCATAAACACTTGGCTGGGTTCTGCCTGGATTTGCCCAGCCTGCAGTTCTTGCTCCTCACTGACATTAAAAGGTGACAGAATGAAGGAAGGCATTCACCAGAATCTCAAGGCCTTAAAAGGTAAGGAAGCGTTGGTGCTCTGAGAGTGGAGAAGGGGAAAGATGAGTTCTTCATGAAACATGACCTCCTCTATGAGGCCTCCCCTTTCCCATGTGTCCTACCCTGCAGGTCCATTGCAGTCCTCCAGGACAGACAAACAAACAAGTAAAACACCTCAGAGAACACGTGACTGAGGGTAAGATGGCAGAAAGCAGGAGCCAGAGCAGAGCGGGGGTGGGCAGTGAGGGGCAGAATGGGAGCCTCCTCTGTTTCTCAGTGGTCAGCTTCCACACCACAGTCCAGGCCAAAGCTTGGCTGAGAATGGGGCCCCCTCATCATCCAGGATCTAGGACAACCATCCACTCAAACTGACCCAAACTTGCACAGACCTGCAGGAGGGGATCAGATGGGACTTCATCCATCGGAAAAAGCTGAAGTTGGAGGCTGATCCTGCATGAAGGAGAGATAAATATTTATTTATTATGTATTTAGTACAAGGTCTCACTACAGATTGGACTCATAGTGATCCTCCTGTTTTCAGCATCCCAAGCACTGAGATTACAGGCGCATGCCACCATACCAGGTCTCAATCACTGTCTCAGAGTGACTCAAGGGTGTGGCTGGCATGACACACCTATGATCCAACCCCGGTTCCTGTACTTTGCCTAAGAGGGTGCTTTAGTCTGCTGAGCTATCTGGCCGGCCCAAGGTAAGTATTTATGGAGGCTGTACATAGGAACCCAGAATCACAGCTTCGTGGAGTGAATGTATACCTTCAGCACATGTGCGCATGAATGAGCACAAGTATTTTCCCTTTTTCATACTAACTGAACAACATTCCTTGGATATGCGCTGACAACAACCTATTAAAGATTTTGTCCATGTGTAGTTGCCAAATATTTATTTCTAAACACACAAAATCCCAAGAAAGCAATTGAATCAAATGCTATAGAGAAAAATGTAGGCAACTTGATAACTTCCATCTTAAGAAATTAAAAAAAAAGGTAATATTTATTCTTAGATTCATGCTAATATATGTTAAATACATGCTACCCCACTGGGCCAATACTTTTAAAGAATAGGGAACATGTCATTTTCATCCTTGTAACCCTCACAGGATCTGACACTTAAGTTTTTGACAGGTGTTAAGTGGATCTAATAGTTCAACACATAGAATCTTAGTGTTAAAGCCTGAAGTGAAATAGTTGTTGACGTTGAGCAAACAATTCTGGTATAATCTTTCTTTTAAAAAGCCAGTCTCTCTTGTACAGCAATTAACCACTAAGAAGAATATATATGTAGTGTATTATTTGTTGAAACTGTACTTCCGATTTGATTTGAAACTGTCTCATTGCTATCTGTTAATCAATAAAACCTTGAAAAAAAAAAAAAAAGCCAGTCTCCCCTCAGTGTAGGTTTAAAAAAAAGGCAAAAACAAACAAACAAGTAAAACACCTCAGGAAACAAATGATATGCAATTTGAAAAAAAATCAAGTGCAGTTTTAGAAAATACTTTTTTTTTTCTTTTTTTCAGCAGGGTCTCACTATGTAGCCCAAGCTGGCCTTGAACTCATGGCAATCCTGCCTCAGCTACCTCAGTGCTGGGATTATAGGACTAAGCCACCATACCTGGCTAGAAAATCCTTTTCAAAGATTAGCTATAGATATGCAAATATACAGGGGATATTGGTTGGACTATGTTCAGTGTATGAACAGGAAGTTAGCATTACTTTAAGAACTTACAGGCCCAGGGAGATGGCTCAGTAGAATAAGCGCTTGCCTGGCAAGCACAAGGGCCTGTCCACCAACCCCCCCCCCCCAAAAAAAAAAAAAAAAAAAAAACCTCAGTCTAGGATTTGGCCGATGTCACATACCATACACACACTGTGGAACTATCATAGCAACAAGATAACCCACACATTCATCACTTCCAAAGGTCTCCTCCACCCACTCCCAAAGGACTTCCTCCCATGCATTTCCCAATGGCCAATGTCAGGATTATGCAGTGATGTCATGTTTACCCCATAACCTTTAGGGTTCTTAGGGTTAAAGAGAGAATAAACTTTAGATTTACACTAGTATCTGCAAATTGCAAAGAAGAGATTCTTAATACAATTAGAGAATCAGTATATAGTCTGTTAGAAGTCGGAAAGCAAGACAAACATTTTATTAGAAGATCCTACTTACGAACGATCATTTAAACTCCAACTCATCTGAATTTTAGATGGATTTTGGCCTGAACTTTGATTTTGTACTTTTCTGTGATTTGATTTCTGGGAAACACTTATATTTCTGAACATAAAAATATATATTTTTTTAATTTCAGAAGCATTCATAATGAAGCACACCTCATACTCACGGGCATCGTGAGCAGATACCCCTGACTTGTAGCATCTCCCTGATGTTAAAATAGTTTCTCTTCTGCTTTGTCTGTATTTTCCAAACCCTAAATAAACTCTGGCTTTGCACTATCTCAGCCTTGACTCCCCATTTCTTACTAAGAGCCCCACTTCTCCATTCTTAGATGCAATGAGGGCAAGGACAGGAACAGAGGTGGAAGGCCACCCAGAAACCTCCACCAGATGTGACATCCCTAAGAATTCTAAAATTCTATTTGCCTGGATTATTCTGTTCTACCTGATTTAGTCAGGGCTTGAAACTAATTGCTTTATTTTAAATTGGAGCAACATAGAATTTTCTGAAGAGGGCCCTCTAATATATTTTTAAATAGCTTTATTATTGAGGGAAGTTACACAATAAACTATGTGCTTGGGCTTGTATGTGTCACCCAAAGTTCATTAGCTTGGAACTTTAGCCCAGTGCAGCAGTGTTGAGAGGCAGGGACCCTAAGATTAATGCCCTCCTATCTCCAGAGTGGGCTCCTGGTAAAGGAATGAGTTCAGCTTCCTGCACCCCCTATCCTCCCCCTTCTCCACCTCTTCCTCCTTCTGCTTCACCTTCCTCACCCCCTCCTCATCCCATGTGACATCTTCTGCCATTTTATGTAGCAAAGAGGCCTCACAAGACATGAACCCCCAATCTGGACTTCTCAGCTTCCAGAATTGTTAGTCAAATAAACTTATGTTGTTTACGAATTGCCCAGTCTTTAGGATTCTGTTACAGCAGCAGAATACTACATATTGTCTCTTCTTCCTTTTTTCTGTATTCATGCTGCCCTGGCAGTTTGGGCCTAGAAAGTCCAGCTAATTGCTAGATATAGTACACTCAATGTCTAATGCCTTTGGTAAACAAATAAACCAACCGATACCCACAGCTTTATCCTTCATCAAACCCTCACACACCAAGGTACTGTTCTCCCTGGCTTAAGTCACATGAGGACTAGACAGTGGGGGCTTAGAATCTGTCACAACTATGCAAATATCTCTCATGACCTTAATCAACCTACACTGACTTTCCAGTTCCTTTTTGTAAAAATCCCAGTGAAGAGCTTGAGCCATGTTCTCTCCTTTTCTTTCTCTGCCCTGGACTGAACCTGGTCCTTCCTATATGGCCCAGGCTGGCAGGCCATGCCAACTGTGTTCAAAGATATGTGGGTATAAGCTCCCTATATGACCGTCCTGTCCAGGTCTGTGTGCTTCTCCATACTTAATTAAATCAAATCTCAGATATGATCTTTGAACAAGCTGGATATACTTAAAACATACAGTATTCTGCGTCAACACATGCATGCACACATACCATACACACGCTGTGGAACTAGGATACCTTTGGAGACTTTGCCTCCAAAAGTCTCTTCACACCTTTTCCAAAGGACTTCCTCCCACACATTTCCTAACTACCATTTCCAAAAGCACTTCTCTGATGTCACTGCAGGCTTCTTTATATTTTCAATAGCCAGATGACCTTCTTTTCCTAGTTTCTTAAATTGGAAGTTGTAGTAACTGGTTTGGCAACTTTCTTTTTTCCTAACATAGACATTTCCTAATATATGAATTTCCATTACATAATTAGCTACACGCACAATTTTAATATGTTGTATTTGTAACCTCTTTCCATTCAAAACACTGTAATTTTACTTCTGCTTTCTTCTTTGAACCATGGGTCAGTTTCTGTAGCTTAGTGTTCTTTCTTTCTTTATTTTTTGCTTTAGCTTTTTCTTTTTCTTTTTTTAAACTAATTTTCTTGAGAAACAAATATGGATAATCCACTACTATTGAGGAGTTCTGGACTATATTGGAATATTTTGTTGAATTCATGCACCTACAATATTTGGATGGCAATGGAATACTCATCTCTGACAAAACTGAACAAAAAAAGGTGATATAAATGAAGGACAATTTTGTATCTGTATATACAAAATAGGATAGATATATAGCTACTTTCTCTTAATTCAGTAAGAAGAAATACCTGTACTAACAGTGTTTGCACAGGATATTACGTGTGCATCTTGTGCTATGAATGACTACTACAAAGACAACAATATGCAGTGTATTAATTGTTGTAACTCTCCTACCAACCTGTTTTGAAGCTGCCACATTGCAGTTTTTTTCTCAATAAAATTAATTTAAAAAAGAGAAACAAATAGCAAGAGTTACAGGATGTTACAGTATAGGTTCTCCTATGTCCTGAGTCCTCACTGACCTTGAGAAGGCTAGGGCCAAAATGTTGGCTGTCCTTGGAGCTCTTCTTTTTCTCTAATTTTTGGTCTGCAAACTTAAGTCGTTAACCCTCCAGAAGAGAAGCTTAATGATATTATTACCCTATAACATAGGCAGTGTTCTTTAGTATTGGTTATTTAGTGTTATTTTCTAAACATTTAGGAACTTTGCTATATCTTTCTGAAATTGATTTCCAATTATTTCCTCCTTTGGTCAGAAAAATATTTTATTTTTGGAATGACTTGGATAGTGGTAAATTTATTAGAACATTATTTATTTCCTAGAATATGGTCTATTGTGGTAAATGCTGTATATGTAATGTAAAAAGGATATTGTGAAAGGCCAGCCAGATAGCTCAGCAGATTAAAGCACCTGCTTAGGCAGAGCAGGGGACTGGGGTTCAATCCCCAGCGTGCTGTGCCATGCCAGTCCCAACCCTGGGGTGCTCTGAGACAGCGATTGAGACTGGGCATGGTGGCACATACACCTGTAATCCCAGAGCTTGAGAGACTGAAAACAGGAGATCACTATGAGTCTGATCTGTGTAGTGAGACCTTGTAGACCCTGTACGACACACACACACACACACACACACACACACACACACACGATTCTGATGTTGTTGGACAGTGTTCTATATTTTTTCTCTCTTTTTTAGGGGTGGGATGGGGACAATTCTGAGCTACCTTCCCAGGCCTTTAGTGGTTTTGCTAAATGTCAGGTCGAATTTGTTTGTGTTATTCAGTCTTTCACAGCTTTGCTGATTTTATGGCTATTGTTTTATGTGTTAGAGAGACAAAAGAAAGAGAGAGAGACTGAAATCTCTGTGATTGTGAATTTTTCTATTTCTTCTTTACTTTCATCCAGATTTTGTTTCACATATTTTAAAATTCTGTGTTTTGCTTTTTAAAAAAAATGTATTTGGTTGTTATAGGGTCTCACTACACAGCTGGGACTTGTGGTGATCCTTCTGCATTCAGCCTCCTCAGCACTGGGATTACAGGCATGCACCACTACCCCAGGACTCTGGGCGGCTCAGCCTGCCCGGGGGGCAAGGCTGACATGGTATGTGGTGCCAGGAATAGAACTACAGTCCCTGTGCTTGCCTAAGCAGGTGCTCTAGTCCCCTGAGCTATTTCACCAGCCCAAAACTCTTAATATCCTTATCTCTGAAATCTTTGTTTCATGTTGATACAGCTACTCTAGCTTTCTTTTGATTAGTGTTGTCCTGGTGTTACAGCAAATGCATGTATTTGAGTCACCCAGGGAGTCTGGGTATGGAGACAAACAAGCATATTAGAGACCAGTGGTGGGCACACAGTGCAAGATCAGGTACTGACTCTGAAAAGCAGAAGAGAACAGTTATACAGTTATAGGTCAAGGTCAGGTTCCAGGTCTAGGGGGTGGTGCTGATATGGTTTAGTGCAGCTATAGAAACAGTACAAAAGCATGGACTTAGCTTGTGACAGAAGAGCAAAAGTGTTTGACATTTTACATAGGGAACAAGCAGTCTTATGGCAAACCTTGGGCTGGTAATGGGTTAGGTAGCTATGACAACATCTACAAGAAGCAAACTAGGGAAACAGAAACTTAAGCTCTAAAATAACACCAGAACACAAAATGGCATTGGTTTAGTTTTCTTTCCCATATCACTGTTATGGCTTTTTATATCATTTTACTTTTTAAAATAATTTATTTTAATGCAATGTAAGTAATACTAATAAAGAAAATATAAAATAATCTTTTGTAAAAAATAAACAAAATTTTATAACAAAATAATTGAAGCATAACAATGGTTAATATTGTATATCATGATCTTAAAGAGAATGGCCAAAACATTGCTCAGAGTACAAGTCAAAAAAGATTCTCTCTTATAAAGAAGAAACAAGCAAAAGGATAGAACTTTCTTTTCTTTTTTCTTTTTTCTTTTTCTTTCTTTATTTTTATTTTTTAGTAAGGCTCTCCAGGGTCTCCAGGGTCTCCAGGGTCTCACTACACAGATCGGACTCGTAGTGATCTGCTTGTGTTCAGCCTCCCAAGCGCTGGGATTACAGGCACACGCCCCCACGCCCAGTCTCAGTCACTGTTTCAGCATGCCCCGGGCTCTCGGGGCCAGCACAGCACACCGGGAATCAAACCTGGGCTGCTGCATCTGCTCAAGTAGGAGCTTTAATCTGCTGAGCTATTTGGCCAGCCCGAAACTTTATTTTCCATGAGTAAAATAAATTAGTAGTATAAATGAAACAAATTAGCATTTATCTTAAAATAGATTTGAAACAACAGAATAGAAATTTGGGGAGTTATTTGAATTTCTCCCAACATCCTATTAAAGAGCTGATTCTTTAAAAGAGTAAATAAAATTGACAAACTCTTAGGCAATTTTACCCCCCAAAAAGGAAAAAGAAGAAGTAAATGTTTTTACTTTTAATCTATGTATGTTTTTTATATTTAAAAGATACCTCTTTTTTTTTTAATTCTTCTTTTTTGAGACAGGGTCTTACTATGTAGTTTAGAATGGCCTTGAGCTCACTTTGTAGCCTAGGCTGGTCTCAACCTTGTAATGACTCTCCCAGCCTCCAAAGTGCTGAGATTATAGGTGTGGTCACCATGCCTGGCTCTCAAAAACATATGTCTTTTAGGCTTAGATTTTTTTTTCCATTTATGTATATAGTACAGGGTCCCACTATGCAACTCAGACTCATGATGACCCTCCTATTTTCAGCCTCCCCAGCTCTGGGATTACAGGCATGCGTCACCACACCCAGACTCTGTGGACAGTTTAGCTTGCCTTGGGGGTGGGGCTGGTGGGGCATGCAGGACTGGGGATTAAACCCTGGTCCCTGTGCTTGCCAAAGCAGGCGCTTAGTCCACTGACCTATCTCACCAGCCCAAAAAGATACTTCTTTAAAACACAGTTGATTCATGCTTTTTTCTTTCACTGACAATTTTTACCATTAGGGGTGTTTAGATAATCTATATTCAATATGACAACTGATATGGTTAGGTAGATATAAACTGTCTTGTTATTTATTTTTTTGTTTAATAGTGCTTATTATCTTAATTGTTTTTCTGTCTTGTTTTAATTTGAATAATTATTCATTAAACTTGATCACATTTTGGCTTTTATATTGAGTTTATATTATCCTAGTTCTTTTTTAATGTATTTAGTACAGGGTCTCACTACACAGATTGGACTCATAGTGATCCTCCTGTTTTTAGCCTCCCAAGCACTGGGATTACAGGCCTGTGTGCCACCATGCCCAGTCTCAATTGTAGTCTCAGTGCACCCTGGGGGTGGGGTCAGCATGGCACACCGGGGATCGAACCCTGGTCCCTGTGTCTGCCTAAGCAGGCACCTTAATCCACTGAGCTTTTCTTTCTTTCTTTCTTTCTTTCTTTCTTTCTTTCTTTCTTTCTTTCTTTCTTTCTTTCTTTCTTTCTTTCTTTCTTTCTTTTGGTATAGGGATCAAACTTAGGACCTTGCACTTGCCAGGCTGGCGCTTATGCTATTGAACTATCTCCCTGATCCCTTATACTGGTTCTTTTATTGTGTTATTTAGTGGTTACTGCAGGGTAGATATGTTAAACTCTATTTTCAAGTGATACTATAATTAGTATCCCTAACTTCTCACCTAGTTTAAGTTCTGCACACTAGCACAGGAAACCTAGAGCAGTATGCGTCATCAGTAAACTCCACCCTATATTTCATCCTTTGGGGTTTGTGCCAGTGTCGCCATTCATGCTTCTACAGCCAACTCTTATAAACCTCTCAACATTTTTATTATTCTTCACCTATCTTCATTTAGGTACCTGTCAGACAGTACTTTTCCTCCTAGACCACAAGGTCCTTGAAAACTGCATTCACATCTGTGTCAATGTTGGCATTTAATAGATGTACAAAGCATGCTTTTCCCCCCCCCCCACTATGAATGCTAACAGGGCACAGGCACTTACCAAGGTAGAGCCCTGGACTAGCCTGGCCAATGTAGAAATACAGGACAGCAGCAACACTCATGTTAATGAGGGTGTAGACCCACTGGGTCACAAACATGATGAGAAGGGATCCAACCGCCTGTGGGAACAGAGGAGGAAGTGCTCTGAAGGCTTTGCACAAGGCAAGTGAGACACAAATCCCGCCCTCCAAAGACAATAATCTCTCTTATTAGCTTCTGGTCTCTGAAAAAGTCTAAAAAACTGAAGTTCACTCACAGTCCAAAACCCCTCATTTAACCAGATATTTGGAAGACCGTCTTGAAAACAACACTTGAATCAAAGCTATCAATAATCAGACCTTCTATCCTAGCTCCTTGTCCCATTACTCTCTACAAGAACAAAGCAGTATAAAACTCACATAGTACAAGGGTTACCAGATAATAGATTATTTAAAAAGTAAACATTTATTAACAAACACTTGAGAAAATCTATTTAGAGGAATAAATGATTTATTTGGGTTTACACTTAAAAAAAAAAAAAGTAAACATTTGATTAAAATAAGTGTTTTGTTAAATGTAAGTATCACCATATGTTGTCTCATCTAAATTCTGATGCAGGGGGGCAGGGAGCTGGCTCAGTGGAATAAGTGCTTCCCTGGCAAGTGCAAGGACCTGAGTTCAATCCCCAGTTTCACCCCCCCCCCAAAAAAAATTCTGATGCAGTAGGCAATCAAATCACATTGCTCTTAATGAAGCCCCCTCCCCAAGGTGCACATGGCTCCACCTGAATTCTTTCTCAAGAATGATGGAGGAAAAAAAAAGAAAGAAAGAAAAGAATGATGGAGATCAAGCTGAAGTTACTCACCCCTAACAGGGAGACCCAGGGGTTACACATGTGGGTGTAGAAAGAAGTTGATTTCCTCTGCATCTCTTGTTCCTGGAGTTTGGGAATGAGGAAGAAATCTAAAAGATAAATTAGCCAAATCCCTGGTTAGTCATTTTCTACCAAACTGTTCTATTTTTATAAGCAAATGCCTATGAGTTGCTTTTATTTAATTTTGTAAATTAGCCTAAGGACAACTCCTAGCACTTACTATTGGAGAAAGGAGAAAGAAAATTTGATGGCTTCCTACCAGTCAAAGATCTGAAAGGAAAGGGAAGGGAGGGCAGAGATGGTAGCTTCCCTAAACCCACCACACATCCATCCAGATCTGTCATCTAGGGAACTGGGAGTTCAGTTCTCCCATCTTTAAGATGAAAGGGTGTGGAAAATGAGCACTGAATAGCTGTGTATTAGGGGTGATGGGCCAGGCTGACTTTTGTCTACTGCAGGATAGTTTTTGCTACCATCTGAATCTGAAGGTCAGATTGTGTTAGCCTGGTCTCAGGTATAGACCAGAAGCCAGTGAAGGAGACAGAGGGAAGCAGAATTGCTCTTCAGATTCTTTCCTGTGGCAGTTAAGGGGACTAAGAGGAAAAGGACCTGGTCATAAATACAAAGAGGTCTCACCTCATCCTCCCTGGATTTCAGGCACATCAGAGCTCAAAACCATGTAATGTTTTATTTCACTCTTCCTTCCCAGCTTAACCCCATAATTGCAGAAATGTGTAATTTAACCCTGAAAATGCATATAGACTGTTTAAAGATATGGTCCATTGTTTAACCACCATGAACACCACAATGGTGATCCAAACAAATCCTATATTGGCTTAATTATGCTGCATGTTTATACTTTATGTCAACACTACAGCTTTGTAGTTTTTGCTCAGCTTGACAGCTTCCTAATTCACTATTCTCCAACACTAAATTCCTGCTTTAGCCAATTGCCTTGAGTGTGCCCAGCCTTTCCCTTTTTGCTATGCGTTCCCATCCTGACTCACATACCAGTCTTCTCCACCTCAGCTGCTTCTGATTGGTTGGTCCCCAGAGTCTAGCCGGGATCCACTCCTGGTGGGTCCCCTATCCCTCTGCCTACCTAACTCTTATTCATACCTCAGTTCACTATCATTTCCTCTCAGGTTCTAGATTTATTACTTGATACCATTAATATTTCTTCATGGCCCATCCCTTTTCCTTCAGAGAAACTATTATTTGTAGTTGAATATTTATTTACATGCATCTATGTCCATCCTTTAGGGGCACAGAGTCCACATCAGTCTTGAGCCTGGGGCTTGGCATGTTGCTGGTAATCATTTTATATTCCTTCTCTGTTCTCTTTGGCCACTGAATGTCTGACTAGCTGCACTGAAGCACACACCATGGGGTAATTTCATAACCTTCCTTCATCACTATTAACTTTCTGGTCAAACCCACTCCCTCATCTTGTTAAAGATTTGCAGCCCCTGACTCGCCTTCTCTCTCTGTTTTTTTTTTTTTTTCCTCAATAAACTTTTGCATTTAAGAAAACAGAAGCACTTTTGTCCATTCTTCCAAGGAAAGACATAACTTTGATCCCCCCTTTAGACACCTTATCAGGCGTCAAATCTTTTTTTTCTTTTTCTTGTGTCTTTTTTTCATTTATTACCCTTTTTAAAAACAAACAAACAAACAAAACAAAACATTTACTTGAGAGACAGTATGGTAATAATTGGTATGTCATGACAAGAAGTGCATATTTTAGAAGACCAGAATGACAGGCATTCCAGGTGTGACCCTAGTATTACACATTGCTATTTTCTCTCTTTCTAGCTGCACCCCATCATTCCAGATGGCTAAGTGGTGACTTCTATAAGAACCTCTCAATGCCCTCCTCTCTCTCAGTTCCTTAAAATTCTCATTCCAACCATCAGTATCTCCACCTCCTGTCCCTTGACTCTGTGTGTGGGTGGGTGGGTGGGGTGGGGCTGGAGATCAAATCCAAGGCTTTGTGCATTCAAGGCAAATGCTGTGCCATTGAGCTATATTCCTTCTCTACCAAGTCACCTGAGGTTTCTCATTGCAACCTATATTTCTTAAGTCATGACTTGGAGCAATCTTCCCTCAGCCCATTACCCCCCCTTTTTAAAAAAAAAAAAAAAAAAAGGATGTAGCTTTTTTGCTTTGCTGTCCTTCACTCCAACAGAGAAACTCCAGAATATTCTTGCTTTCTATCATCTACCTCCCGTTTTCACTAATTTCTTATCAAATTTAAGGCCTGCTATAGTTTAGAACTTACGTGTCCCCAAGGCCCATGTGTCAAAGGCATTGTTCCCAGGGATATGTTGGAAAGTTTAGTAGGTGAAGCCTAGTGGGAGGTCTTTTGGTCATTAGGAGCATGCCTTTGAAGGGGACTGTGGGACCCTAGTTCTTCCTCTTTTTGTCCTAGCATGGGGTGGGAGATTCTGTTCTAAGGTACACTCCTGATACAATGAGCCACTTGACCAGGGGCCCCAAAACAACAGGGCAAACTAACCATGGACTGGACCCTCCAAAACCAGGAGCCAAAATGAAATTTTCCTTTCCATCAGTTGGTCGGGCATTTGTTATAGTGGTGGGAAACTGACAGATACATGTTCCAAAGTATGCAGTACATGTACCAGTTGTCCCTTTCACATGCATCTGCTTCCACGTTTCGGCTTCCCTCAGCAGTCTTCTAGTTAGTCAGCTCATTTTTTTTTCCTTTCACATAACAAAGAGGACTTTCATACCCTCTCATCATCAGATCTTCCAGTCCACTTACATCTGGACCTTCCACTCTGCTACCTCTTCACTTACAGCAGATGAAACCGACCCTGCTCCTACCACAGGTCCCAGCCTTCCATGTGTGGCCTGGATCCCATCCCCTTTGTCTATTCAAGGAGTTTTCTCTCCCATCATCAATTTTTCTGTCCTTCTTGTTATGATTTAAATATGAAGTACCACCCCTCAAAAACTCATGAGTGGATGGTTTGATCACCAAACAGAAAAAGAGGCATGGTGGGGAAGAAAGTGTTTCAAGGACAAAGTAATTGTGTGTCTGCTGTCAGCTTGTGTGTCAAGCTGAAGGTTGAATCTGGAGGCGCTCTCCTACTGAGCTACCCCAGCCTACTTTTGTCTTGCTCCTCCTCCTCTTGCCCTTCCCTTTCCCCCTTCTTCTTCTTCTTCTTATCATCCTTTTGAGCCAGATCTCACTAAGGTTGCCCAGACTGGTCTTGAATTTATGATATTCCTGCCTCAGGATATTTTCACCAAAAGAACATGAACAGACATGGTGAGTGTCACTTCTGGACCAAAGTTTTAAGAGACTTGTGCCTCTTCTCTGTGCTGTTTCCCCTCCTTTCCTGAAACCTGAATGTGGTCACTTAACTTTGACATTGCCCTCAGCCAAGTCCTAGGGGATTTCAAAGTTAAATACAGTGAAGCGGCCTGATGTTCTAAAGTGCATGATACTAATGCATGGAAGAGATTCCCATGTACTTGGAACTTTTCAATGCAAGTGAGAAATTATTTTCTATTTTGATAGCAGTTTGGCCTCTATCCATGTGGCTGCATGAATAAACCAAGAAATCTTCATCCTCAAGGAATCGTCATCTTCTTCATCATGTGCTTCTGACCATTATATTTAGATTTTTATGCACACCTGGAGGTGCAAATACCAACTTTTACATTTCTTAATGCCAACTCTAGGCATTTGGAAGTCTGTGAATAAGAACTTAATAAAAGTCTCCTTACTAATTATGGATTAAAATAAAGACTGCCAAGACATGATTGACTTGAATGATGGCTCCACTACATATTTATAAAAAAGGACTGTTATGAGGACTGTTATTATTAATTAAACTGTATAATTTTAAAATGTTAAATTTATGATTGACTTTTTGAATCACAGACTTAATGAAATTCAGTTGTCCCTTTAGTTGCTTTTTCATTTCATTTTTTGGTACTAAAGATTGAACCCAGTACAGGGTAGGCAAGTGAGTTATATCTCTACCTCCCACTTCATATTTTTTCCGAATAAATAAACACCTATCTGTAAATAACACAAACAAACTGACAATGTATATATAATAGTACAGTCTACGGAGAATCATGCTTAAAGCCCATGCGGAATTTTATCATGTTGATACTGTAATTTACTTAACCACTTTCCAAATGTGGAGGGTGTAAGCTATTTCTAACTTGTCATTAGCACAAACAATACTATGACCATCACGTGCACAGTTTTTGGCTTGTTTGGTTTTGGATTATTTTCTTGGTAACAACTGCCCCCAACATTTACTGAATTGAGGCAATTATATCATTTTATAGTTATTGTTTGGCTTGGAAGATCAGTCTCCAAAAAAGGCTGAAAAAATGAAACTTCCAGCTACAGTGATGTAAAGAGGTCAGTAAATCTTTTCCTCCTCAAAGAATTCTAAAATTAGACAAAATAGAAAAAAAAAAAACAAAAAAACAAAAAAACCCTCAGCCATGTCAGGGCTCTAGAAATTTATCCAATTAAGATAACAAATTGAGAAGGATTTAGTTTTCAAAAATTGCTGGAGCTCAGGGTAAAATGGTGAGAGTCTGTAGTCTTTCCGCCTGGGCTTCTCTCTTCCATGCCCCAGTTCTTACGACCACAGAACTAGTTAGAAAACAACTACTGTCCACCAAGAGAAGACAAACAACTTGCAGTGGGAGCAGAGAGCTGGTTCTATGAGTCAAATATGGTGAACACAGTAAAAACGCAGAGTGGGCATAGCTTGTTGGTCTTTTGGCAAAGATGAAGTGTTGTGTCAGCTCTTATCAGAAAAATGAATGGAGAAAATTCTCAGCTTTGCCAGTTCGAGGGTGCAGACCCAGATAGGGTTAGCGGTAATAGGGAGCCCCTGGGAATGGGGGAGCTGAAGACAGAGAGAGCTGAAGACAGACTGGATGGCCTCCCGTACCTCCCCCACCCACCCCCAGGACTGGAAAACAAGCCTAGGCCTGAGGAGGCCTGAGAGAGCTGGGCACAAGCAAAAGCCAGGCGAGACCAGAGAATCAGCTGCAGCTTTGACCATGCTTCCCAGCCCACATATAAGTCAGCCGGCAGAGAGAGAAGCCTCGTAGACTCTAGTGGCACCTGGACATGGCTAAAAACCAGGCTAAAAGACTGAAAATGGAGATTACAAAAAACAACTACGCACAGCAACAGTCACCTACCACAAGAGAGACAGCACAGTTCAAATCCAGGCAACTCACTAAAACAAGCAGATGAAACCAATATACAAAAACTCAGAAGTAGACATCAGAATCAAGAGCTGCTACAACATATTACCTCCATTGTCCAGTTTTCAACTTGAAATTATAAGACATATAAAGAATTAGGAAGCTGTGATCCAAGCTCAGAGAAAATAGATTAACCAAAAGAAACTAACTTTGACATGCCCAAATGGTATATTTAGCAGACAAATTAGCCATTATAAACACACTGAAATAATTACAGAAACATATTGTCAAGGACTGAAGGCAAATAACATGACTTAAAAACAGAGACTTTAAAAGGACTTGAAAAACAGAGAATACAAACAGGGAAATACGAAGTATAAAAGGAACCAAAGGGGAAGGATAATGAACTATAAAAAAGAACCACAGGAAAACTATACAGTTAAAAATCAGAGCAAGCCTGGTGTGGTGGCTCATGCCCATAATCCAAGCACTTGAGAGGCTGAGGCAGGAGAATCACAAGTTTGAGTCCAGGCTGGGTTACACAGTGAGACCTTATCTTAAAACAAGCAAATAAACAAACTCCCCCAAAGAAAACAATAAAAATATCATAACAGAGATGAAAAATTTTACTACCTGGGCTCAACAGAAGATTTGAAAAGAATTTAGAATCAGTAAATTTGAAGCTAGATCAGTAGAAATTATCTGAAATGAAGAACAGAGGAGAGGAATTGGATGAAAAGAAACAGCCTCAGAGACACAGAGGATGTCAAGTGTATGAACAAATGCATATGGATGTGCTATATGGGCTAGAGGGAAAGGGCAGAAAAAATATGAAGAAATAATGGCCAAAAACTCCCTAAAGTTGATGAAAAACTTTAATCAACAAGTCTGGGAAGAATAAATCACCAGTTGTTATTTCCAGCAAATTATACATATAAGTGGTTATCATAGACCTATTATTTTTATTGAAATTTTTGATAATTTAATTGATATGCAACAATATGGTTTAATTTGTGTTTACTTCCCAGTTCATACTAGATACTCAGAGCAGTAGCATGCACTTTGGATATTGGTTAAGAGAACAGATTCCAAAGTCAGGCAGACCTGGGTTCAAATTCTGACTGTCTTCTCTACTGAAAGTACAGTCCCAAGTCCGGCCTCTGTAAGCCTTAGTTTTATCATCTGCAAAAAGCAAGTAACAACACCTAACTCTGGGATTAAGGATGAAATAATTATCTTAAGAAATATTCTCAGTGTCAGTCACTTTCAACACGCTCAGCAAACGATGCCTATTTTTAGCTACTACTACTACTTGCCACTTACGAACAAAAGTCAGTTTGCTGAATGAACATGTAGGAGACTGGGCACTGATTTTTTTTTCAGATGTGAACTGTGCATTCATCCCTCCTGACTTCTTTTTAGAAGAATCTGGATTTGACCTCCCTGACTTTTTGAAGCACTGTGCTGTGGAAGGTATGCTTTTATCAGTTGTGTTTGTCAGAGTAATTGTTTCCTCCTGTGACGCTGTGTTGTGCAAATGTTTTTTATTTCTACTTAACCAGTTCCATTTTTGTCTTTGATGATGTGCAATGATAGCAATCTCTCTCTTGCACAGCTGTTATAAATAAGGAGTTCTTGTGTATATAACATTTAAAGTACAGTCCCAAGTCATTTTTTAATCTATTTGCTCTCAAGAATATTTACTCAATTATTTGGTTTCTATCATTTGATGGCATCTGATTTGTCAAAAATTAGGGCCTTAGAATAGTTTAACTCTTACCAGTGTACTTTACTGATCAATGTTTTCATCTGTTTAACCTTACCTGTTCAACTACTCACAAGTTATTTATTTAGTACAGGGTCTACAGGTTCTTACTAAATAGATCGGACTTGTAATGATCCTCCTGTTTTCAGCTTCCTAAGCACTGGGATTACAGGTGTATGTCACCATGCCCAACCTCAACTGCTGTCTCAGTGTGCCCTGGGGGGCGGGGCCGGCATAGCACACCGGGGATTGAACCCTGGTCCCTGAGTCTGTCTAAGCAGGCACTTTTTTTATTTATTTATTTTTTTAAGCAGGACAGTCCTGTGACTTTTTTTTTCTTGTCTCTTGTTTTCATTTATTACCCTTTTTAAAAAACAAACATTTGCATGAGACAGTATAGCAATAATTGCTATGTCACGACAAGCAGTACATATTTAGAAGACCAGAATGACAGGCATTCCAAGCATGACCCTTCTATTACACATTGCTATCTTCAGAGCAGTTGCTAAGTTCACAGGTACCAGCATATATAGTTAGTCAGGGTGAGAATCCTACCAATTACCTGCTAGTTTCAAAAACCCGCTGAAGATTCTCAGGATCATTGGCCTTAACCATCTTGTGTGTATAAATGTATGGTTTTGCCCCTGTCATGTTTCCTAGTTTTTCTTCTTGCCCTCTCTTCATTGTCTAATCTTCAAGTTCTCGCTTTCCTTTTAATTGTGTTATGCCTTTCTATTTTTATTTTTTCTTTTGAGTTCTTATATTAGTGAGACTATATGATATTTACACATGTGGGTCTGGTTTATTTCACTTATGAGTATATCATCAAGTGGCATCCACTTAAATATAAAGGCTTTGAGTTTATCATTCTTTATAGTTGAGTAATACTCCATTGTATAAAAATACCACATCTTTTCATCCATTCCTCAGGTGATGGGCATCTTGGTTGTTGCCAAGATTTAGCTGTCACAAATTGTGCTTAAGCAGGTACTTTAGTTCACTGAGCTATCTGGCTGGCCCAGCTGCTCATCAATTTAGCAAAGCTTTCCACACATTTGCTGAATTTTGTGTACTTGGTGCATCCAAAGGCAAATAAAACAAAACAAAACCCAAAAAAAAACCCAAAAAAAGAGATACAATTTGTGACCACAGAAAGCTCACAGTCAATAGGAAGAAGAATAAAACTAATACTTTTCTTTATAATCACCACATGAATAGGTATGCAAATAAATACATAAGCAAATGTGACAGAAATGTATGAAACAATGTAATAATATTTGTTATTATTCGTATGAATCAAATGCTATGGCTGCATGCTGGAGGACATCAGGGGCCTTCTCAGAACAAGTCAGGTTTTTCAAAAAAAATAAAGAAGGAGTAAAGCAATTTGAGGAGATAGAGAGATATGAAAAGACAAGAGGGCTGGGGTGCATGCAGCCTGACATGGAGTGCAGAGTGAAGACAGAAAATCGGGGCTGGGGCAGGAGGGTAAGGGACTCTGAACTCTGGGCAGTAGGTGCTAGAGTCCAGCAAAGGTTAAGTAAAGGAGAAAGTCGCTTAGTGGGCAGTACCAAGGAGAAACAGGAGAGGGGAGAGGCTGGGCCGGAGAGCAGTTTGGAGACTTAGCAAGAGTAGGGGTGAGGGGATGGAGTCTGCAGCCAGGTGGGCAGCAGAGAGCAGTAGCAAGAAGGCTGTCACTTCTAAGACCACTTCATTCATTCGACACGGCAGACTGGCCACGTGCCTCTCCTGCAAGCTCATGAGAACACAGAAGGCACAAAACAGGCATAAACCCACGTACAAAGAGAAAGGAAAGAGAAACATGGCTGATGGGATGACAGTAGAGCAGAGGGAAGACAGTATCGGGCTGCCAGCTGGTAGCACCCCCCTCCCCATAGACCCAGCACAGCTCAGGACAGGAAGGGGCACCCTCATGAGCCTGCCATGCCAGGAGCTGATGCCAAGTCTCACAGCTCAATATGGGACCCTCCTTCTGCCACCAGCCAAATATTGCCCTCTCTTGTCACTCAATTCCCTGCTCCAGTCTCCTGCAGAGACCCAACCAGAGATGCCCAAGCATGGTACCCCGGCACAAGGAAGAAAAGCGGTATCGAGGGTTGATCTCCCAACAAGGGGGCCCCCTTGTGTCCTTTCCTCAACCTGCTCCCAGCCATCTGTGTGTCCCTAGGCCAGTGATTAAAGGATTCTAGAGGAACAGAAGAGCCACACAGAAAACCTAGAGACCCTCTTCTGAGGTTGGCCAGCGAAGGGATCAGCTCACTCCTAATCGTGTCACTATTAGGCCTCCAGTCAGCAGGCCTTGCCCATCGATGGAGCTGGCTACACAGCCTCTAACTGTACTCACCCTCCCTTGGGACCTGGAGGGAAACTGCTCTGAGGATCCTCACAGGTACAAAACCCCACAGAGTTCAAGCCACATGCACAAGTACTGTGGGATTTGCACCTCACCTACAGACTTCCTCCCATATATCAGTCACCTCTAGATCACCATAGCGATCTAGAGTATAATACAGTATAAATGCTGTGTAACTGCTCGTCCAAGTGCATGGCTTAAGGAAAATTAAAAAGGGGAAAAACAAAGCATGCATGAGTACAGATACAACCATTGTAGACCTAAGGGCACCGTACACGTTGGCAACAATGTAACTTCTAAAAAATTGCTTTCTAGCCTCAGCTGATTGAATGCATTGGTGTAGAAGCCAGTAGCTCAGGGGACTGGAAGCACTTTACATATGAAAAGAAGTCAAAAGATCTACAGAAATTTTCGTATAGGCCTTAAAGATAAAGGAGGGGTAGGGAAGTGGAGACAGAACACTCACAAGTGAAAGAGGAAAAGATCCAGAGAAAACAGGGACAGCAACAGGAGCAGATGGAGACTTAAGGTAGGAGAGTAACCCAGGGAGGTCAGACAGGCCACTGTGCCCCTAAACCAAACTAGGTGGCTTTCAAATAAAGGAAAAAGATAAGATGTGGCCCTATCAGGTCCAACCAAGAGTTCCTAGAAATTAAAAAGAGGGTTATTTTGGCATAGATGGATACTTACTCACCTCCCCCCATTTCCTTAAGGAATAAGACAAAAACACATAATTTTTGTGAAGTAGGCAAAAAGACACTTCCCATCCTCTCTCGCAGCTTGTTGTAATTGTTGTAATTGCCGTGAAACTCAGGACGTGCAGAACAGGGTGTGCAGAACAGGGCTTCTGAAAAAGGTGTCCCCAGATGACCCCACCTGTAGGCTCACTCCTGTGCATTTGTCCCCCTTTACTTTTATTGTTGAAGGGAATGTGATAGTGATGACAAGTCTCCAGCAGCCATATCTAGCACCACAGAACAGCATGACAAGGTGGGAAAGCAGAGACAGAAAAACCCTAGTCACGGAGGCCACAGCGCAGCCATGGCAGACCTGGGTGGCCCACTGCAGGATCCTCTGGGCAAACTGGCTTCCGCCACTATCATTTTGTGATTGTGTTATTTTCAATCAAATCTAACTGTGACAGACACAGCAACCAACATTAAAAAAAAAACAAAAAACCAAAAACACTTCTAATGAAATTCATAAAATCTTTCAGAAAGGAGAACAAAATGAAAAAATAAATGGATAACAAGAGAGAGAAAAGAAAAGGAAATTAGAGAATGACATTAAGATACAAAATAGGATAACAGAGGAGGAGTGGCAGAGAAAAGGCATGGATTTGGCGGATAAGCAAGAATAGTAACAAAGACAGAAATAAAACCAAACATGACAAATGACAGATTGAGCAAGGTTGTGTGTGTACCACACTGCCCTGGGGTGGGGTAGCTGATTCACATATTATTTGTGTAACCTTCACACTGGGGAACAGGGAAGCTTAGGTAATGAAACACAAAATAAAACTGGTGATGTAAGCAAGCTAGGAAGAAAGAAAAGAAAATACTAATATCAGTATGATGAAGGATAAGGGAAGCGAGCCCAAGAGATATAAAATTCTTCCTGGGCAACCAGAGACATTAAGAGATTGATATTAGTGAATCAACAGAGCAAAGATGATGATATACCATGAACTGGGCTATATGATCCCAACCTCCTGAACCGGCTGAGCTCTCCAAAAATGACAATATACCAGGACTGAAGGACACAAAAAGCTCTGGAATAAAAGGACCAACTCAACAGTCAACATAACGGCTGCCAAAAGCATGAATTCTACAGGCCTGTAGGGAGGAACAGAAGGAACATGGCGGCATTCAAAGTCTGCAGGGACCAGGAGCCGGCACAACGAATTTCTCTGCAGTAAAAAGTGAGCTCACATAAAACTGCTTCCAAAAATCACAGAGAAATTGATTTTCAACTGGAGAGTCTATATTCACTCAAATTACAAGTCAAGTGTGAGGCTAGAAACCTTCATACCTAAGCACTCAGAAAATGGACTTCTTATTTGTCCTTCCTTGAGAAGATGCTGGAGTGTGCACTTCAGCAAAACAGTGCAGTAAAAAATGAACCAAGGAGGAGGAACACTCGGTCAGAATCTCCCCCGGCTGATTTAAGCAAGAGATTCAGCCACAGAGTTTAGATCCCATAGTTTAGATCCTGTTGGTAGGAAAGAAAAATGATGCAGCTGCTTTGGAAAACAGTGCAGCATTAAAAAAAAACTAAATACAGAATTATCATATGACTCAGCAATTTCACTCCTAATTAAACATTAAAAAACCAAAAACAACAACCCAAAACTGAAAACAGAACCCCAAACAGATATTAAACATCTATGTTCATAGAGGCATTGTTCACAGTAGCCAAAAGGTGGAAGCATATTGCTTCAATGTAGGGATGAAAGGGTAAGCTGAATGTGGTATATTCATATAATAGAACATTACTCTGCCTTTAAAAGGAAAGAGACTTTATACTGGACCTATTAGTGCATGCCTATAACCCAGCACTAAGGGAGGTGGAGGCAGGAGGATTGTGAGTTTGAGCCTATCCTGGGCAACTTAATGATTTAGTGAAACCCTTTCTCAAAATAAATAAAAAGTTTGGGGATATATCTTAGTATGAAGCCAAATAATAACTTAGTGTTTAACTTACATACTAAGTTAAATTCTAGCCCTGGGTTAAATCCCCTGTACTAAAAGAAAAGTCCTCCTCAAAGTCTCCCAGAGGTGAAGCCTTTGGGAGGTGGCTGACTATTAGGGCTTGTTTCTGCTTTTTTTTTTTTTTCCCGGAACCGGGAATTGAACTCAGGCCCTTGCGCTTGTCAGGGAAGCGCTTATTCCACTGAGCCATCTCCCCGGCCCCTAGGGCTTGTTTCTGACTTATTAGGAGGCAGGCTCTGGTCCAGGAGACAGGAGCCTGGGAGTGCAGAAGGGTGCATCTCCCTCCCCAGCTCCTCCCTGTACTCTCTGCTTCCTAGGTGCCACAAGGTGAGCACCTTCTCCTCCGCCATACCCCTCTGCCTCCGCCATACCCCTCTGCTGTGCTGTTTCTTTTCAGGAGCCAGCTAACCACAGACTGAAACATGAGCCAAGAAGACACCTTACTCCTTTTAGTTGCAGGTGTTGCATATTGTCTCAGTGAAGAAAAAAGTGACTAAAATACTTAGAGTAGTGAAAAGCATAGAGACAGAAAGTAAAACGATAGTTGGCAGAGGTCGGCGAGTAGGGAGTTATTTAATGGATACAGAGTTTCAGTTTTAATGGATGGAGTTAGGGAAATGGATAATGGTGATGGTTGTACAACATTATAAATATATTTAACAACACTACGTTGTACTCTGAAGATGGCTAAGAGGGTAAAATATATGTTGAGTGTTTTTACTACAATGTAATAAAAGATATTGGGCCTCTGAGAATAGCTGGAAAGGCTAGGACATCAGGTCTCTATCACCAGGGCAACACTGAAATTTTATGTCACCTAGGCTGTTGGGGACCACACTGCAATTACCACTGATTCAGAAGTTTTGACTCTGGGAGCAGTGATATAGTTGTCCTACATCAGGTGTCCAGAAAGCTCTTCAAAGACCTCACATTTCCTGCTCCTACTTCCAAGCCTAAAGAGGGCTCAGCCAGTCAGCAGAGCCTTGCTCTTGCGGCTGGACTCTGGCAACAGGAGAGGCCAGGAAACCAATCAGATGACATTTTCAGCTTTGAGTGTGAAAGGTTACTTTGCCACCCACCAAGATTCACAACACTGGAAATGCCTTCAGAACAGAAAGTTCAGTCAATCAGGGGCCAGTAGTGACAACAATAAAAGGCAAAAGTCTAGTATGCTATTGTATCGAAGAAGGTTCTTGTCCTGGGATGCAACCCAGAAGTGTGGTAAAGAGAGAAATTCTAAGACAACCACTTGGCAGCAGGTCTCCAGGACAGATCAGAGTCCCATAGGACACATGGAAATAAAAGAAATGGCTGTCATAGATTTCTGAAGAATTGGAGTATTTGGAAATAACACGGAGAGGCACTGGACATATCTCCAGTGTATTTAAAGAAAAATGACAATGGAAAGTGGGAAAACCAAGCAAAGAAAACCATGGCAATTACTAATTCCCAGAAATAGAAAAGTTGGGGAGAAAAGCAAATGTGATCATAGTGTAACATGTAGCTCAGAAATAAGCCATACTAAGTCACAGTAATATGAATATCAATTCTAGGTTTAACTAAAAGGTTGCGGTGTGACTATACTGGGGACATTACATGAAATGTCACAGTGGCATAAAAGAATTCTCACCTTATATCCTCACTATGATCACAGGAAGTCAAAAGATAATGACAGAAACTCATATATCAAAGAGTAGCAATACATATATATTATTTAGTAATGAAAAGTTTAACAGACAAGGCAACTTTCTGATTGAGGTCCAAGCTTTTTGATCTGGGACTGAAGCTGGGGGTATTCAAGGATGAAAGAGTAGAAACTAATATGTCTGATAATTTTACTTTTAGTATCACTTGGCTTATTATACTATATATCTATTACTTTGATAAAAACAAATTTTAACATTGTTTCTACCATTAAAAACTTCCCACCAACCTAGAAGTAAAGAAAGCAATGCAGGTTTATGGAGTAGATAAGGCATCTGTGTTTGGACATCTCCTTTTATGTCCTTCATCTCGTCCTCTTTTCGCACACCTGTCTGTACAGATCTTAAGAGAAGGTACAAAGTAGAGGCAAATATATGGGACTCAAATGTAGGGATGACACTGAGCCATGAAAACAATCCGCTGAGGCTTCTCTGTGATCTTAACAGGCTTCTTCACTTGTAAAATGCAAAATGTTGGTATCCAGTATACTACTACATGAAGTAACAGAGTGTGGGCTTTGTGTCCCTATGGTAAGCACTTTAGATGAGCAACTTATAAAGACAGATGCTTTACTTATGCTCTCAGCTTCCAAGGTTCCAGACCACTACTGGTTGGCCCCATTGCTTTGTGCCTGTGGGTAGGCCAGAGCACACGATAGAGCAAAACCCACTTTTATCATGAACCAAGGAGGAAAAGAGAACAAAGCCCCCTCCAAGAGCAAGTCTCCAATGACCTAAAGACCTCCCATTAGGCCTCTTTCTTTAGGAAACCTAAAGAAAGGATCCTAGTGATGCCACACTGAGAAGCAAGCCTATCTCACAGGGAGCTCTTGAGGACATTCCAGATGGAAGTTATAACAAGACCTAAAGCACCTAGGATTCGGTAGGTCCCCAAAAATGATGAGTTCTCTTTTTCTCTTGGGATCTCTCATATTCTATAAGCCTCTCCTCTAAGCCACTCCCTGAAAGTCTTTCTGTATCTCTGTGCTTGTAGCTTTGAACATAGCAAAGAAAAGTTGTGCTTCTTCAGCTACCTTCTCCCTATCCTGTTTTGCTTGGTTTGGAAGATTCACTTTCTACAAATTACACTGAGTCCTTCCCAGGCAGTTTAGCTCAACACATTACCACTCCTCTTGGAAGGAAAAATTGGTCTTATTCACCTCAGCTGATTTTTGAGTGAAAGAAATTGATATTCAATTACTAGCTCTGGCCCCCCGCTCTTACATACAGGAGTAGATGGAAATTTCTGTTTAAAAACTGACTACAGTATCTACAACATAGTCAAATTCTCAATAATTCAGCAAACATACAAATAATAACATTTTAGAATAAAGATTTAAGTTACCATGGATTATGAAATCGGGTTGAGACAACTAAGTGGGTGAGGTCATCAGTGATTTCTGTCATAGGAGGCCTCCGTGTGACTCTGAAGTACTCACCTTCTCCACTCACTCTCCAGTGGCCACACAGCTCAGGGAGAAGTTGTTCTCTATGTGGTCCCTCAGGCCAAGTCTCCTCACTCTTGGAGGTCCCCTTGTCCTGGCAGGACTCCTCCCCCTCCCAGGAGGCAGTCATGTCAGGCCCCTCAGGAGGAAAGGAATTAGGGGAGTTGAGGTCCAAGCAGAAGCTATCTTGTAGGGTTTGCTTGGTGGCCTTCTTGCACTTTCTCTTCTGATTCTCTGAGATTCTATGGCCTTTTCCTGGTCCTGGGTAGCCACTGTCAAGCCTGGTTATCTGGAGGAGCTTATCCATGTCCCTGGTGAACTCCAGCAGAGTGCCCTCTGAGAAGCTTTGGGAAGAGCCCTCAGAACCATAGCTGGGAGCCTTATCCAAGAGCAAATGCTCTGAGCAGTGGACGGCTTCCAAGTCCTCCCTCAGCACTGGCTCAGACACCTGAGGGACAGTGCAGGGGACCATGGACAAGGAGAAGTAGGAGTAGTCCACTGCAACATAGGTCAGCATGAAGTTGATGGTGACAATGGGTGCCAGGATGTTCACCTGACCTACAAGGACAAAAGCCATGGTCACCAAGCTGGTCAGGCAGATAGCTGTTACAGGTGTTTTATTCGGTCCTTTCTGTAGAAACAAAAATAATATACAGGATTATGAAATTTCAGATGGAATATTTCAGAATTCATATGGTAGAAATCAAACTCATAATGGCTCAGCCACTATTTTCCCAGGATGGTTCATCCATAAACTTGGGAAAATAATGTTCAACTCCTGGGTCATTGTAAGACCATGGCTAATGCATGCGAAGTGCTAACAACACAGGCACACCATAGGGTCCTAACACACAGCTATGGGTTAGTAATTATTAACATGGGGCATTATCAAAGAACTTTCAACCTCACTGATATTTTATCTTCACTAAGGTTTTTTAATACTACCTTTGAAGATTGTAGAGGCCAAGTTGATTTTTTCCCTTGGAATGGCAGATTGTGGAAGACACAGCAGAATCACAGGTGGCTGAAGTTGGAAAATTCTGATAGTGACCACGCACAGATATTCAGCTCACATGTACACACTTACACACTCTTGGTGTTAGTGGAGGAGGGCATGGTGACCTCCAAGTGGACAGGAGTGGGAAAAATGTGCTAGTGCCACCCCTAGAAACTATCATCACAGCCACCAGAACACTTCTTGGGCCAAAAGGAACATCCAGCTCTCAGTCCTCCTCCTTGAAAGACTGCACCTGGCTTGTGGTCTGCCTCCCGCCCCACAGACTGCTCCTAATCAGTGCCTGTTGTTTCTTCCTTTGTATCTTCTGAACACTACATTGCAAGTAGCCTGGGCTCCCTGTTCAGCCCTCTCCTCCTCTCTTTCTACTCCTACGTGGTGTCATGCAGCCTTGTGGCTTTCAATGTCAGCTTCATGCTGACAACACCCAAATTTAAGCCTCTAGCTGAAAACACTGCTCAGAAATCCAGGTTTGATATCCAACTGAATGTCTCTTCACCAAAAGATGCCAAAAAGAAAAGCAAGCCCAAGACCAGGAAAGGATATCTGCAACACATAACTGACAAAGGTATCTAGAATATATAAAAATTTCAATAAAAACTTGAAAAGGCCTCTAAACAAAATAAGTAAAAGATTTGAATTGAAATTGAACTACTCTTGTGAGAATCACTGAGGGCTCTCAGAGGAAAAGGGACGATGCCACTGGAATCACCTTCCTCTTCAGTGCCACTGTCCTTCCCTTCTCTGTTACCCTCAGTACCAGACACTATTACCAGTTCTTCCCTTCCTCCAATGTCTTACATCACTTCCCAGGAGATGAAGTGCATTCTTCATTGGTTTGCCAGTTGGTCCTCGGGGAGAACATTTTCTACAGGACTTGGTAGCTAAGGCAGTGCCAGGAAAATTACAGCCACTCCTGGATAGTCTGGAGCAGCTTAGTGTATCTGGAACAAACCGACCACCTCGTATCTTTGAGTGCCAGTTACGTCTTTGGGATCAGTGGTTTCGAGGTTGGGCTGATCAGGAGCGTAATGAGTTTGTCAGACAGCTGGAGGTCAGTGACCCAGACTTCGTGGCAAAATTTTACCACGCAGTGGCTGCTACATCTGGTAATGACTGACAGGCGGCTGGAGGTTCAGCTCAGCAGCACAGTGTGCGTGGTCACTATCAGAATTTTCCAACTTCAGCCACCTGTGATTCTGCTGTGTCTTCCACAATCTGCCATTCCAAGGGAAAAAATCAAGTTGGCCTCTACAATCTTCAGGGGTAGTATTAAAAAACCTTAGTGAAGATAAAATATCAGTGAGGTTGAAAGTTCTTTGATAATGCCCCATATTAATAATTACTAACCCATAGCTGTGTGTTAGGCTCCAAAGCCTAAAACTTTTGAGAGCTGAGATGACACCATGGTGTGCAAAATCTCACATAATGAAACTTTGTTTCATGCATGAAATTACAAAAAATACTTTGTAAAATAACCTTCAGACCATATGTATAACAAGGTATGTATAAAAATAAACAAATTTTGGGTTTAGTCCTGGCTTCCATCCCCAAATTTACTATGCATATTTTAAACTTTTTTTTTTTTTTAAATTTAGGGAAGGGTCTACAGGGTGTTCAGGGTCTCACTACTAAAACAGACTTGTAGTGATCCGCCTTTTTACAGCCTCCCAAGAGCTAGGATTACAGGCATGTGCCACCATGTCAGTCTCAAACACTGTCTCAGTGCACCCTGGAGGCAGGACCAGCAGGGCAGGCCTGGGGATCAAACCCTGGCCCCTGTACCTGCTTGTAGGTGTTTTAATTTACTGAGCTATTTGACCAGCCCTAACTTTTTCAAATTAAAAATATAAGCAAATCCAAAAGAATTCTGATCCCAGGTGTTTAGATAAGACATGCTCAGTGTATAATTAAAGCTCAGAAAGAAGAAACATTTTGTGTAAAGATGCACACTTAGGAAGTGAGTTGCAAACTACGGTCCTTGGGCCTAAACCATCACTGCCTAGTTAGGTGAGCCATGAGCCAGACATGACCTTACCTGTTCAAACACTGGGGGGGGGGTGTGGGGGGAACGGGAGAAGAGTAATATTTTGTAGCATTGAGAATTACTTAAAGTTCTAATGTGCATCCATACATGAAGTGTCAGGTATTGTCTGAGGCTCCTTTGGAGCTATAAGTAGTGCTAAGCAGTGGGGATTAAGACCACACTGCTGCAGCACCTAACAATGGACAATCAGACACACTACAGAAAAGTCAGCTGATTCCTGAAAACACCATAAAAAAAATCAAGGATGCCAGGCATGATGGCACATACTTGTGAGCCTGGCACTCAGGGACGCTGAGGCAGGAGGATTGCAAGTTTGAACCTAACACAGGAAACTTACTGACTTAGCGAGACTGAATCAAAATAAAAACAAAAAAAGGTCAGGGATATAGCTCAGTGTGAAGACCCTGGCTGGGTCTAATCCCCAGTAGTAAAAAAAAAAAAAAAAAAAAGTGAGGAAATTAT
>NW_004524723.1:2754178-2796758 GCF_000260255.1 Octodon degus | reverse complement strand
AACACAGGAAACTTACTGACTTAGCGAGACTGAATGTGGTGCTGGGGATTGAACCGAAGTCCCTGTGCTTTGCCAAGCTTGTTCCAAGTAGGTGCTTTAGACCACTGAGCCATCTCTCCAGCCCAAAAGTGAGGAAATTATTAAGAAAAAAGTTGGGGCTGGGGAGATGGCTCAGTAGAATAAGCACTTCCCTGGCCAGCACAAGGTTGAGTTCAATCCCCGGTTCCACCACACACACACACACACACACACACACACACAAAGAAGTTGGCCATGGCAGGGGGGCTCAGAACAGAAAGCGTGTGGAGAGGCAACATCAGCAAGGGCCAGCACGGCAGCTCCAGAGGTGTCAGGTTTGTAGACATTCTTCAAACTGCTCAGAATGGCTTTGCCTTTTTCTGTATGTTGACATATCTTGAAAATTTTTGAATTTTATTCTCTTCCTTCATTAACAAAGAAAATAAACTTACAAAATACTACCCCATGTAAAGCAGCTTTGGGGAGAAAATATTCCAAAGCTAAAAAACATAACCAACTAAGAGAAATATTTACACTATATACCACTAAATTAATCTTCATAACAAAGAACTTCTAGCAATTGAAAAGAAAATGACCAATTAATCACAGAAAAAGTACTAATAGCTTTAACCAGAAGAACAGATGTCATCTTCCCTTATGATGGACAAGTGCAGATCTCAGGATCCTAAAATGCCATTTGTCACTCTACAACTGGAGAAAATTCACATCTGACAATGAACTTTGGACAAGTTCCTGGCTAAGCCTGGGTTTGTGGGGGTCCACAGGCCCTGCGCCTCCATACACACAATTATAAGCCATGCTAACAACCTGTTAAGTCAAATATGTTCCATCCTTCTTTGCTGGCAAATGTACCTGAGTGATGTTGAGGAGGTCCAGAACTGAGTTTAGAATTCTTATACCTCTCAGACTTCCTCACTGAATGATAGCTGTGCCTGCTTCTAGCTTAGAGCCTATCTCCTTCTCTTCCTAGGTCACATCAAGGGGGCCTCACACCCATATCCAGATTCTCAGCCTATGCCATGGCCTCACATATGCTCGGAAAGCTCTCTGCACTGAGCTACATCCACAGATCCTTGGGTTTGTTTTTAATTTTGCTGCTATTGAGGGTCCAAGATGCTACTACAGCTGGTTAGCTGTGTCAGAACCAGGGACCTGGGTGGTTGTACCATTTAAGATGTCTTGTCTAACTGACTCTAGCCTAAGCCAGGCAGGGGACAGGACTAAAGGAAGTGACCTCTGTGTGTCCCACTGCCAGAGGTGCTTATCAGGAAAACCTATGCAATTTATTGACCAAAAGTTGGATTAGCAGAAAAACCTGTTTAGGATGGGGGGGGGTGGCACAGGCTGGGGAGACAGTTCAATGGCATAAGCACCTGCCTGGTAAGCGCAAAGTCTCAAGTTCAATCCCCAATACAAAAAAAATTTGAGAGAGAGAGAGAGAGAGAGAGAGAGAGAGAGAGAGAGAGAGAGAGTCAGTTAGTTAGTCAGTCACTCACCCCCTTCCCCAGGCAGGCAAGTGCAGGGACCACTTTCTCCTGGGCGATGCACTGAAGGATCCGGGGTGCCCCGTAGAGTCCTCCCATGCAGGAGGCCAGGGAGGAGATGTACAAACCCAAAAGGAACAAGAAGCCCACCAGGGACACCTGTGTGAGAGAGCAGATTCACCATCACTGTGGTTTGGATCCTGAATGTCCTGGCCCATGTGCTAAGTCCCTGTCCCATGTCCTCAGGGTGGTGATATTGGGAGGCAATGGCATATTTAAGTAGAGTCTAGTGGGAAGTGGAAGGGGAGGTTTTTAGGTCTCTTGGCAGGTGCCCTCAAAGGGTAGTGTGGATCTCAGAGCCTCTCCCTCTCCCCATCTCTCTCCCAGTTCCTCTCCCTTCACCCAACTCTCTTTTCCTGGCCATGAGGTGAGTAGTTTTACTCTATTATGTGCTTTCCACCATTGCCATCTGGCATCCCTGTTACAGGAACAAAGCAATCCTACAGATCATAGGATGGAACCTCTAGAACCATAAGCCACAGCAAGCTTTTCTCATTTATAAGTTCATTATCTCAGACAATTTTATCAGGACCAAAAACCAATATAATCATTCAATCTCAGAACTGGGTCTGCCCCTTCTACTCACCCACTGACACTCCACCTAAGATTGTACTCCATCCTCTGGAGTTAACCTCAGCTAGATTTCCCACTCTCAGCCCCAGAGCACTTCATCACACTATTTCAAGTTAGTCCATCTTGTACAGCAATTAACCACTAAGAAGAATATATGCAGTGTATTATTTGTTGAAACTGTACTTCCGATTTGATTTGAAACTGTCTCATTGCTATCTGTTTATCAATAAAACTTTGAAAAAAAAATAATAGAAAAAAAAAAGTTAGTCCATCTTCTCAGGTGGGCTACTCAGACAGTGCTATCAGCAGACTCATGCACAGGGCTCAGCAAAAGATCTCCCCATGCGTAGAGTTTGGGATTAAGGTGGGGCTAGAAAATATAGATTTCCAACAGGTGCCCAAGTGACACCGACACTCATGGGCTGGGAGTGATATCCTGAGATCCCTTGGTCAAAAGCAATGCCAGTTAGCCTCCTGCATCTGAGCTCCCTGTCTCTGGACCACCCTTCTGGCTTCTGCCAGGTGACCTCTCTGACTCAAATCTGATCCTCAGAATGGTTCTCACTGGCCTGTCTAGCTCCAGATTCTGTGCACACAGCCATGGTTCAGCATGATTGCTTTGCCCACTAGATCTCTCTGTCCACATTTCTTTGTCTACTTAGTGTGTATTAAACTCCTAACTGGGCATCGAGTCCACCCAACCCTCAGGTCCTCCAAAAGGCCCTCCCCAGCCACCCAGAAGCTACAGTTGTTCTTCAGGGCTCCATAGAACCTCACCATGATAGGATCACACCTGTGTCACTGTCTCCTCTACCCAGACCATGGCTTCATTCAAGCTGGTTTCCTGTCTTGTTCATGCTTGTGTTCTTGGTGCCCAATATAGGTACATAAAGGAAGGATGAATGAATGAATGAATGAATGAATGAATGAATGAATGAAAGAGACCCATGACCAGACTGGTCACAGGCATCAAGAGATACAGCAAGAGAGGGCACAGCCAGTGTCCTTGCACTCAGCTTGCAAAATATGCACGCTGCTCACCGTGCGATGGTGTCCCAGACCTGAGTGAGAAGCCCACCTCTAACCATAGCCGGTCACCACCCACACCCACAGGGAAGGTTCTGTTTGGTTACTTGTGGTATCCTCTCCATTACACCCTCCTTGAGGCACAGCAGACAGAACTGTCAGTTTCAAGTACTCCTATTTCCATCTACTACAGGTAGGTTAGATGTAATATTTGCTTTTGTCACTTACACACTCTTGACCAATCCTCTCCATGTCCTGTGTTCACTTCCTTCCTCTCACAATGCACTCGATCAATGTCATCAAGTCACATCAGCCCCTGGCTAGACCTATTTCTTGCCCCTAGAATAATTTCACCACTAGAATAATTTCATGAATCTTGCATCAGTCAGGATTCTTGATTGAAAAAAGAACCACTTAAAAAATATATTTGTGGGACACTAGAGGGTCACAGAATCACCAGGAGGTTAAAGATGAGACTTGGAGAGGGACAAGACTCAAGCCCAGAGACTCGGACTCCTCTCCAGAGGACTGTGGGCACCCCTGGGACCTTGTGGATGAGTTGTGGCCTCTCTGTTCCTTTGACTTATTCAGCACATTTTAAACACCTGATGGCCTAGCCTTGGTTCTGTGCCCTATTAGGTTGCAAAAGGATGGGCATGAGAGGTTCTGGTTCTTCAGCTTCTGAATCTTAAATGGAAATCCCACTCCCTTGAAGGCTGTGCACAAGGCTGAGTAACCCCAAAGAGTCAGGGAGGTAAGAGGGCTGGTGGACACATCGAGGGTTCACTGCTGAGCCCACCTGTTCTGTGACTAAGTGTGGACGGCTCTTCCCCAGATGGGCTGCCTCACTCTTACCCTCATCAGCCTCACCTGTCTCCTTCCTTCAATGCCATGGGCTTCTCAGGTCTGTGCCTCCACCCTCCTTCGCTTACCACTATATCACTACAAGAAACTCATGTCAGCCGGACATCAGCTGAACATCCATCACTTTGCAACTTCATGGCATTTCTGTTATTTCCTTTCCTGTAGGACAGTTAACTAGGCATGTGGCTCATCCTGCCTATGCTCCGGGAGCTCCTTACCAGTAGATCTGAGTCATGCATGCTCACCCCTGCGGTAACCAACAGTGGCAGGCCAACAGGGCTCAGCAGCTGAACGAAGGAAGCCTCGTGACTCTATGTGGCCTGTGCCCTCAAGGTCTTATAAAACTACCAGATAAGCTGGCCCCACCATTGATCCCTCACCCACTTGGAGATGTATCATTCATCTGTAACCCATGTTTCTGCCTTCTCTGCTGACTACAGTCTATGTTGACTGGTTTTTAAAAAACCTCTATCATATTTTATCAAAAACAATTTAAAAATTTAACTCAGTAGTTCTCTTGACTGGCTTTACACAAGAATCTTCCTGAAGGTGCTCATTTAACTAGTGTTGAATGGGACACCGATGTTGATTTTTCAAAGGCCCTCTAGGTAATTCTAACATGCAGTTGGTAGAGAGCCACTGAGTATGGTACATCTACTGCATCTGTCCCTCATAGACTTCTCTAGGAGAGGCAGGCATGGCTTCTTTTTGTGAAAATTTGATTTCTTCTAGCCCAAAAGACTATAGGGCCATCCCTCAGTTTCCTTGGGGGATTAGTTCTGGGATTCTACAGACACCAAAATCCAGAGGAGCTCATATCTCTTTTATAAAATGGCACAGTATTTGCATGCAACTTCATACATCCTCGCGGATATGATAAATAACCTCTAGATTTCTTATAAACCTTATGCAATGTAAATGCTATGTAATTAGTTGTTATCCCATATTGTTTAGGAAATAATGATGAGAAAAGAGTCTGCTGGCTTCAAAGCAGATGTAATTTTTTCCTGAATACTTTGAATCCGCATTTGGTTGGGTAAATGGACGTGGGTCCTGGAAACACAGAGAACTAGCTGTGTGTGTTCATTTGCTTTGCTCCCTTCTGCATCTTCTGATGCTGACCTAATCTCAGGCACTCAGTGGGTCTAGGCTCTGGGAGAACGTGATGCCGGTGACTTCATCTGTGGCCACCTTCCACAGACACACCCTGGACTCCTTCAAAGCCCTTGTGGCTGATGTCAGATGGGGAATTGCTCAAATATAGCAACTTGTTTATGTGCAGTTTGACAGTTGTGCTTAGAATGAGCCATTCAATTACTTTTTTAATACATAGAACTATTGTTCAATCAGCTTTCTGAAAAGTAAGTGAAATGTTGGCACACACTTCCTGAAAAATTATCAAAACTCAGCTCTATCTTCATTCCACTTGAAGCTCAGCTCTTCCTTTCTGCCTGTCATCCATCCATCCATCCATCCATCCATCCATCCATCCACCCATCCAGGAAGCACTTCCTGAGGATGACTGTATTCCTGACGTGGGTCAGGCATTATTATGAATACAACAGTAAACCATGTAGCTCTCCCCTACCTCAGAAGATTTAGCCATTTTCTCACTCATATTGTACTGAAAATTTGCTAAATGTGCAGTAGAAGTAAAAGTGAGAATTTATTTGAACAAATGTATGTGTATAGTTCTTCAAAAAGAAATCTGGATCATATCCTCTATCACATACTTGTCTGCATCATTATGTAAAACTATGATATGGATGTGAACTACCCTTGTTTTTGTTTTCAGCAACTACTGAAGAGAATAATTAAGTATATCTCTCTGCTCTTTGTAACTTATTCTGGCTCTCCTTCTAAGCTTCAGCCACTGAGGGACTTTGGCCATTCAGTAGCTTCTGTCTTCTCTTAAAGGACTGACTATATAATGGTTAGGTCTAGAATATCCATCACAGAGTCTCATGTGCTCAAGGGTAGGGCTTTTTGAATGATATTGGATTATGTGGGGCACTACGCTCAGCAGTGGACTGGTCCATGGTAGCAGGTGCTGGTAGGTAGTGAGGCCTGGTTGGAAGAGGTGAGTCACCAAGGGTGGACCTGGAAAGGGTTGATCTCACACACAAGCCCTCCTCTCTTTGCTTCTGCTGCCATGACTTGAGCAGGTTCTCTCAGCCAGGCCTTTCTACCATGCCATGACTGCCTTGGAGCCTGTCAACCATGGACTGAATTCCCCATAAAGTGAGCCAAATTAAACCTCTCCTCCTTTGAATTGTGAGTGTTGAGTATTTTGTCCCTGCAATGAGAAAGGTGACTCCTACAGACAGGGTTTTAAATCACTTGCAAGGGTTTCATTTCCCTCATCCAATTCCTGTTACCCCTTAGTGTTACTGAGGAATATGTCCTGTAACCCTTACAAGGCCAGGAATACTGAGGCAATGTCTCCACTGCCCTTTGATGTTTTCCCTCAGCATATCTCCACAAGGACAGGAGTTTCCCAATACCTCCTTCCTCCACAGATTAACCAGCACCTCAGAGTCAGTCAAGTTTTCCCTGTCCTCCTGCTGGATAGCCATTCTCCATAAAGAGGCAGAGGCTGCTCTACTTCCTGAAAGGCCACACTGTGTCCACACTGGGAGCAGGAGACTATCCGACTGGGCTGGTGGCAGGTGCTGAGCAGACAATGGGGACCCCTCACCAGCCACAGGCCCTGATATGCAAAGCCATGACCAGAATGATTAGCGTTTACTTTGGGGGATTTTCCACTTTTAACAAAAAATACTTTTAGGTATTTTTCCTACTTAGTTTGTTTTTATTCTGCTAATTAGCATGCCTCAGGGCTCCCAAGTTTCTTGGTCCTTTTGATTTGTAACAAACATTCATTTCCTGCACTGCACACAAGTTTATTTTGCAATGTTATTTAATCTATTTAATTCCTACTAATACTGTTCTTTACACAATTTCTGGCTATATTTTTGAATAACATTTGGATTAATTATCTTGGCTTTTCCTGTTCAATTAAACATGGTGGGTTTGTGGAGAGAGCATGAGTCTTAAAATAAGTCTCTTTCTAGAGTATCCCCATAAGGAGTACGGAGACGTTACAATTCAATCAGCACAAGTGATAAGGTTTGTTGTGGTTGTTGTTTGTTTGTTTTTTTTAGTACAGGGTCTCTCTACATAGATCGGACTCACAGTAATGCTCCTGTTTTCAGCCTCCTAAATGCTGAGATTATAGGCATGTGCCACCATGCCCAGTCTCACAAGTGATAAGCTAAGTGGGTTTTGTGTGTGTGTGTGTGGAGCCGGGAATTGAATTCAGGACCCTGCGCTTGCCAGGCAAGCACTTATTCTACTATTTTAGTGTGTCTGTGGGGAATGCTTCATATTTTCATATAATATAAATTGAATGCAGTAAAGTTCTTTCTCATGTAAGATAGATCCTATAACAAATCAAGCAAAAACATTAAAAAAGAATAGCATATCTTATCCTGCTTTGGGGGAGGGGTGTCAGGGAGAGGGATCGATCCCAGGGCCCTGCTCGTGCTAAGCAAACACCATGACCTCCATGCCCAGGCTATTCAGATCCTTTTAAAAATCTCATTCCTACGCTCTCACAGCCATTGCAGTACATTGAGCTCCATAGAGACAGCGCCGGGGCAAGTGAGAGCCAGACGGGCACTGGGCGACTCTGTACCTCGCTGAGGAAAACAAGTAAACATGGGCAAAGGAGATCCTAAGAAGCCGAGAGGCAAGATGTCATCATATGCATTCTTTGTGCAAACTTGCCGAGAGGAGCACAAGAAGAAGCACCCAGATGCTTCCGTTAACTTCTCAGAGTTTTCTAAGAAGTGCTCAGAGAGGTGGAAGACCATGTCTGCTAAAGAAAAAGGAAAATTTGAAGATATGGCAAAGGCGGACAAGGCTCGTTATGAAAGAGAAATGAAAACTTATATTCCTCCTAAAGGAGAAACAAAAAAGAAGTTCAAGGATCCCAATGCGCCCAAGAGGCCTCCTTCGGCTTTCTTCTTGTTCTGTTCTGAGTATCGCCCAAAAATCAAAGGAGAACATCCTGGCCTCTCCATTGGTGATGTTGCAAAGAAACTTGGAGAAATGTGGAATAATACTGCAGCAGATGACAAGCAGCCATATGAGAAGAAGGCTGCTAAGCTGAAGGAGAAGTATGAAAAGGACATCGCTGCCTACCGGGCTAAAGGAAAACCTGATGCAGCAAAAAAGGGAGTCGTGAAGGCTGAAAAAAGCAAGAAAAAGAAGGAAGAGGAGGAGGATGAGGAAGATGAGGATGAAGAGGAAGAAGAAGATGAAGAAGAGGATGAGGAGGATGAAGAAGAGGATGATGATGAATAAGTTGGTTCTAGCGCAGTTTTTTTTTCTTGTCTATAAAGCATTTAACCCCCCTGTACACAACTCACTCCTTTTGAAGAAAAAAAAAATTGAAATGTAAGGCTGTGTAAGATTTGTTTTTAAACTGTACAGTGTCTTTTTTTTGTATAGTTAACACACTACCGAATGTGTCTTTAGATAGCCCTGTCCTGGTGGTATTTTCAATAGCCACTAACCTTGCCTGGTACAGTATGGGGGTTGTAAATTGACATGGAAATTTAAAGCAGGTTCTTGTTGGTGCACAGCACAAATTAGTTATATATGGGGACGGTAGTTTTTCATCTTCAGTTGTCTCTGATGCAGCTTATATGAAATAATTGTTGTTCTGTTAACTGAATACCACTCTGTAATTGCAAAAAAAGTTGCAACTGTTTTGTTGACATTCTGAATGCTTCTAAGTAAATACAATTTTTTTATTAAAAAAAAATAAATAAAATAAAAAAAAATAAAAATCTCATTCCTACAAATTGTGTCAAGCTAAGTTCTTTAATCATGTATAATTTCTGGAAGAAAACATAAGCTAATTATGTTGTGATTTCCTGGATTACCTTAGAGCTACTGCAACATACTAAACATGGTTAAAAGCATCATAGCACTGAGACTGACAGCCAGGACCTGGGAGAAAATTCCTCTGGGGTGGAGATGGGAAGCAAAGAAACTTCTTGGAGACGCTATAGGTTGGGAAGACAAACATCTCAAAATTAAGTAGCTGCTGGAAACCCAGAAGAAAAGGAACGAGCTGACCAGCGGCAGAGCAGTGAAAGTGACCCAGAGTAGCCTGTGGCTACCAAGGAGCACAGCTGTAGCAGGAAGACCCTGAGAGAAAAAGAGGAATGTGCTGAGGAGATGCAGGTGAGCTGGCCCCAAGCAGAGCACGTTGCGATGGTAGGTTTCCATATCTACAGGCGATGGCAGGATACCCAGCCTATGTGGCCATGCTTCTTCAGGGCGCCAGAATGCTGGGAGATGGGATGGCTCAGAACCAAGGCCACGGCATAAATGTGAACTGGAGCTGACCCGATTATCAACCCAAATCAGAGTGGCAGTTGTGGCAAGTAAAGAAACGCACCTTACCCCTCCAGGCTGCATCTCTCCTTGTCTGGGTCCCCTTAGCATGCTATCCAAGGCACAGCCCACTGCCTGAGTGTGCTCGCTGCCACTGCAGCTGAATCTGACCCAAGGAGGGACACTGGGCAGCAGGAAAGGGCAAAGATGGGGACAGATCCTGGAGAAAGGGCTGGGGAGGCAGCAGAAGGCAGGGTACTGTTAGCTTGGTGCTGTCCCAGCTGGTTCTATTACTGGTCACTTACTTCCCATAGGAGCCTCAGTTTGTGACAGAACTGAGCACTCACACGCACACCACTGAGAGGCCTGGTTCAGCAGCGCAGCCCCGGCCAACAGCTTGCCTACCATCTCCCTTTGGGACAGGCGGCACACATACCAAAGAAGGGCCCTGTATTCTTGGGTCTGTTATTAGATATGGAGCTTCTTTTCTTGCCTGCTGTCTCTGGGACATGTTTTTACCTTTCAGCTGTGTGGCTTTCCTTGGGGTACAAGGTCACCCACCAACCAAGTACCCACTTGGAGAATCTGCCTCCTATCTAGATCAGTCTGTGATAGGTGAAGAGAGCTCCGTGGAGGAATCCACTAGATGAGAAACAACTTTGGGAAGCAGAGCCAGCCAGCCTCATGTCACAGACAAACAGCAAGCAGTTCCTCTGGTCCCCAGATCCTTCTCAAGCCAAGCACCGTGGCACATGTCTATAATCCCTGCACTCTGGGAGGCTTGGGTAGGAGGACTACAAGTTCAAGCTCGACCTGGGAAACTTAGCAATTCTGTCTCAAAATAAATATAAAAACAAGGGGCTGGTGAGATAGCTCAGCTGAATAAACGCTGGCCTGGCAAATGCAAGGGCCTGAGTTCAATACCCAGTTCCGAAAAAAAAAAAAAAAAGATAAAATAAAAATGAAAAATAAAAACAAGCTGGGAATACAGGTAAAAGGCCTCAGTGGTAGAAGGCTGCTTGGCTCAAAATACCCAGTACCACATACACAAACACACAAAATGAAATAAAAAGAGATCCCTCATGTGTCCTGAGGCCCTTAATTTTTCTGAGGCAATGAGCTTTCACTCCACCCAGAGGAAGGACCCTCGGAGGCAAAACTCCAGATTTGTAGACTCAAACAATGAGCACAGATTCCTTTGCTGAGAGCAAACCCTGTAATCCAGGAGTCAGAGACCTAAGTACTGGGTGTCAGGTCTCCCACTACCTTTTAAAACCTGCATTTACTAAGGTCAAGACCCCTGGAAACAAATAGCACCTTTACTTGAGGGTTTACATGCCCTAAATAGAAACCTGCGCTCCTGCCTGGGGAAACCAAATGCATCTCTAAAGAGTAAGTTCGCACCCTCTTGCCCCAGGTGATCGCAAACACTGGCCCTCCTCGAAGCCCAGCAAGCCCAGCGCCCCTCCAGCCTAGAGGGGAGGGTACACTCCACCTAAACAGGAGTCAACCATAGGAAAGCTGCCCAGCTGACTGCGCCTGTCAGAAGATGACTGGAAGCTCACCCCCATTTTTCCTCCAGGGATTTAAGAGAAGGCAGGAGTTTTGGGGGATTTTCAGAGAAAGTATGGAAACTGCGTTGTTGTAGGCTTGAGTTGTGCCAAACAAACGTCCTTGATGTCAAAGGACCTCTGGCCTACAAAGAGCTAAGGAACAAAAGAAACTTGCTAGTGTCCTGGCAGGGCGTGCGCCCTAGAAACAAAGGTATTGCTGCCAAATCAAGCCAGAGTTTCAGAGATTCTCCGGAAAGCCAGTGGGTGAGGCCTTCCCGCTTCCCTGCGGGACCTCCTGGCCCTGGGTTCCTCGATCACATCCACCTCCCTGGCCCTTCTCTGTCCCCGGCCTCTTACTTCTCATAAGCAGCCTTTTCTGTGCATGCCAAGGGTGAGTGAGGCTGTTGGCAGGTGGGAACTCAAGGCTGACCACATTCTTCTGTTGTGGCCCTGACCTTCAACTTGAGGAGATGTCCCACATCTAGTCAGCTGCATTTGTGTGGGGAGAGGTACTCTGCCCTGTTTCCGGGGATCCCAAAGCAGGACCTGCACTTTTCCTTCAGCTCTGCCTCCCCAGCCCATCAGCCCAGCCAAGCCTCCATGGATTCCCACACAAGAATGCAAGGAGAGGCAGCCCTGTGCCAACGGAGACAGGTCAGTGGCCCCAGAAGATGGAGGCCTGGCCTCACAGTATCACCCACCTTCTCGGCTATGAGGAAGTCATAGCGAAGGGACTCTCGCGTGCAAATGGCGCCGAGCAGGAAGGTAAAGATGATGTACAAAAACCACCTGTAAAACCCAAGCACAGAGTAGAGCTTCTACCTGCCCTGGTCCGCCCCAAGCCCATCCCTCAGCTTTTTGTTTCCAAGGGAAGCTGTCTCAAAATGATCCTGAAGCCTGGGCAGGAAGGCTTCCAGCTGGACTGGGAGGACACTGCTTGTACCGTTTCTCTTCTGCATGGTTCTTACCAAAAGGAAAAAGGGCAGAAGGGCAGAGCAGCAGCCCGGCGCTGCCTCAAGATGCTCTGAGGGTGTGCGCCAGCCCATGGTCCTGGGGGGTCTTTCAGCTCCTGCCTGGGCAGTGAGAGGACGACCAGGCTCCCCCAGGCTCCCAGCTGTGATCAAAACCCAGCCCAGGCTTTCAAGTTCTACCTTTTTTTCCTCCTAATACTCAATTCTATCTCTGTTGCCTTTATTTTCATTTTAGACGAAATGGCTTTTGCTCTGTTGGTAGCAACGGTGTCACTGCATAAGCTGAGAGCAAACCTGGTCTTTATGTAATAGATCTACCATTTTTTAAGGCGTACATGTAAAACAACACAGGCACTTCTAATTTCTCAAGTCACAGTCATGTCTAAGAGCTCACTGCCTTGCCCCACCTACCCAATGAAGGGCAGAGAAGCTTCCTTCCTCCTATGGTATGAAACAAAACCAGATTCTCTAAGGTCAGAAACAAACCAAAGACACCCAGTCTGCTGGTGTGGGTAGCATAGTATGACCTGAAGCCCCAGAGGCCTGACAGCTGTGCAGGAATCCAGGGTAGGGCTGGCCTCTGGCTTTTACATGGGTCATTATCCCCATTTTCTAGAAAAGGAAGTGAAAGCTCTGAGAGCCAAGAGAACTGTCCCCAAGTCACCCAATCAGCTGCGGAGCTGGGATGCAAATCCTCCCCCCACCTCTACCAGTCCCCCTCCCCCCACTCCCCATCCCTGTTTGATTGCAAAACTCTTCATCTGTATGCTCCCACCAACTGCCCCCACCATAGAAGTCAACAGCTTTAAAAAACTCCCCAAGTTCAAAATGAGGGTGAAGAAGGGACGGGGAGTGGGAGGCTGAGGAAGAAGGAAAGAAAAGCCCTGGTCTGTGATCTGCATTAACGACACTCCTCCTTGCAGAGTTCCCAGGCGGGAAGTATGAAAGGGCAGTGTCTGAGCCCACCAGACAGGAATTTTCCAGCCCGCCGCATGTTAAAAGAAGAATCCGAATATGAAGGAGGTCAGGCACAGTCAGGGCACTCTCTGAACAAAAGGGGCAAGCCTTTCTTTTGCCTGAATTTTTCTCCCCTACTCTTCAGTGCAGGCCGAGGGGACTTACGAAATGCCAATGGCTGCCAGGGAGCCCAGGGGGATGCTGGTCGCAGGCTCCCGGAGGTCGCCGCCCATGTTGAAGCCTGCCATGACTCCTGAAAGACACCCAGAGGGAGGCCAGGGTGAGTAGGGTGCTCCTGAGTCCCCTCCCCCACCCACCCTTCCCCCAAGCCAAACTTTCTCTCCTCCAGGCCTCTCCTGGAAGTGTCCCCTCACAGCCCTCCCTCTGCAGCTCTGGATTCAGGCCTTTTCACAGCTCCCCTGGCAACTGAGGAGGCATCTGCATGGCCTTGAAAGGGAGCTTTGTGGGTTGGGGGACGCTTAGGGGGAAACTCTCCCAGCTAAGGAGCAGCTCATCACCCTGTGCAGAGTTTAGAGGGCGGGAGGAGGTGACTATAAACCACACAAGGTCCCCCTAGGCCTGCTGAGCTCTGCCTTCCCAATGGGGACAATGCCCAGAGTAGCTCAGCATTACTAGCAGACATTCAGCCTGCTGAGCCGATGTCCTTGCATCTACTGCCTACTAACTACACGGGGACTTCGAGTCCTCAGCGTCAGGAACCATGTCCAGCAGGATCTGACACCTTGTTGAAAGCCCCTGAGCTATCAAAGGGCACTGAGCAAACTTTAAAAAAAAAATTATTGATGTAGCCAAGGCTGTATCACTTCTAGTCCCCAAGAACACTAAAGAAAATGAATAAATCCATTGAGGCAAGGGACCAACAGCACAGTGGGGAGGACGGATGGTCCTCTCCACACCGTGGAAATGTGCAGAAGTGACAAAACAGTGGTCTCTGAACTTGGAATGAAGGGCCAGCCTGCAAGGGCACTAACAATTCGTATCAAGCCTGGGAAGAGGGCTTTGAATGTGCTCAGTCATCAAAATGGGCCAAACAGCATCATTATGGATTTATGGGCACTTTCACCTGGACAGGGCCTGTGCTAAGGGCCATCTACCCATCTTCTTTAATTCTTACAACATCAGAAAAGTAGAATTAACTCCCCACTTTATAGAAAGTACTCAGAGGCTCATTAAAACAACCAAAGATCCCACATTTAGCAAGCAGCAAAGCTACCGTTCAATGCTGGTCTATCTGACTCCAAAAGTCTGTTTTTAACGCTGCCGTTGCTCTAAGGCTTCAGGGAATCCAGGCTGCAGGAAAAGTCTCAGGCCAGAAAGTGGCAGTGAGGTATTTCAAAGAGCAATGTGAGTTGCAGGACAGGAATGGGGCCTGACTGTACTTTGACCCAGAGAGTCCACTGCTCGGATTTTATCCAAAATAGAGAGTCAAGGATATGAGTAAAGATTTAGCAAAAATATTTACAAAAACTTTATAATGGTAAAAGTTAGAAACAATAATATTTAAAAATAGAGGACTGGCAAAGTAAATGCAATGTCTTCCAATAAATACCAGAATATCTTGAAACTAGATATTGTTGGGAGCCACTGAAGTTGGAAACCGATCCTACGTGAGAAAGCAGGACAAGGCCAGAGTGCCTAAAGCAGTCAAGCTATCTCAGTCTTTTTTTTTTTTTTCAGTCTATTTATTTATTTATTATTTGGTACAGGGTCTTGCTATGCAGTTCAGACTCATAGTGATCCTCCTGTCTCAACCTTCCTACCACTGTGATTACAGGCACACATCACCACGCCTGGTTTCAGTGACCAGCTTGGCACAGGGCAAGGCAGGTACTTAGACTGTCAAGCTATCTCCCCAGCCCCAAACTACCTCAGTCTTAAGAAAAACATCCTGCCTGGTCAATTTTGGCTATTAGTGGCTAGGCAACCTTGTATCTTCTGATACCAACTTTGCAAAGTTATAGATAAAGGCCCATACTATTGTTCCTGGGGTCCTCTGCCCATCAGGCATGGTCTACCACCTGACCCAGCTGTCATCTTCTTGCCTATCTTTTCCTTATTTCTGCAGCTGATTCTCTCTGGGGTACCCAAGACACCTATAGATATTGTGGTTCATTCTAAAATCTAGTACTCTGAGAAATTGAGGCAGGAGGATCAAAAGAATCGCATGCTTGAAGCTTAAGCCCAGCTTTGTAATTTAGCAACACTAACCAAAATAAAAAGTTTAAAAAGAGATGGAGATGATGTAGGTAATGGTAGAGGCCCTGGGGTTAATCCCTAGTCCCACAAACAAACAAACAAATAGATCTTGAATATTATCAGAGATATGCTATGGTGTAGAAAGCTATTTAAAGCACTTGTTTAGCTTTAAGAGGGATATTAGAAAATAGAACATATGTTACAATCCCGTTGAAGGGAGGGAAGGAGGAAGAGAGCGAGAAAGAGAGAGAGAACATGTTTTAAAAGATGAACAGGGGCCAGGGAGATGCCTCAGTAGAATAAGCGCTTGCCTGGCAAGCACAAGGGCCTGAGTTCAACCCCTGGTTCCGCAAAAAAAAAAAAAAAAAAAAAAAAGAGCAATTTTGCTAAGTGTGGTGGCACATGCCTGTAATCCCAGCACTCAGGAGGCTGAGACAGGAGGCTGAGAAAGGAGGCTCACCATGAATTCAAGGTCAACCTGGGCTAGTGAGTTCAAGGCCAGCCAGAACTACACAGCAAAATCCTGTATTAAAAAACCAAAAACAACAACAAAAATTATTGTGCAGTAATGGAAGAACAGATCTTTTTTTTTTTTTTTTTTTTTTTTTTGGTCTGTTTGTATTTTCTTAATTTTCTAGTGATCATTTTGAAAGGTAAGGATAATAAAGAGTTTCTTTGTTTAGAATGGTCTGGTAAGCATATTTTTCCCCACGTATTTTCCCTTCCTTCTTAAGATCCTATTAAAAGAGTAGCAATGGAGGAAAATTAATAAAAGAATTACATCTACTCTAAGTAAATGAAGTGTTTCTACAAATGGTGATGGGCCTCTATGGGCTATAGAAGACAATAAACGTGACACACAGTGAAAGAAGAGGCAAAGAGAGCCCAGAAATCTCCTGAAGAGGGTCTGAAGACACTGCCTATGGACACCAAGGGCTGCCAGTGTGGGCACTGTACTCCAGATGAAGGGCCGGCTGCCCCAACAGGCACCCGGCAGTCACCCTTTAATCTTGGCAAGAAAAGATCCCACCACCACACAGAAGGAGAACCCATACCAGCCTCCCCAGGTCACCAACATGGGACAAGAACCCATAACCCAAAGCAAATCCCTGCATACATAGAAATGGAACAACCTGCAGGAAGGACCAAAGAAATCTGGATGGAAGAAAAATTTGTAGAAACACTAATTAGTAGCCCCAGGAATAGCCAAGAAGAATATTGTATGTATAAAATCAATCCAGGGGCTGGTGAGATGGCTCAGTGGTCTAAAGCACCTATTTAGAACAAGCTTAGCAAAGCACAGGGACCACGGTTCAATCCCCCAGCACCACATGCCAGCCAGCCCCGCCCCCTGGTGGGCTGAGCTGGCCACACACACACACACACACACACACACACACACACACACATAAATAAAATTTTAAAAAATGCTTTAAAAAAAAGAATGTATGGTATTAAATTTTAAAAATAAATAAATAAAATAAAATCAACCCATATAAGAATCCATGGGGAAAAAATCATATGGTTAGAAATTTAAAGTTTGATCATTAAAATTAAAAAGGTAATAGATCTATGTTATGGTTTGGATCAAAAATATTCCTGAGGGCCAGCAAGATAATTCAGTGGATTAAGTGCCTGCTTAGGCAAACGCAGGAACGGGATTAGATCCTGACATCACATGTTGTGCCAGCTGTGCCACTGGGCATGCTGAACCGGCCACCAAGACTGGGTGTGGTGGCGCATGCAGGTAATCCCAACACTGGGGAGGCTGAAAACAAAAGAATTACTACCAGTCTGGGCTGCGTAGTGAGACTCTATACCAAATGCATTAAAAAAAAAAAAAAACCAAAGATTCCCCAGAGGGCTCATAGATTCAGAATTGGGGATTGTGGAAGGTGATTACAGGGCACTAGCTCAGCAGTGGATCAGTCCATGAGGGGCAGGCTCACTGCAGACTCACCTCTGAGGATGTACCTCTGTCTCGGGCTCTTTTCCTGCTTCCTATGCTTTTGGCTGCTCTGCGGTGAACACCTTGCCTCTATATGATGGTCTAACTATGGGGTGTTCCCTCAAAACTTCCTGTGTTTGGACGGTGATCAGGTCATGGGGGTGCGATGATTCTTGGAGCTAAACATGCCACTAGAGGGTCGGGTCTTGTTTGACAGGCAGTCACTGTGGGTGTGACCTGGAAGGGCTTGCCTCCCTCCCGCTGCTCCTCCCTTCACTCTCTGCTTTCTGACCACCATGACAGGAGCAGCCCTCCTCTGTGCCAGGCCACCACATACCACTTCTGAATTTCATCCTGCAACCATGGACTGGAACCTCTGACCAGGAGAGTGAAATCAACTTTTCTCCTACAAGTTTTCCATGTCAGGTGTTTTTTCCAGTGCCAAAAAAAAAAAAAAAAAAAAAAAAAAAGCTGACCAGTATAGTCCAAAAGACAACATTAGGTAAATGTCCACGCATTTAGAATAGATAGGTAAGGGTAGAACATTTACATGAAATCAAAGATATCTTGGAGTTACAATAGACAACTAACACAAGTTCCAAAAAGAAAAAGAAAATAAGGTAAATTCCCCAAGCTGAAGACACAGGTATTTAATCATAAATATTCCACCAAGTATCTAGCGCAAAGAATGAAGAAATAAATCTATATCTAAATGGATCATTGTGCATATTCAGGCGACAACTTAAATGCTGCCAAATATAAACAGAGCACTGACCTAGGGACAAAAATTGGACCAGCATCACACTTCCTATCAGCAATACTGAATGCTGAAAAATGCGGACACTGATCTCAAAACTCTGAGTGAAAATTACCTTTGAACTAGAATTTTGGCCAGATTACCACGTAAGTGAAAATAAAGTGAATCAGTCAAGAATTTAGAAACTACCACCCGTATATCCCTTTGGGGAAGACTACTACAGTACGTACTCCAGCAAAATGAAGGTGTAAACCATGAAGGAATAGAGCATGAGATTTCAAAAAAAAAAAAATAATGGTGGTCGCTCAGGATGAAATGAAGCAGAGAAAGCAGCAGAGACTGCAGAGAAGGAGGGGAGCCCGAGCAGAGATCCTGCTGGAGAGGAAAGGGACTCATGATGGGCAGTATGATTATTGCACTGGACGATTTTGGTGATAAGAAAAAAGAAAGGTTATTGTATGTCTGCATTGTGGTTTGTGTCTAGATGTCCCCCCAACACCTCATGCAGTCATGGGCCTGGCTTTAGAGTTTATGATTGATCCATGGCCCTATGCTGGGATTATGGGTGTGAGTGCTACCCACCCTGGGGCGGGCAGCCTGCATACAGTATAAGGGAGGGTACGAGGCTTGCTCTCTGCTCTTCCCTTTTGCTCTTACTGCTTTTGTTGTTTTTCACCACCATGACTGCTGTCCTCTGCCATGTGCCACTCTGCCTTGGAGCCAGCTGTGTATGGACTAAACCCTCCACAAACTGTGAGCTAAATAAACCTTTCCTTCCTTAATTCTGGGCACTGGGTATTTTGTCTCAGCAATGACAGACAAATAACCAAGACACTCGTGAAAAATTAATAAGAAAGTTAAGGCATAACTATAAAGCTAACTAAAATGTGACATGATCTTACCTAACACAAAATAAGAAAAAATTAACCTGTTTGGTCATGTTATTAGAAACAGCCTCCTCTACACGGGCAATGTTGCCCACCATGAGCCCATTACTTTGCTCTTCAGTTAATAAGGTATGTGTTCATAAGCTTTAACTCCTAAAATTGACCTATAGAGCACAGGAAATAACAATAGTTACGATCCAGGCGTGATGGCATACACTTGTAATCCCAGCACTCTGGGAGGCTGAGGCAAGAGGATCACAAGGTTAAGCCCAGCCTGGGCAACTCAGTGACTTAATAAGACCTTGTCTCAAAATAAAAAATAAAAATGGAGCTGGGGATGTAGCTCCGTGCAAAGGTTCTAGGTTTAATTGCCAGCAGCACAAGAAAATTCTGCAGCAAAATATAAATACTATGCACCTTGACAATGTAAAATCAAGCTACACTTAACTGCTATTAGAGAATGAAAAGAAGGAAGAGAAAACCCCCTAAAATCTTTATTATAAGAATGTTCAAAAATAAGAAATGTAAGTCCTGTGATCTTTCACTCAGGAAGATTTAATAGCTGCGATGTCACCACTTTAGTCCAATAAGACAACTCAAATGACGTTTCAAGCAATCCCTTTTGGGACAGCCATTAATTTGCTAGGTAGGCAAGGAAAAGAACACCAAAAACACCAGTTACGATAAATTTAGTTATGCTGTATATTGTCATAAAATTGAGTTTCTAAGTCAAGAAAAGCAAAGAAATTTCCAATAGTATAATTTATCTTCGTAATACCAAAGACTATTGATTTGTAATCTTAAAACAAAAAGTATATAAAGGATTGTGTGGGTGGGTGTAGGACTGCCTATTCATATAAAATTGTAAATAAAGGACTGGGGAGATAACTCGGTGGTCTACGTGCCTGCCTGGCAAGCACAGGTCCTGAGTTCAATCCCCGGTTCCGCATGCTATGATGGCCCTGGAACCAGGTGTGGTGGCATGCCTGTAATCCCAGCACTGGAGAGGCTGAGACAAGGAGGATCACTATGAGTCCAAGCTGTATAGCAAGATGTTGTATCAAATAAATACATAATTAAAAAATTGTAAATAAAATTCTCCATGGGACTTGTTCTATTCGCCTGCTTGCTGATAAGCAACTTGCTATTGCTTTTCTGCTTTTGCCTTAAAAACTCAAATACAAAAGTCTACCCAAATTCCCTTAAAATGGGCTGATGAGATGGCTCAGTGGTCTAAAGCACCTACTTAGAACAAGCTTAGCAAAGCACAGGGACCGCAGTTCAATCCCCCAGCACCACATGCCAGCCAGCCCTGCCCCTAGGTGGGCTGAGCTGGACACACACACACACACACACACACACACAAATAAACAAATAAATAAAATTTAAAAAAACCCACAAATTCCCTTAAAATGAGGACAATCACTAAGCTAATCCTTTAAAATATTTTTATGCATAAATAAAAATGACACTTTTGAAACAGAACAAAGAACCTCAATTTCCCACACCAACAGTAAAGAATGAAGAGATATAGCCTATAATTGGTAAAATAAATGAAATTTAAGTATATCATTTAAAGTTACCAAGGTTAAAAAAAATAAAGTTACCAAGGTGATCAACAAAATAATAATAAAAACATAACTATCAGAAATGAGGAAGTGAGTGGAGGAATATGTAGGTAAGTAAGCTTAATGGTCATATTTCATAGAACAGTCAAAATGGAACTCTTGGCTTGGGTGAATCAGTTACAGACACAACCACATTGTTTTCTGGCATACAACAGTTATCTCCCAAAGTACTAAAAATGATTACAAGTGGCTGCCTCTTATAGAGGGATATTTGGGGGCTAAAGGTAGAGTAGAAGACTATTTCTTTGTATTCCAAGCTTCTCTGTAAGAGGTATATATGCACATATTTCTATCAGTCTATCTATCTATCTATCTATCTATCTATCTATCTATCTATCTATCTATGCATGCATCTGTTAAGCTATGGATCTGTCTATGCATCTGTCTATAGCTATTGATGCATCTAAATCTATATCTACATATCCATCCATCCACCTATCCATCTATGCATTCATCTACCTATCTATGCCTATCTGTGCCTTTCTATTTATCTACCCATTTATGCATGGACAGGCCTTCTTTGGATTTATAAAACCGAGCTCCAAGACCCTCACTTTCTCATTGCTACAGGGGCTGGTCCTGTCCAAGGCTCTCCTTGGAGCTTGGGGCCACATTGCTTGCTGTCAGAACAACATCATGTACAGGCCTCGTAGGCTGTATCTACCAGACTCCAGCTCCATCACAAACACCACCCCTTCTCAAGCCCCCAAAGATTACCTCTGCCCAGGTCCCCCTGGCTCCAGGTCACCTGGTGCCACACCTCACTTGGGGGGCCATGATGTCTCCCACCCTCTAAGGCCCATTCTGCCCCAGGTCCCTGGTGATCTTTTGCCCACATAGTCAGAGTTGTACCATCACACACTGTGCCTCACTCTTCGCCATTGTGGTCCCTCCTGTGGCTTCTGTGTTATTTGGAGGCCCACCTTCAGTCACTGATGAAAGTAAATTCCCAAAGGCCCATGGCAACTGCAGGGCTATGCACGTACAGTACATGCTTTTACCAAGGGAAGGGACTGATTCATCCTAGTTACTTCCTGCTTCCCTGCTTTGCATCCATGATAAACACCCTTTCTTCCTCCCTACCCCTTCACTGGGTCCTGAAGCTGGCTACGTGGAGCACTAGTGAGGGTCCTGAGGGGTGGTGAGGAAGGACTGACAGCCACACAGACCACTCCCAGGAGGGAGACAGATCCTCAGATGGCCAGCAAGATGCCTTCTGGGACAGAGAACAAAAGTCAGACAGGAGCCAGGCAGAATCACAGACCAGGCCCTGAGCTCCAGAAGGAAGCCTGGTAGGGGATTCCTGGGACCCCACAGAGGGGTCGTGTCGCTGTGGCACAGTGTACACATGGCAGGTGGCTCACGCACTGCACCTCATTTCCAGAATTTTACTCTCTTCTTACTACATGGTTCTTAGATAGGTGTTCTCCAGTTCTGGGTAATTATGAACATCTTGTTTGTTAGATTGTGTTGATTTAGTATTTTGAGGCCTGTTGTTGTCAAGTGTTACAGACCTAGACTTGTGCAGAACAGATACTATATGCCAGAGCAATAGTGTTCATACGTCTTACAAACATTACACTTGAAAAGTTTCACAATTGAGGAAAAGGTTAGGAAAACCTTGATTGAACAAGATTAGCAGGTTTTCTACTGCTGGTCTTGCCAGTGCTTACCTATGGTAATAGTCACTCTAACCAGGGTTAGGGCAGAGTGGTAGAGAGCACTTGCCTAGTGAGTGAGGAGGGGGAGAGGAAGAGAGGGAGGGGGAGAAAGGGGAAGAGAGGGAGGGAGGACAGACAGAGAGACAGACAGAGACACAGAGAGACAGAGAGGGAGGGGGCAAGAGGGAGGGAGGGAGGGAACACAGTGTGTTTCCTAAAGTCTACTTGACATCAATCACTTTTGAAAACATAGAACAGTTTGGGAAGCCCCTGTTTTGTTATTATTTGATCTTCATGCTTTTCGGGGCAGGCTTCCTGAAGTCTTTTGGAATGCCCATTTAGAACCAACAGCTCTTAGAACTGGAAGGAACTCTAGAGAGAGCGCTACTCCAACATCTTCCTTTATGGACAAGATAACTGCAGCCCAGGGAGGAGAAGGGGTTTGGCTCACGTCTTCAGGCAAATGCAAGCAACACCAGGACTGATGTTCAAGGTGCTCTGCCTGTCAGTGTGCTCTGCCTTCCCCACACCCATGTTATTCTGCGAGCTCCATCTCTAAAACAGAATCACTGTGTGACAGATTCAGGAGTCCAGCCCAAACAGAAAGGCTGAACTTATCTGCCGTCATTGGTAGCATATTCTAGTTTACTCACGGGCACCGCCGTGACCAGTTCTAAATCAGCAGCTTGTGCTGATCAGCAGTGTTTCCTTGCCTTGTGGCTTTTACACTGCCAGTTTCGAGAAGCAGTTCATGGCTGTACCCAAAGCTACATCTTCTCCAGTGCTAGAATGATGGTAAAATGGGAAGGTTGCTACCAGGTGACTTAGGTGAATGCTTTCTTCACATGAGTGCGGCCTTTGCGGTTGGTCTCCCACCTGAGCTTCACAGTCCTCTGGGTGCCTCGGTGTCTCCACTGTCACAGGTAGGTATGATGGTGGAGTCCCACTTTCCAGGTGAGGCTTTTGAAGCCACCAGCTCCTAGGCATGGCCATGACACCTGCAGTTTGAGGGGATGGCACTAGGGGAACAGGGAGAATCTGAGCCCTAGCTTCCAGGTCTGGTCTGACAACAGACATGGGCATCTGGGCAACTGACCAAATACCTGACAATCTCAAAAATGAGTCACTGGCTAAAATGTGAGTATAAAAATCACACGGCCACTCACCAACATGTGCATGAACAGCTCATCTGTCAGCTATTCCTGCCTGAGTCCACCACAGCACACACAGATTAAAGTCACTGCTTACTGTCAATTATCACAAACCCTCTTGCCACACTGATTTTCCACTGTGTTTTTGGAAATGAAGGTTAACAAGGGAGGAAAGGCCAGCCAGTGTCTTGAGGCTTTTCTCCTTTCTATTAGTTCACTCAAGGGCCACTCACTCTCGCTCAAGGAACTTCCGTGCTTCTTCCTGGGGACATTTCAATCCAGATTTGTGTCCTTAGAAACTCTAACTTTTTATTTCCACTTATAGCTTAATAATTTCTGGTCTCTCTCTCTCTCTCTCTCTCTCTCTCTCTCTCTCTCTCTCTCTCTAATTTATATATGCTAAAGTACCCACATTTTTATCTGCTGTCCTCTTTTGACTGAACACCAGGTACGTATTACTGTTTGGAGGCAAGATGACTCTGAGTCTCAGTTTCTTCATCTGGACACAGGGATAACGCTATTCACCTTGCAAGGCTGTGGCAATGTAAAAAGGAAAATTTATAAGGTACCTGGCATAGTGCTTGGCACCCAGTGGGAGCCAAAGAAATTATCCAGGAAAGGTGTGCTCAGGCTGCCACTTTCCATTGTTCTTGATTTTCAGGACCCACTCCTTCCCCACACTGATTGTTGGTTGGCCTAGATAAACCCTTTTATCTCCTTTTTATTCTTGGAAGCAAAATCCATCAGTCCTCCATTCCCTTAATGTCTTGGAGATTCTGCTGGGTAGACAACATCAGAAAATTGACTAAGACAACAGACCTGCCTCTGAAAGAATCTAGGAGGTTGTTGTGACCTTTAAATGAAAGACTAGCCTGTAATCCCAGTGTTCTGCAGGCTGAGGCAGGAGGACTGCAAGTTTGAACCTTGCCTGGGAAGCTTAGTGACTTAGCAAGAACTTGTCTCAAAATTAAAAAGAGTTGGGGCTGCAGACTCTGGGTTCAATGCCTAATACAAAAAAAAAGAAAAAAAAAGAAAAAAGCTCAGTATAATTGATGAAATTAATAACTAAGTATGCATAATACTTTAAATTCTCCTTCTTTCCTTCTGTTTCTGCTCCCAAACCCATCAAAACAAAGTGGGACCTGCCCCAGTGCCAGACTGTCCTTTCTTGGTCCTCTCTGTTCCTTAAACCTGAGGTCCACATTCTGGTCCAGCAGGTGTTTGTCCTCTTACCCACAAGACATGACTTGTGAGGAGACTGTGGGCATAGTGTGGGAGAGGAGGAGTAGGAGAGGCAAATAAGTTCAGTCCTGGTGGCCTCAGTGGAGAAAAGGCACAACCCCAGGGCATCCTGACCCAGGGCGGGACAGTCAGAGCTGAAGTCTGCAGACCGACAGTGCATGGAAGGCCCCTGGCAGACTCCAATCTTCCCAGGGTGTGTGTGAGCAGGCACAGGGAGTTGGCATCCCAGAAAGAGCAGGCCTCCTGGTGGGGTGGTGGCTACGAACACCCTGCCCTGCCTAAGGCTGTGGTTTCCCACCACATTATTTATGCTGGGTGTGGTCAACCACAGGCCCATGTGTTGCCTGTGGCCAGAAAGGCCCTTATCCCTTCCCGTAAGAGTTTGGGATTTGGGGACAAGGGTTATGTGACTTCACACCACTGGTATTTTTCTCAGTGAATTTCCATTTACCAGTTCCTCCGTGAGTTGTGGCCCTGGATGCCTGGAGCAGCCACATCTGTAAGGGTGTGTTTTCGAAAACTGCAGGGGAAGATGTTTGTTTTTCAGGGAAAGTTTGGTGGTGCAGCTCAGAGAAGGAAAGTGTTTTGAGGAAAGCACAAGAGGACTCTACACCAATGTCCCAGGCCCTTCTTGCACCCACCCCCAGCCCACACAGCAGGGCATGTGGGGACCAGGACCTGCCTCACAAATCCGGCTCAGCCACCAACACCTACTCTTCAGCTGCTGGGAGGAAGCTGCTTGCCCTTAGGCTAAAATATCTGAGGTAACTTAAGTGAAATATCTCCGGGGGTGAGAGAGGGCAGAAGCATTTGTTCTTCAAAACTCCTTCCCCTCTCCATGGCCTGGAAGTTCTCTTGTTCAAGGAGAGGTTGGCGTTGGAGGGAGCCCCAGCCATGAGTCATTCACAGCTAATCCTTGGCAAATCTATCACCATGGAAACTGCCAATCATCCATGCTTTTCATAGTTTAAACGAACATCTGCCAGGGAAAAACAAGTGGTGCAAATCACTCATCCTGCCGTATGTTGACACTGCGGCCCTGGTAAACAGGGAGCCAGGAGAGGGAGGCCCTGCTAGCAGAGCGAGGGCTGCGGCACTCACTCATGGCTGTGTGACCTTCATCAAGTCCTTGCTAAGCTGCTTGTCCCCACTCTCCCTGGCTGGTAAAACAAACACTAATTGTCAAGCTAAATGGCTGAGGGGAGTTGGGGTGGGGGAGAAGGAAACCCCATCCTGGGGAGCTAGGATGATGGGTGAGCTAAAAAGAGTGTACTTGACAGTCTACTCAGTACTATGATTTTATATTTGGGATTTATAAATAATACTTTCATAATTTAAAGCACAGAAAAATCATGACTAACATTCTTAGGTAGCTATTGCTTTCAAAGGAAGTGCAGAGACACTCCTCCCTGGAGCAGGATTTCTGGTGTCTGTGAGGTTTTAAGTATGATTCTGAAGAAGGAGTATGGGTTTAAAAGGCAATAAGTTGATGCTGGATGTGCTGATGCACACCTGTGATGCCAAATTTTCAGGAGGCTGAGGCAGGAGAGTTGCAAGTTCAAGCTGAACCTTGGCAACTTATCCAGGAATCTAATCTTCAAAATAAAATTAAAAGAGCTGAGGCTGTAGCTCAACAGTAGTGCACTTGCTCAGTGTGTGTGAAGCTCTGGGTTCCATCCCTAATACTGCAAAAACAAGAACCAAAGCAAAGCAAAAACCATAAGTGGACAGATTCATGCAGCACTAGCTCATCTTGAATGTTAATCCAGCTCCACCTCTGGGCTGCTGCATGGCATCCTCAAGCTTCGGGTTGCCACTCCTGCCAGTGCTAGAGGAAAGGCTGTCCCCAGCTCAGACCAGGGATCCTTTCTGTCACCAGGACTTGGTCTGCAGAGCCAAGGGTGGCCCTCCACACCAGGGCACATCAAGGCCACACTTTGGAGCCCACCGTGTGCACCTAAGGACACCCAGCCCTGCCTCAGCTGTCACTGCTAGCCTGGTATCTTGGCCTGGGGCTTTGGCCTGCCAGGCTCCAGATACCCAGCCAGGGAGTCCCTTGAATGTGTACTTCAGACCTGTGAGGGAGGGGAAGTGTGGAAGAAGGACTGAAAAGCATTTCAGATGTTAACATTTTATTCCCTCTGTTTCCTCTTCCCTTTGCTGACCTCAATGGCCTTGGGGGAGATGTGTGGCAGAGAGGAAGCAGTGAACAATTTTAGCTACAGCAGAGCTTCAGACCAAGCAAAAAGTACTTCTTGGCAGGGGAAGTCCTGGGACTCACTGATCACACTACCCTGCCAAGGGCCATGCAGGCATGTCCCCATATTCCAACACATCAGTGTTGGAGTTGGGGCAGGGCAGGCAGGCCCAAAGACTCTGGAGCCAAGGGGACTTGGGATCTACTCCCTTGGAGCACTGCTGGGAATCCAGCAGGTCTAGGGAGTATATAGATCCTAAGCATAGGATTCGGTCAATTGCTAGTCCCCAAAACTGGCTCAGAGGCAAGACAAAAATGAAGGCACTGCGGACAACAGGAGGCCTGGCTCTCTTCACAGATGAAGAACAAGAGTAAACCCACACTTTACCTTGGAGTCATGTGAGACCCTCAGCCCCTGAAACTGGTGCAAGCACAGCAAGGTTAGGTGGACACATCGCAAATGGTTGACCTTTGTGTTAAGTCATCCTGACAGCATGAAGGCTTGGAGCTAGAGACTGACTCTGTTCATTTTATAGAAGTGAAAGAGATGCAATATTTCAGAAAATCTGTATTTGCATATCAACTTTGTACCTGCCACATTCAGTCCTAGTTGCAGGCTCATTTTGATGGCCAAGGGAAGTCAAGCAATGATCCTAGTGAGAGATGAAATTGGATCACCATGGAAGTAAGGAGGAGAAGTGGAGAGAATCTGATGCTATTGAGGAAGTAGAATTGATAGGATGTGGAGAGTACTTGGAAGAAAGTGGAAGGAACCATGAATGACTCCCATTGCTGGCCAGAGCTGGTGGAGGCAGAGATGAAGAGAAGAGCCAGCAGGGGTCAGCTAGGATGGGGTTAGTTCTGAATTTGTGGGATCCATCACACCCAAGAGACAATGTCACTGAGGGCAAAGAATAAATAATGGGGAACTTAGAGGAGAAGTCTGCGCTGGGTGTGTGCATATGGGAGTCATGAGTTTCCTGGACACCAAGAATGAAAAAGATTCCAAGACAACTGCAGGAAAAAAAAAAAGAGAATGGAGCTGGGAGCCATCTGAAGAGCTCCATCGTCTAATGGGCAGGCAGAGGAGGTTGTGCCACACAGGAGTTGAGAGTAAGGGGATGCAAGGAGCTGCTGCAGTACAGAAGGAGAAAGGAGGGAGGACATGACTGCGGCTGAGAAGCCGGATGAGGTGGGAAATGTAGAATACCCTGAACTTAGGGACACAGCAACCATGGATGACTTTGGAAAGATGCATCTTGTCCACAAGTGTAGAAGAGTTGAACAGGAGGCAGGAAAAAGGAGCCAGGGAGCCACTTCCACTCGTCTATGGAAAGGGATAAAGGGTCCTTGCTAAAGGGAGCAGGGGGATGGAGGAAAGAGGATTTAGTCCATTTCTTTTCCATCCTAACAGCTCTACTGACATATAACCAACATACTTCTTAACTGCATATGTTTTAAGAGTAGCAATTTTTTTTTTTTGCTTTAAACAATTTATTTAACTGAAATGGACTTAAGTTTGTTTCTGAAGTGACTTCCATTTATTTTGATACATCTTTTCCCCATGATGATTTACAAGATCTTCAAGCCAATATAAATATTTTATAAATATTTAATTTTTTGGGTATACACGTGCACAATACCTCAGCAATATCTTTTAGCAAGAAAATACTGAAGAGTAAAGGCTAGACACAATTATTAGGTACAGTGAAAATCTGCTGCAAATATTTCTGAGGTAAGAAGCCACCATATACCTGTTCAACTAAGAAAACCACCCTTATAACACAAGATGGTTTTATTTTTACATAGGACCTAGCACACTTAAGCTGCCAATTAGGTACTGAATGGCAGAGCAACGTCCCCAGTTTATGCCATGAATTCATAGGGAATAGGTTCCAACAACTCAGTTCCTTTCCATTGGTCCTCACAAAGTGTGCTTCTCTGGGAGGGGCAGGTTGGCGTTTCAGCTGAACCCAGGTGCCTTTCTCTTTGGCTTCCTTCTTTTTCTGATCATTTCCCTTGACACGTTTCAGGAAGCTATCATGACTTTTTGAGTGTTTAATATGCTCAATATGCACATTAATCCTCTTGGCAAGTATCTTGTTCTTAACTTGCTTGTTTGGGGTAACGTTGTGGACTCCTCCCGCTTTGCCATGGTAACATCTGTGAGGGACTCCTTTTTGCACAGTCCCCCTTCCCTTGATGTCTACAATATCACCCTTTTTGTAGATTCGCATGTATGTGGCCAAAGGAACAACCCCATGTTTTCTTTCTTTCTTTCTTTCTTTCTTTCTTTCTTTCTTTCTTTCTTTCTTTCTTTCTTTCTTTCTTTCTTTTTTTGGTGGAACTGGGGATTGAACTCAGGCCCTTGCCAGGCAAACGCTTATTCTACTGAGCCATCTCCCCGGCCCCCAACCCCATGTTTTCTAAAAGGCCTGGAAAATATACCGGGTTCCCCTCCTCTTGCCCTTTGTGTTAGTCATTTTGGCAAATTACTGGAAGATGGCAGTTCCGGCTGGAAGGAAGAGTAGCAATTTTAACAGCTTTGAGATATGACTATACCTATGAAACCATTGCTATAATCAGGAATGTTTTTCATATCCCCAAATTTCCTACTGCCCCTTAATAATCTCTGCCTCTGGATGCTCTCAGCCCTATTCGGAGACATCAACTGATCAGCTTGCAATCACTATGGCTTATATATTTTAGTTTCTCTTTTTAATAGTGGGATGCATATTATTTATTTTTATTTGCTTTTTTATAGTCTTGGGGGTTGAACACAATCCCCACTGTGTATACTGATCATGGCACTTCTTCCATTTTCTAGAATTTTGTATAAATGGAGTTCTTTTGTTTTATCTTATTTTTTGGAGCTCTTCTTAAAAGGTGCCCTTTTACTGAATTCTTCATTCAGCATAACCATTTTAAGACTCATACATATTTTTGTATGTATCAATAATCCATTCCTTTTTATTGCTACTGTGTGGCTATTACCACAATTTATTTATCTCTTTTGTTTACTTGTTGGTAAACATGTTAGCTATTTCTATTTTGGAACTATTACAAATCAAACTGCTTTGAATTTTTAAATTAAAGTCTTTTATGGAGGACACAAGCTTCCAGTTCTTGGCAGTAGATAACCACAAGTGTGTGTCTAATTTTTAAAACAGTGTTAAACTGTTTTCAAGATATAAACTAAAGTGGCAGTATAATTTTACACTCCCCTTGGTAGTCTCAGAGTTGCAGTTTCTCCAAATCCTTGCCAACACTTGGTTACTTTCTCACAGCTGAGACACAATACCTGACCGCATGGGTCTTAAGTGCGTTTTGGCTCATGGTTTGTGGAGGCTTCAACGCAAGGCAGGGCAGCATGGCAGAGGGGCAGAGCAGCAGTGAAACAGCCCATGGCATGGCAGGCAGGAAGCAGAGAGTGATCAAGAGAGGAGGAGGAGCTGACCCCTTCCAGGCCACACCCCTTCCAGGCCACACCCCCTGGGTCCACCCTCTCTGACCAGGCTTCACATTCCAACATCACATTCATCTACAAGCTCATCAGTGGACTGATCCCCTGATGAATATGATGCCCTCATGATCCAATCACCTTCCTTTGGGAAGACATCAAGATACAAACCATAGCAGACATTTTAGTAGCTTCTCCTCATTTTTCTGTTCCTATCCTATCTGAGAAAAGCATAAGGAATGTGGCACATGCAGGAAGGCAGAGAAAGGGCAGAGGACAGCAGACAACAGCAGCCATGTTCAGGTTAGCTCCACTTCTTCAATCCAAAGACAATTTTTTTCACAGTCTGTGCCTGGAGAGAAGCCCAGTCACTGGCAAATGTATTTCCCATGGATCTCACTCTTCCACATGCTAGCCTGTGGCCTTCCTGGTTAAGGACTGAGCGGGAGGCATGAATTCCCTAGGTGCTTTCTGGTTCCTCGGCCGCCATGGCACCTGTGAAAAAGCTTGCAGCCAAGGGGGGCAAAAAAAGAAGGAGGTCCTAAAGTTCATCCTCGAGTGCACACATCCTGTAGAAGATGGAATCACTGATGCTTCCAATTTCGAGCAGTTTCTCCAGGAACGAATCAAGGTAAACAGCAAAACTGGGAATCTCAGTGGAGGGGTGGACACCATCCAGAGGAGCAAGAGCAAGATCACGGTGACCTCCGGGGCGCCTTTTTCCAAAAGGTTCTTGCTGACTTCCTCAGATGGGACTTCAACTTGGGATCTTCCTGCTTCAGCCTCTCAGAATGCTGGGATATCAGGCATGTACCATCATTCCTGATACTGGAAATATCTCACCAAAAAATATTTGAAGAAGAATAATCTGTGTGACTGGTTGTACGTAGTTGCTAGCAGCAAAGACAGTTACGAATTACATTACTTCCCGATTAGCCAGGATGAAGAGGAGGATTAAAGCTCCTTTGTCTGGAATATTTTTTATGAGTTCTTGAATAAAACTTGGGAACAACAACAACAACAAAATTCCCTAGGGACCTCCACTTTGGAATGCTCCTTCATGGCCACTTTGATGTGACAAAGTGGGGGAAGGCCGGTCAAGGAGGTTCATTCACAGTCGATAGGCCCCTGGTTAGTCCACATCCAGTACAGAAAAAAGAAAGAAAGAAAGAAAGAAAGAAAGAAAGAAAGAAAGAAAGAAAGAAAGAAAGAAAGAAAAAGAAACAAAACGAAAAAGAGAGAAGAACAGAAAAGACATTTTCTTTGGTCCTAGGAGAAGACAAAATGGCGTGTGTGTGTGTGTGTGTGTGTGTGTGTGTGTGTGTGTGTGTGTGTTAGGCCAAGTATGGGTTTAGTCAAGTATAAGGAGGGCCAACCAACCTGCTGAAGAAGCTGTCCTGCTCAGCCCTAAAAGAAGGATGTCCCCTCCATTGATTTGGCCAAGAGCTAATAATATGTAAGGGGTAAGGAGGAATAAATTGTGTTGGCACCTTCAGAAATTATGAACAAATCAACACTCTCCTCTAAAGTTAGCTGCATAACCTCAGAGCACATGAAGGCTCTTAGATCAGACACAATTTGGAGAAGCAAGCATGTGTACCCTTAAAGTGAGAGTGAAAAAGGACCCACATTACAATACCTGTTGCTGCTGGGAAGAACACCCCGAACACAGTGAAGAAAGACTCCCCAGGGCTATAATCTGGCAGTGTGTTGTTCCACAGAAGTTCTGGTGAATAGCCAATAAAACCATGCTCTGAAATGACACAAACGACAGGAAAATGAACCCAGAGATCAGACACAGCACAGATTTCCTTACATTATAGTACTTTTTTTTTAGTCATTTTGAGACAGGGTCTCATTATGCAGTTCAGGTTGGCCTTGTTATCACTTTGTAGTTCAGGTTGGTCTCAAATTCACAATGATCCCCCTGCTTCAGCCTCTGGAGTGCTGGGATTACAGGCATGTACCACCACTCCTGGCTAGAGTACTATTTTGTATGATGTTAAATATTAAGAGATAGAGATGAGAGAGAGAGAGAGAGAGAGAGAGAGAGAGAGAGAGAGAGAGAGAGAGAATGTGTGTGTGTGTGACAGGAGGAGATGAGAGAGAGAAGATCTACCCCAATCATCTTCCTTCCCCCTCTGAGGGCTTTCTGTGTGTCCCTACAGCTCTACTGACACAGGTGGATGAAATGACACAATGCAAGCTCTGAGAAAAGGAGCATTTTCATTTTTACTTTATAGACTTCAGTATAAACTGGAGTATCTTAGTGTCTTTCCCTGGAAATCTGTGTATCTGCTTTTCATATTTAAAAAAGTTGTTGATAAAAAAAAATTGTTGATGTGTGCAAGTTACCTCCCTGATTAAAAACCTCCCCTGAGTGCCTATGAGCTGCAGAAATAAGCTCCAACTCCTTCAAGCATATATCAAAGCTCTGAGCAACCTGGGGCAGCCCACAGCACCCTCTCCTGCCTACTCCTTGCCCTCCCAACAGTCCCTCTTCTCAGGCCACCACCAGCACCACCAGGCCTCCCTCCCGAGGCCCTGACTTCCTGGCTTCTTTCTAGGCGTTAGTACTGTGCACAGCTCAGAAGTGCAGTGTCTCCCTAATCAGAACTGACTCCCGTCACTGCTTTTGGTACCAAAACCAGCCACGCTGGCTATCTCCCAGTCACAGCCTCTGCTGCAAGAGGTCCAGTCCTATGAGTCTCTGTGCCCGAGCCCCACTCTGCAGCTGGTGCACAGTGGGTAAGGTACATCGGGTGTCATGTGGGAAGGAGCCTCTTAGATCGCTCAGTGTGGGGGCCCAGCTCACACCCACACCTGACTTAGACTTGCTCCCAGACTACTTCCCAGCCAGGCTATCTCAGATCTAATTCTTCCAACTATTTTAAACGTACATTGACCTTAACAGTTTCTCAACTGGCTCCAATCGTCCAAGCACTTTGCTTCTTCGACAGAGGTCACTTTGCTCCACATCTGTGAAAGCGTTAGTGCTGTGGAATTCTGAGCCCTGAATCAAGAGCTCTTGGCTCCGAACCCAGGATTTTCAGCCCTGCTTTTGATGCTCCTCTCTGAGAACGAGTCAGTCTACTTCTGTGAGCTCTAGTCTGGGAGAAACCAATTCCTCTCCTTTTCCCTCGACCCTCATAGCCACACAGGATGGTGTCCAGCTGCCATAGGCCACTGCCACACAGCCCCCTGACAGCCTCATCCCCCACCCACCTCGCACTTCCTTCCACACAGAAGCTCCCGTCTCACAAGGCCGGTGGGGTTGACTGCACTTCCTTCAGCTTCCAAGAGCCATAACTTCATAGGAAAAATATTTTTCAAAAAAAAAAATCGTAAAAGGGAAGCTTAGTAAAGCAGAAGGGGACCCCTGGGAACCTAGAATCATCTTCAGTCGCTTTCCTTTGCCTGAACACAGAGCTCGCTCTGCGCACTAAATCCCAAGCAGCATGCAGGATGCAAAAGGGCTTGGCGCCCCTGCAGCTGGTCCCCCGCCCAGAACAAAAGAGCAGCGAGATCTGTGGTAACTTTAGCTTCCCCGCTGGCTGACCCCAGGACTAGTCTTCTGAGGACAAAACCAGCCCCCTGCCTCTGAGCTCAGTGCAGCCCTGCTGGGGTGGCGAGGGGTCTGAAAGCCTGGGGCAGGCTGTGTGGCCTGTAGCCCTAAATGCCTCAGCAGGGACTTGGCCTCTGCTGCCAGAGGGCCCAACCAGCCAGGATTTGGTCACCAGGCTGAGGCCTTTGTCCTGGTCAGCCTGAAGGCCCAGTGGGAATTCAGGCCCCATGTATCACTCTGAAGCCTTACCTTTGCCTCCATCCCCCAGCTAGGTCGGCAACCAAAGAGCAGGGGCTTGCCTCAGTTGCCTTCTCTTGTAGGGTGAGTGAAAACTGCAGACCCATGAGCACATATTCACATTGACTCACACTGACACACACCAACACAGAAGCACAACACTCTGTGACATATCCATGAGCACACTTACCGACACACAAGCACACACTGACACTCACAAGCACACTCACACACAAGCATACACTCACACTGACATTCAGAACACATAATGGCACACTCACAAGCCCACACTACCACACCTAGATGGGCACACCCACATGAACACAGGCACACACTCACACTGACGTATCCATATTAATACACAAGTATACACACTAACACATACCAACGCACTTATACTGATACTTATACACAGGCACACATTCACAAACATAGATGCTGACAGGACACACGGACAAGCACACATTCACAATGACATTCAAACTCACACTCACACTTTCCTGTTGGCACTCTGACTTGGACCCCAAATGTAGTTCTTTTTCTTTCTTTCTTTTGGTACTGAGAATCAAACTCAGAATCTTGAGTTTGCCAGGCAGGCACTGTGCCACTGAGCTATATCGCCAGTCCCCAAGTCTAGTTCTGAAGCTTCTCAAGGAATAATCTTAACTTTGAGGAGAACTCTATGGATGAAGATGTTTGTTAGTGTTTTACTTGTAATAATGTGAAATTGGGGGTCTAAATGGCTAACTAATGGGAACTGAGGTATTTTAAATGCTTATAGATAAAGAGATTTTAATATCATAGGGACTGCCCATAATGTGCATGTGTTAAGTTAGAAAACTGGATACTGGTTATATCATAAACACACAAAGAAGTCTTAATTCATATATACAAGAAAAGTCTAGAAGGAAAAATATCAAAATATAACCTGAGTGGTCTGTATAAATAATTATGAACAATTCTTCTGCTTTCTTCTTTATTTATTTATTTTTTTTTGCAGAACCGGGGATTGAACTCAGACCCTTGCGCTTGCCAGGCAAGCGCTTAATCTACTGAGCCATCTCCCTGGCTCCGCTTTCTTCTTTTATTTCTATAAAATTTCCACATTTTCAAAATGAACATAATCAATTTAGCATAAAAAATAGTATCTCTTAGGAAAACAAAAGGACATTACAACTGAAAGATCACTCTCTCTAGGGAGATTTCCCATATATGAATGTTTTTTCTTTCTCTCTCTCTCTGTCTCTGTCTGCTCTGTCTCTGTCTCTGTCTCTCCCTCTTTCCCCCTCTCCCTCTCCCTCCTCTTCCTCTTCCTCCCCCCTTTCTTGTTTCCTAGAATGATTTGGGTGATTAATGAGGAAAACATAAAAAAGATAGGGCAAATAAAATTAAAAACAGAAACAAGAAATGAGAGAGGTTGAGATTGCATTGGAGAACACCCATAGTCCATGCCGCATTTGAGGTCTCTGAATAAGGCTTTCAGATAAACAATGCAGTGATCCCCAAAACTAGACAGTTAACTGTATAATCACTTGAGCCCACTTGAGCCTCATGGAAATATTGGCCACATTTCCATGGGTGAATCTGGCCTCATCTTCCTAGGCCTTTACCACCTACCCCCATTGCCACCCTATCTCAGAGCCCCCAGTCCTAATCCAATCCCCAGGAAAACTGCTCCTCTCATCTTCCTGCCTTTGCTGGGATGGGGTCTCTCTCCCACATCCACTACCTGTAGTCTTACTAGATCTGGAGTTTAGGTAGAGTGTGTGTCCAGGTGAGGCTCTGATGCCCTGCCCAGCTGGTCCTGGCTAGCTAAGTTGGTGTGAGGTCAGCAGGCCACACCAGGGTCAAGGGTACAGAGCTAAGGCACATGCCACCTGCCACACCCTCCTAGAGTGACACCTGAGACCTGACTTGCTGATACCCAGAAAGCTTCCTAATTCTTTCAGTCAGAGCCCTGTTCGAGAGTCTAGAAGCTGCGATCACTGTGACCATATCCACATTTTGCAAGCCACCTGAGGGTTCCAGGTCTCTGAAGCTTCTTGGTGAGGAGGTGAGGCATAGAAAGCCCTGTGAACCTGTGTTTATCTACAACTTCATGTTTTTGTTTTGTTTTGTTTTGTTTTGTTTTTGCAGAAGTGGGGATTGAACTCAGGCCCTTGTGCTTGCCAGGCAAGTGCTTACTCTACTGAGCTATTTCCCCGGCCACTATCTACAACTTCAGAAGCCTGTATGTCCATGTGTCTGTGTCCCACCTCAGAGTGGACAGCAGCCCCAGAAAGGATGTAAACAGAGATGTTTTTATTCTTCAGCCCTTGTAGGTACCAAGACAAAACTGTGGTGAGCTGTGGCTCACCGTGCCCACCACAAATGTGTGCAGAGATCTCCCCCCACAAGGAGATCACTGGGAAACCTCCCTTTTGAAACAATGCTGAGCAACTCTTTATTGGGCACCATCTATAGGCCAATCACTGGGCACCAAGTCATCAACAATCATCCTTGATCCTAGCACCCAATCTGCATGAATTTCAGTTTCTAAGAAATCGAAACTCAGGAAAGGGAAGACTCATCCAAGGTCACATAGCTAGGAATGACCAAATTTCACTCACTGCCTTTCTTGGGATTAGAGCCTTTGGCATGGCATGTGGCCCCATCAGAGATGTACATGTCATCCAGGGTTGCCCTGAAGATCAGGGCATCTCCCTTGTGCTGTTGGGGAGAGTAGGCAAGGCCTAATATGCTGTGATGGGCTCAGCAGTATGGGATGTACTGGGTTTGGAAGCTGGGAAAATGTTGGACTCCTGGTCTGTCTGGTTCAGTTTTCCACCCACCATACTTTCTCTGATTTATCCCAATGTCTCACATTTCCAGGGATTCTAAAACTTATTTTGTGGGAAGTGGCTGAATCTGGAGATCAATCACACATGCAGGGCTGGAGCAAGGCCACCCTCAAGAACACAGAGCACCTCAGGCAAGTCACATGAATAAGCTGCTTTAGTGTTAAGAACACTGGACACCCAAGGCAAACTACATGGATAAGCTATAAGGAAAGGTGGTTCACATGTCATTCAACATCCTGCATGTATAAATAAATGTGCTGCAGCCACAGGGCCCTCCCTCCTCCTCCTTATTTTTTCTTACTCCTCCCATCAAGAAGGAGGGCTCCATCTGGCCTTAGTTTTCTATATTCTGACTCTTGTCTTCTTTTTTTCTCCATCCTTTCACTGTCCTCACCCTGAACCTCAAGACATGTGTGATACACAGCATTTGATGCCCAAACAGGGACCCAGGGAATGAGAAAATGCACTGGATAGCAGGTAAGAGGAGACCTCTAGCTGTGCATTCACAAAAAGGGAAAAATAGTTTCCAGAGAAGACAAAGAGAGAAATAGGTTTCAGAGATGTTAACAAGAGAAACAGGCTCCAGAGAAGCGAAAGAGAAAAACAGGCTCACTGGGGCCAAAGAGAAAAACAGACTCACTAAGGTCAAAGAAAAAAATAGGTTCATTAGAACCAAAAGGAAGAGGCCGGGGAGATAGCTCAGTGGAATAGGTGCTTCCTTGTCAAGCGCAAGGGCCTGAGTTCAATCCCCAGTTCAGAAAAAAAAAAAAAGGAACAATGGGTTCTCTAGAGCCACAAGAACAAAGCAGGCTCAAGAGAAACAAAATGGAGAGGAGTGTATTGATTTTATCATGTGTTAAACATGAGGCAAGTAGGTACTCAAGAATAACAGATGTGAGGAGCCTCACTGAGCTGTGGCCAGTCCCCTACAATGTCATGGAGGGCATTGAGCAACAGCTATGGGGCCCTGGTGAGCACTGCCTTGCACCTCCATCATTACGGAGCCTTGTTGAGCTGGAGCCTGACCTTCCACCACTAAGGCAATAGCCTCAGTAAACTCTACCCTGCCCCCTTGTCATTGCAGAAGACTTCCTCAGCTGTGGCTCACCGTGCCCACCACAGAAGCCATACTGAATCCCAGACAGTGGGAGCTTTGGCCCCCATCACATGCACCTTCGTTGAAGTCAGGCTGAGTGCCAGACAGCTTTTGAAACTTCAGGGACTGGTATGCTCTCCACCCCTGTATCGAGAGAGCCACATTGACCTCTGTACCCCAACACCATTGAAGGAGCCTTGCTGAGCTGTAGCTTGTTCCCCCACCACTGGGGAAGCCACACTGAACCTTAGGCAGTGGCAGCCTTGGTGAGCCTACCCAGCCTACCACCATTTTTGCTGAGCCCTGGTGAAAAATGGGAGCTTCAAAAATGTCAAAACAAAGGAGAAAAAGGCTGGGGAGATAGCTTGGTGGTCTAAACAGTAGCCTGGCAAGTACAAGGACCCAAAATTGATCCTCAGTGCCACATGCCAAGCCCCAGAACCCTGGGAGTGCCTTGCCAGCCCCAAACCAGGTATGGCAGTGCATGCCTGTAATTCCAGCACTGGGGAGATTGAGACAGGAGGATCACTACAAGTCTGAGCTGCATAGTGAGACCCATACCAATAAGTAAAAATTAAAAGTTGTTTTGTTTTGCTTTGTTTTCTTTTAATAAAAAGGCAATCTCAGACCTCCAGCTGACCCAGAACAAGCCCAGGAGGAAAGGACATAGAAAAACTTGGAAGTCACACATCTGAAACTTCTGAAATGATAGCAACTAAAGTAAATAAACAACTCCATCAGGCTATGGAGAGAATCAGATCAGCAATAATATCTCAGGTTAAAAAGAAAAAAGAAAAGAAATGACAACAATTATGAAAGAATTGCTCAGTGCATCTAAAGAAGACATAGATAAAAAAAAGAGAATAGAAAAATGATAGAATTGTTGAATGAATAATACAGGAAAGAATTGGAATGCATGAAACAGATTCAAACAGATATCCACAAAATTAATAATTCCATTGAAAGCTGGCAAAACTGCCTGAATGAAATTGAAAATAGATTTTCAGACCTTGAATTCAGCATTGTAGCTAGTGATCAGAATAGGAAAGATCTCTTAAAAATTACAAGGAACCAGGACATAACAGTTAAACAGCTGCAAGACGATACAAAGAAAAACAATATAAGACTGATAGGTATCAATGAAATAACAGGAGTCAACATAAATGACCTAAAAATTCTATTTGCAGAAGTAGTGGCAGAAAATTTCCCAAGGATAGAAAAAGAATTTGACATGCAATTAAGTGAGGCATACAGAATTCCAATTATCCCTAATCAAAATAAATCTACTACCAGTCACATAATAATCAATATCCAGAAATTCAGCAAAAGAACAGAACAATAAAAGCTGTTAGAGAAAAGAAACAGATCATTATAATGGAAAGCCCATCAGAATCACAGCAGGTTTCTCAACACAAACCATCAAGTTAAGGAGAGCTTGGAATGAAGTATTTCAAGTACTGAAAGAAACAATTTCCAACCCAGATTAATGTACCCTGCAAAACTATCTATCAAATTTAATGGAAAAATAAGATACTTCCATAACAAAGAATAACTGAAGAAATTCATGACCACCAAGCCAACCCTACTAAGAGTACTGTCAGGTATTCTAGAAAGAGACAAAAATGATAATTTCAAGAACAACAAAAGGAAAGAATCACCACGCAGAGAAAGCAATAAAATAGAGGGAGAAAAGTAGGGAACTTAAGTAGGAAAATAATATGTCAAAGACAAACCAGTACACATCAGTTGTAACAATCAATGTAAATGGCCTCAATTCACCAATCAAAAGAAGTACTACTCTACTACTGACAGAGTAGATCAAGAAATAAAATCCAACAATAGGGGCTGGGGAGATAGTTCAGTAGAATAAGTGCTTGCCTCGCAAGGGCAAGGGCCTGAGTTCAATCCCCAGTTCTGCAAAAAAAAAGAAAAAAAAATCCAACAATATGCTGTAAACAGGAAACAATTCTACTCAAAAGGAAATTCATAGACTGAAAATCAAAGGATGGAAAACAATACTCCATGAGACAGAAATCCAGAAAAAAGCAGGGGTAGCTATTCTGGTTGTGGACACTGTAAACTTCAAACCAAGAATAAACAAAATAGATAAAGAAGATCACTACATACATGTTAGGGGAAAACTGCAAAAGGAAGAGACAACAATCATAAATACATACGCACCCAATGCAGGAGCACCCAACTATATAAAACAAGTTTTAACAGGCATGAAAAATAAAATGAACAATAACACAACTGTAATGGAGTAGTTTAACACCCCAGTGTCACAAAGAGATAGATCAACTAGGCAAAAAATCAACAAAGAAATAACAGAACTAAACTCAACTTGTGAAGAAATGAACTTAGTAGATCTTTACAGAGTGTTCCACCCAACAGCATCAGAATACATATTCTTCTCAGCAACACATGGGATGTTCTCCAAAACAGCATTTAGAGCATGCTTAAATAAATGCAAAGGAATTGAAACTATCATATGCATATTATTTGACTATAGTGCAATGAAAACAGAAATTATTGAGAAAAAAATTGCAAAAACTCCATAAACACATGGAAATTAAATAACACCCTCTTGGACAATCGTGGGTTACAGACGAAATTAAAAAAGAAATTAAACAGGGGCTAAGCAGATAGCAGTATAAACATCTGCCTGGTAAGTTCAAGGTTCTGAGTTTGATTGCCTATATCAAGAAAGAAAGAAAGAAAGAAAGAAAGAAAGAAAGAAAGAAAGAAAGAAAGAAAGAAAGAAAGACAAAAATGCTTCTGGGACTTATGGGATGCAATAAAAGCTGTTTTAAAAGGGATTTATGCTTGTAAATTCACACATCAGGAAAACAGAAATAGCTCTAATAAACAATCTAATGTTATACCTCAAGCGCATAGAAAAAGAAGAGCAAGTAAAGCCCAAAGTCCAAAGAGAGTAGGAAATTATAAAGATCAGACCAGAAATTAATGCAATGGAAAACAATAGAAAACAATGCAAAAAAATTAATGAATTGAAGAGTTGGTTCTTTGAAAGAATAAATAAAATTGATAAAACCCTAGCTAACCTTATCAAAAAAAGGAAAGAAAAAATTCAAATTCATGCAATAAGGAATGAAAAGGGCAAAATCACTGCAGACCCTATAGAAATTTAGAAAATCATCAATACATACTTTAAAAGCCTTACTCTCACAGCATGGAAAACACAGAAGAAATGGACAGTTTCCTAGATACATGTGAATTATCAAAGCTGAATCAAGAAGATGTAAAAATTCTGAATAACCTAGCATGTCAATGAAATTGAAAATGTAATTAAAAAACCTACCAACAAAGAAAAGCCCAGATCCTGATTGATTAACAGCTGAATTGTACAAGAAATTTAGAGATTTAATGACAATACTTCTCAAACTCTTCAATGAAATTGAAAGGGAAGAAATTCTTCCAAGCTCAATCCTGAAGACAAATATTACTCTGATACCAAAACCAGAGAAAGACCCAACCAAAAAAAAAAGAATTATAGGCCAATCTCCCTAATGAACATAGATGCAAAATCCTCAATAAAATACTAGCAAGCAGAATGCAGAAAATCATCAAGATTATATATCATGACCAACTGGGATTCATGCAAAGAATTCGGGGATGGTTCAATATATACAAATCAATAGATGTAATACACCACATCAACAGAGCCAAAGATAAAAATCACATGATAATCTCAAGAGATAACAGTAAAAGATTTTGACAAAGTCCAATACTCATTCATCATAAAACCCTTACAGAAAATCGGAATAGATGGACTTACCTCAACCTGATAATAGTCATCTATAACGAACCAACAGCCAATATCATACTAAAAGCCTTCACTTTAAAATCAAGAATAAGACAAGGATGTCCACTGTCACCACTCCTATCCAATACAGTTCTGGAAACAGTAGCCAGAGTAATTAGACAAGAGAGAGAAATAAAAGGAATAATGATTGGAAAGGAACAAGTGAAATTATCATTACTTGCAGATGACATGATACTCTATGTTGAAGACCCCAAAAAATCCAGCAAGAGGCTTGTAGATTTAATAACCAAATTCCATAGTGTATCAGGATAAAAGTCAATATTCATAAATTAATAGCATTTCTGTACATGAACAAAAAACATGCTGAGAGAGAAATTACACCTTTCACAATAATATCTGTTCTGGTTTATATCTAGGCATCCCCCCACAAAGCCTAATGTATTTACTGGGGCAGGCTTGTAGAGTTTGTGATTAATTCATGATCAAATGCGGGGATTATGGGTGTAAATGCTTCTAGGATTATGGGTATGAGTGCTACATGCACCCTGGGGCAGATAGCCTGAAAGTAATATAAAGAAGGGATAGAGGCTTTATCTCTGCCCCTGCTATTACCGTTGCTCCTGCCTTTTTGCTCTTGCTGTTTTGCCGTTTTCTGCCTCCATGAACTGCTGCCTTCTATGTACCACTCTGCCTTTGAGCCAGCTGAGTTATGGACTGAATCCCCCACAAACTGTGACCTAAATAAACCTTTCCTTCCTTAATTTTGGGTGTCAGGTATTTTGTCCCAGCAACAAGAGAAAAATAACTGAGACAACATCCAAAAAAATGAAATCAATCAGTAGAAATCAATCTTACAAAGGAATTAAAATATACAGTGAAGGGCTGGGGAGATAGCTCAGTAGAATAAGTGCTTGCCTGGCAAGTGCAAGGGCCTGAGTTCAATCTCTGGTTCCACACCAAAAAAACCCCAA
>NW_004524723.1:2751153-2754013 GCF_000260255.1 Octodon degus | reverse complement strand
CCCATCCCCGGGGCTAGCTGAGATGGTGATTGAGACTGGGCGTTGTGGTGTGCGCCTTTAATCCCAGCACTTGGGAGGCTGTAAACAGGAGAATCACTACAAGTCCAATCTAGTAGTGAGACCCTGAAACCCTGTAGACCCTTCCCTAAAATACAGGAAAAAAAAGAAAAGAAAAGAAAAGAAAAGAAAAGAAAAGAAAAGAAAAGAAAAGAAAAGAAAAGGGAAACATATTCCTTGTTCATGGATCAAAAGAACCAACATTGTGAAAATGGGCATACTCCTAAAATTGTGGTACAGATTCAATGCAATCCCAAATAAAATACCATTAGTATACCTCACAGATCTAGAGAAAATGTTTCTAAAATTCACCTGAAACTAGAAAAGACCTAGAATAGGTCTTTTCTATATTCAAGATAGCAGCCTCCAACAGCTCCAAAGTAATCCTGGGAAACAAAGAAAAGGTATGAGGCACCACAATCCCTGACTTGAAATTATACTACAAAGCTACTATGATAAAATCAGCATGGTACTGTTAAAAAAAAAAAGACCTGAAGATCAATGGAACAGATTAGAAAATATAGACATAAGTACAAATATAGTCAGCCACCTTAATTTTGACAAAGGGCCTGTCATGGTTTGGGGTTCTTGCAAGGGAAACAATACAATACAGGACACATTTTATAATATTAGTTTATAAGGAATCACCCAAAGAATAACATATAAGGAATGCAAGAAATCTGTCCACACACATTAACACTTAGAGTCTAGCTAAGGGCCTAGATTCTATCCTGAATTAGTCCAGCTGGAAACCTGGAGCTCATAACAATGCCTCCCACAAGTCCAACTGTAGGCCTAGAGCCTATAACAAAGTCTCATGAGGTCCACTTCATGAATCTGTGCTAAAAAGGCCCAAAGGTCAGTGGTGGAAGCTGGGAAGTCTGTGCCAGTGAGATGAAGGATTTGTGCTAGCAGGCTGAGAGATCTGAACTGGAGCTAGGAAGCAACACTCAAGGTAAGCACCAAAGCCCCCCTAAAAGTACCACAGCCATCCTCAGCAACAGTGAGGTCCTGAGCTCCTTCAGCAATGAGGAAAGCCAAATTCTCATCCAGAAAGCCAATGCTACAAGCTTCATGAGGCTGAGTAGTGAACCATCTTCCTCTCCTGAGCCAGAAATCAATGCTTAAGATGAGGACCCAAGATTCTCCAGAGTTCATCAGGAAAGCCAGCTTGACGAGGTCATCCAGCAGAACAGCCCAAGAGAACTAGCAGCCTCCAACAGCTCCAACAGCTTCTCCAAATAGCATCCCTAACAACATTCTTTTGGCAACTTCTGTTCTGCCTTTTATTCTGCTGGGAACAATCCTCAGGTGAGCCTCCCACACCCAGCACTATGCTAGTCTAATTCAGCTGCGTATAATAAATTGACCACCAGTTAGTAATCCACCACAGGGCCAAACATGTTCACTGGAAGAAAGATAGCCTCTTTAATAAATTGTGCTGGAAAAACTAGCTTTACACATGCCAAGAACTAAAAATAGAAGCTATGTCTATCACTGTGCACTAAACTACAGTCAAAATGGGTCAAAGATTTAAATTTTAAAACAAAATAACATATTGGAGGAGAAAGTAGGTAGAAATCTTGAAGACACAGAGATAAACAGAGAGTTCATGAACAAAAACCAAACCACCCAGGAAATACTGCAAAGAGTCAATTGGGATCTCATATTTTTGAAAAGTTTGTGCATGTCAAAAGAAATCACCAACAGAGAAAAAGAAAACCTATGAGCTGGGGGAAAAAATTAGCCAACTGTCCCTCAGACAAAGGCCTTCTACCTAGAACAGATAAAGAATTTTTAAAAAATCAAGCCCCCAAAATTCAAAGATGCAGTCAAAAAATGGGCATCTGAGATGAATATGCACTTCTCAGAGGTGGCAGATGAATATATGAAAAAATGTTCATCATCATTGGTCATTTGAGAAATGAAAATTAAAATGGCACTGAGATTCCATCTCATCGAAGAAAGAACTCTCTGCCTACCCTATGTCTTCAAATTTCTGTCATCAAGAAGTCAACCAATAAAAAATGCTAGAGAGGCTGTACAGAGGAAGGCACTCTTTCCACTGTTGGTGGGATTGTAGACTGGTACAACCACTATGGAAATCAGTGTGGCGATTCCTCAAAAAGCTAGGGTTAGAGGTTCCATTCAAACTTACTATTCCCCTCCTAGGTATTTTTCCAGAAGAACTGAAAACATCATCCATAGCAGTATACATGTATTCATGCTTATAGTAGTGCAATTTGTTATAACTAAATTTTGGAAGCAACCTAAATGCCCAGTAAGTGAGGAATGGATAAAAAAAGTTGTGGTATTTTTACATAATGGAGTATCATTCAGCTATTAAAAAGATAAACTTGAGACTTTTATATGCAAATGGATGAAACTAGAGACCATACCCATAAGTGACATAAATCAGACCTGCACGTGTAAATATCATATTGTCTCGCTAATGTAAGAACCTGAAAGAGTAAATAAAATCTGAAAGGTACAATAGGTACTGTGAAAGGGAAAGAATCTGTTCAAATGGAAAGATAACTGAGATAAGGAAAAAGACAAAAGAAAGAAGGGAAAAAAGATATATTTATGTATATGCATAGGACAGATTAGATAATAGTACTGCTGATTTCTACTGATCTATTGAAAAGAGCAGTTAATGCTTAAATTTTTTTTCTTCTTTTTAATTTCTTATAACTTTTTTATAGGGGGCCTGGCCCTAGCTCAGGCCTTTAAGTGGCTGCTTCCACAAAGCTGTCAGCCTCAGGTTGCTGGAGTTCGAACCTCACAACTCTCCCACTGGCCA
>NW_004524723.1:2732310-2750651 GCF_000260255.1 Octodon degus | reverse complement strand
TGTATATACAAGCTCTTGTTTTATGATGAATTCTCATACTTACATTTTTTGTGGACTTTGATTATGGACTGTCTTCACAGTCATGCTTGCTGAGACAACCACAGAAGATTTAACTCAGAGCACTATTTTAAAATTAAGTCCCAAGCAGAAAAATATAGCAGAACAACAGCTCGCCGATAAAGCTTAAACCTTCTAGCTTTGCTCAATCAGATAAGGAAGGAGCTGTGGGGATTAAAAAAAAAATAGCTAAAGCATGTTTAAATCCAGGAGATTATTTATTGTGGAAGGGATTTAAAAAAAAAAAAAATTCTCTGCACACGCAGCCAGCTCAGTGCAGCACAGTGCTGTAGGAGGTTGGGACATTGGGACACAGGCTGAGCAGAGAAAGACCCCTGTTCTCTGGCCCTAGGAGGATGCAGCCAGGATGCCTTAGCTGCCCTCCATGCCTGCCATCCATGCCCATGGACCATGAACCCTGTGCTCAGCTGTGAGCCATGGAAGCTACAACATCCCAAATAAGAGGATCAAAAAGCTGGGGAAGAAATGGAGGTCATGGCTTCAGAGGCAACGTCCTCCAGGTTAGGGGTTGCTGGTGAAGTCAATCCAGAGATGGAGCCCATCCCCAGCAATAAGGTGGGCACTGCTCTCCTCCTAGTCACCACCACCAATGGAGCAATGCTGGACAGTGAGGTCAAGGGGCAACGGTCCTCCCCTCAAGCCAACAAGCTGCCCCCACTGCAAGGTGAGTTTGCTACAGCCCTGAGGTGACAAGACAGAAGCATAACCAGAGGTAGAAGGGGTAAATGAGAGCCCCCAAGCACCCAAATACAGGATATGGGTTTCTCTTTTACACAAAAGAGTAAATTTCCAGCTGGTATATAGACCTTACAAGATCACTCATCTAGCCAATTAACTTCCTTTCAGTCAGCATTTATATTTTTGGTGCGATGCATCCATAGAAACTGCCATCATCCTCACTAACCAGGAAGATCTTTTTCTTTTATTTCACACTCTCCAATTTGCCATTTGGTCATACCACATTCTCTGTTTTACATCTTTGCTCACTCTGCATGTTGGCTAATCCCTGAGAGTTTCACCCCAATCACCACTGGCAAATGGATGTCGCTCACATTCCTGAGTTTAGCTCTTTATATTGGGCCCACATTTCAGTGGATACTTACTCAGGATTTATTTTTGCTTCTACCCACACTGAAACATGTTATTGCTCATTGTTTGGATGTCTTTTTCACCCTTGGCTGCTCATGGGCATTTAAGACAGACAATGGCCCAGCTTATACGAATGCTGCCTTCCAAACATTTTGTAAAACATTTCACGTTTCTCATACCATAGGAATTCCTTATAACCCTCAATGTCAAGAAATTGTTAAAGATGCTCACTGTCCACAGAAAATCCAAATACAAAAGCAAAGGAGGCACTCCTTCCTTATAAAATTCATACTTCATAATAGATCTCACTTGGCAGTATATATTATTAACTTTTTTTTTTTTTTTTGCTCCGAATGCCTTCAGGGCAGGCTTGGCTGGCTTGAGTTGTGGGGATCGAACCACAGCAACCTGAGCCTGACTGCTTTGTTGAAGCAGCCACTTAAAGAACTGAGCTAAGGGGCAGGCCCCCTATATTATTAACTTTTAAAATCCTACTAGGAATGGAACTATAGCAGCAGAAAGACAATTCATTCAGGTAAAGGAAAAGAGGCTAGGAGGTCCTTTATTTTTATTTATTTATTTTTTTGAGAGGTCCTTTAGAAAGATCTTTGTACTAGACACTTGAAAGGACCCAGCTGAGTCCTCATTTGGAATTGAAGCTATGCTTGTTTTTCCAGAGATTGCTGAATGGCCTATCTGGATGCCAGGACATGCTGTCAAGCTGTATTGTGGACCCAGAAAGGAGTAAGTTCTACCTCTCAAGAAGTTTATACTCAGTCCTGTGGCAGTGACACCTCGGAGACCACTCCACAGCCAATACACACAGATGGGGCTAGACCCAACCTGAGGACACTTAAAGAAATTGATCCAGGATGCCCAGGAGATGGTAACCAAAACTTGGGAAAGAAGGTCTGAGTAGGTAACAGAGTATATGGAGACAATGGTGCTGGAGGCCATGTGAAAGGAAGCGACACAAAAAATGTGAGTATTCTTAAGACCAAAAAAATTTATATATTAACTATAGGTAAAAGATTTTGTTCCTTATGATTCTCATAAGGAATAAATATCACAATAAATATCTGTTAACTGACCTACAAAAAGTTCTGATTAGTTTATTTATGGATACATCATAATTCAACTTGGATAAATACATCTGAGTGAACTCTAGTTTTACAAACAAATTGTCTTATGTGTATTTGTCTGTCTGTACAATCTACTTATCAGCTATTTTTCTTTGACCTCAATATCTTTTCCTTCATTTCTTTCTTTTTGTACTTTTGGGTTTTTGAAGCATTTGTCTATTAGGCTTCCATCCAGGTTGCCAGCTAGTCAAAAAGATGCTAAAATTGGTTGTGTAAATGCAATGTATATTGTTGTTTATGTGTCATGACTTGAGAGTCTTTCATTGTTCAGAAATAAGGTGTTAGATGTTGTGATTGGGTTTTCATGAATCACCAAAAAGTTATTATGATTATTAAATAAATATCCTTGGGGTGTGCAGAAAGTATTGGACAGGACTCCAACTGGTGAATAAGGGAGCAACTGCCTAGGTAACTATCTAATTTTTTTTTTCATTAATAGGAAGCCCCAATAAGTTCCGTAGCCTTATGGGAGATACACCAGTAAACTGGTCATCAGGAAAGCCTATGTTTTCTAGAAATAGTATAGTAAAGTTATCTCAGAAAAGATGTTCTTGGTACATAAATAAATTAAGAAACAAAGGTTTTTACATAGGTATCACAATTCATTGTTGATTGTGCTGTATTAAATGTATTTATACCTTGTTTAGGTGTACCATCTTTTAAAAGGTTTATGGTGATAGACCTTTTCTTTCAGATTCAGACCTTTGCCTTTTGTGCTCTAATTAGTTGTGACAGAAGGTTCATGTGAAGCCAACATGATGTCACCAGTCAGTAATAATAACAAAAACTTATGTGATATATATGCTATATATGTGCCATTATACTTAGAGATGCCTGGACATTAAATGGCCCAGACAATGTCACAAATTTCTTCAGTGACATCCTATTAAATGTATATGAGTTAGGTAAAAGCTTCTTATGTATTAGAGATGATTGATTAAAAGACCTATACTATGTCAAAATGGAAATTTAAGTATGTCATTATGATTGTCATGTTACAATATTATGTATGGTTTTGATTTTAAATTTTCTGTGTAAAATCATACTACTATTGCTTGTTAGCATTCAATAGAAGTTCAAGCATTAGAATATTAATAGTTACTAGAAAATAATTGTTTTATGTTCCAAGGTGCTTCACATTCAAATAAAATAGTAATATTAAGCTCACTGCCCCCATTATGAAGTATTAGGTCATTAAGCGTCTCTTCTGGATGTTTAACTGAAGTATGGAGACTATAAATGAGAAAGATCAACAGGCTAAGAGTATAGCCAATATTTTGGACCCAGCCCTAAGAGGTCAATGAGAACCCAGGACATGAGAGAACCTTTTCAGTGACATCCTGCAACTCTACTGAGTTATACAAATTCCTGATCAAGGAGACTGTAGGATCACAGAAGATAAAGATCTGTGGTACATAGTGTGCCCAAGGATCATTAGGATAAAAGGATCTCTCAAGCTTTCATAGAAAGCAACTTGCTCACGCAATGACCATTACTTACCCACATGTCTCACACTGACTGAAGAACTAGAGGTACTATACATGGTTCCAAGGTAAGTCCTGAGGAAACTTAACTGAACTTGATAAATAGCAAAAACTGATTAGTACAGGTCTCCCCTTAATTTGGTCTTGAACATCCAGCAGAAAAGTACAACCAAACAGGTATAAAACAATTACCAACTACCTAGTAACTGATCTCTGTTATGGGATAATGTACTGCATAGGATTAAACTGCACATATGCAGGGACTTAAAAAGCTTTGGCCTGGGAATCTGTAGCCTAAATTGAGCAAGTTCATTTGTTTTGTATTTTCTGACTCTTGCGCTTCTTTTCTCCGTCCTTTCATGCTCCTCACCCTGGGAACTTGGAGAGATGCGTGGGACATGGCATTATTTCTTCTCTTCAGAATGCCTCCTTGCAGAGGGCACTGAGATGGGGCCCTGTCAACTGATTACATTCTAACTCTGAAAGGCCTTGGATGGTGCTTGACCTGAACTTTTGCTTTTACATCCACAGAATAAAAATACTCTGTGCTTCCCATTTGAGCTATGTACTTTTAGAAAGAAAAAAAAAAAAAAAATGGAACAGGAAAGGGGAAAAGAATAAATCACCGCAGGACTCAGGCAGGAACAGGAGTGGTAGAGGGGAAGTCCTTGTTCTTGACAGTCTACACATAGGAAGGCTTGACCTCTTCCCTAGAGTGTGGGTCACTTGATTGTGTGTGTGTGTGTGTGTGTGTGTGTGTGTGTGTGTGATTGAACCCAGGACCCCACACATGCTAGGTGCCCTACCACTCAGTTAAGTCCTCAGTCTAACTTGAGCTCTTGTGATGCTGCTAATAGGCCTCTATTCATCAGCACCCACCCCACTGATTGGGGTGTTGGTGGGAGCCCCCTCCTCCCTCAGCAAGGGCAAAAGTAGTGACAAACAATAGCAAAGGCAGCGCTGAATGCTCCTTGCCACCCTCACAGCCCTCAGGATTATAGACCAAGCTACTCTGGCAAGGTGGCTTCTGGGAAACTCCCTGTGAGGCCTAGGACATCCCCACTGCTGCTACTCTGCATCCCCAGAGAGGCCCCCAGCTGCTGCTGCAATTAGTAAAGCAGTAAGGAAGTGATCAGAGCCCCCCAACTCTGTGTGGGTGTTGGGTTGACTAACTTAAAAGCAAGCATTCTAAAAATGGTGCTGGAGCCGTGGACTGCTGACTAGAGCCAAAATCTGGCAACAGAGTTGGTCTTCTCAGGGCTCCACCCCCACTCCACTACCAGTCACCAGCCAGACAGTGCTTTCCTGGGAACAGACAATGGGAGAGGCTGGACCAACCAGGAATAGACAGAGGGGAGGAAGGGCTGGGAGAGAGGAAGGGAGGGTGGGGCTGGGAGATCACAGGAAGAGCAACTGTGCAAGGAAAAGGAAAGGAGAGGCCGAGGTTCTGGGAAGGGACAGGCACCAAAACAATGCCAGAGGCGGGGCTGGCAGGGCAGGGGAAGGCTAGTGAGGCTCTATGGTCCTCAGAGGAGGAGGAAATACAGTGCCACCACGTGGCTCCTGGAGCTGCAATGGGCTTTTCACAAATCCCCTCATGGTGGAGGTGAGCTGGAATCCAGGAGGTGCCGGTGACCTCTTCCACTCCCTCACCCTCTGGATCCTCACCTCACAGGGATGGAGGAACAGCAGATCAGATACAGGGTCAGGGGAAAGAGGACAGAAGGGGCTGTCTGACACTGAGGCTCCCCGAGTGCCTGACACTTACTCATGTACTGCTGCCCCAGAAGGGCAAAGGTAGCTAGAGCAGGGCAGTTATACCCACCACTCCAGCCTAGCTTGTAAGAGGAGTCTTTTCTCTGGACTTTGATATTGGCTCCCAGAGGTACAAAGGGAGAGGTAGAATGTCTGTTGGAGCCTAAACAGCAAGGACCTAGGAGAAGTCCTGCTCTAGCCCCTCTGACCTGGGCACAGAGCACAGGCCACTTCTCAGCAGCAGATCCTAGTGGAGCTCTGTGCAGAAGGCAAAAACCCTGGCAAGACCTAGTTGTGCCAGATGTGGTGGGGCATGGCTGTGATCCCAGGTCAGAGGTCTGAAATACAAACACAATCTAGACAATTTAGTGACTTAATAAGGCCAGTCTCATAATAAAAGAAAGAGAAAGAAACAAAGAGTAGGGCCAGCAAGATAGCTCAGCGGACTAAGTGCCTGCTTTGGCAAGCACAGGAACCAGGGTTTCATCCCCAGTCTCGCATGCCACACCAGTCCCACCTGCGGGGCATGCTGAGCTGGCAACCAAACCCAGGCATGATGGTGTACACCTGTAATCCCAGCACTAGGAAGGCTGAAAACAGGAGGATCACCATAAATCCAAGCTGTGTAGCAAGACCCTGCACCAAATACATAAATGAAAGAAAGAAAGAGCTCAGTCCAAAGGTTCTGGGTTTAATTCCTAGCACACACACATGGAGTCAGGATACCTGGGCTTGGGCCTAGTCCACACACACACACACACACACACACACACGCACAGGCCTGTGGGCTGTTGCCGAGCTCTTCTCCTTTGAAGATTCACATTCCTTATGAGCTCTACCCTGTAGATCTCACACTGAGGAGCCTGAGGTAGATGACTTCCAGACCCAGTTCTGAAAGCTGCCCAGTCAGACTTGGGATCCGTCATCCAACCACACCCCTGATTTCCAGTGGAGGAGGTTAACATCCCAGGCCAGCCCCAGAATAAGTCTGCTTCCCTCCTTTCACTCTGGAGTTGTCAATAAGCACAAAACTGTGAAACAGCTCACTGCTACACCAGTTCCTGTGTTAATGAAACAGACAACTGTGGACAGAGCACTGCTTGAGCCTTACAGGCCTTGGATGCTTTCACCTGCTGCTGTTCTAGAACTCCACATCTAAATACCTTCCCTCAGTTCCCATGACAGGAGACCTACAAAGGAGAGAAGGAAGCGATGGCCTTGTTCATTGGTCTTTTTAGCAACTGAAGAAATGAGTGCAGTGCTGGAAGCCAGTTGTTCAGAGGGACTTGGGAGTGGATCAGTAACCCCAACTTAGAGTCCAGTGTGGAGTCCAGACTCTGCAAAGTCCCAGTCCACTGGGTCAGGACAGTCCCTGTACAACTACAGGTGTTGAGGAAAACGTATTCTGACACTGAACTAAACCAGGCATTGATCTGGCCAGGACTGACCCTGGCCTGGAGGGAAGCCACTGGAAACGACAGGCTTGAAAGAGGCCTGCAGAGGATTCTGGGCATGGAGTTGGGACCTTTCCCCAGACCACTATCTCCTCCCTGCTTTCAGCCCTGGTGACTTTGATCTTCCTATGAGAGGGTGGGAGAGGATGTGGGAAGGGTTTCCAGACTGGAGCCCCTGTCCAGAGTGAAAACACTGGGAGAGGGGTGGGCATTCTGGCAGGACAAGCGGGGAGCCGTGAAGGAAGGCTGGGCCTGCATACAGAGCCTGACAGCCCCACCTAACCCACCCTGGGAGGAGCAGCCCGAATCTCTGCCTGGCCCTGAAGAGGCCTCCACCCTGTGGGAGGACTGGCTGTCAGGAAGAAGTGGGAAAGGCCTCCAGCCCAGGCGACCCAGGGGAGAGAGCCCTCTGGCTGGGGATGTGGCTCCTGGCTACTCCACCCTCCAGGAGGGCAGTCTTGAGGTTCTTCTGAGCAAACACTTTCCTACATGTCGAAGGAAAGGCAAACTAGTTCCTCATGAAGATGGATTTCCAATAAGCCATTTCACTTGCTAACACAGATTCTTTTAAATGGTTAATAAAACTTTCCTTACAGTGACCTTGAGGTCAGTAAATCAAGATGAGACTTCAGCCTACAGAGACCTAAATGGAAAGAACTGCCAAATGCCTAGGAGTGGGAAAGAGCCCTCCAGGAAACAAGGGGGTGTCAGGGTGAGGATAGTGGTAGCCACTTAGACTGAAACAGTGTATGCTGGACTGACCTGGGTGCTTGCCCTGAATTATCTCATTTACGCTATGAGGCAGCTGCATTTTCTTTCTTTCTTTTTCTTTCTTTCTTTCTTTCTTTCTTTCTTTCTTTCTTTCTTTCTTTCTTTCTTTCTTCTTTCTTTCTTTCAAGTAAAGACACAGAGGCACAGAGAGGAGCTGGCAGGGCGGGGCGGGGGCTCACCCAAGGATGCAGTCTTGGGGCAGAGCCAGGAGCTCAAGTTGGTCAGGCTGGGGCCCTGTACCAGGGACTTGCGGGGCCCCACCCCAGCCCAGCCTGGTCTCCACATCACTCAGCTCAAAAGATCCCAGAGAAAGGAAAATCTGGCTGCCTTATCTCCTGGGGGAATGGAATGCACTCTCCTGCCAGGATAAGGGCCTGTTTTGACAGGAAGTCTCCACCCGTCTGTGGCTTCTTCCCAACCTCCACTTACTCCTTCTGGCTGTCCCCACCTCTGGCATCCCATTTCCCAGGCTTAAACTCCTGACCCTAGCACCCCCAAAGTAACCGTAGCCCAACTCATGCCACCCATCCAAGCTGCGTGCCATGCACAGCCCCCAGCTAGCCAGGAATTCTGACCTAGAGCCTGCACCCTGCCCTACTCCTCCCCAGATACCCCCAAGCCAGGCACTCAACAGGAGGTCAGCCCCACCTACCCACCCAATCTGCAGCATCACACCCACTAATGCAAATAGGGCCACCCTCCCACTAAGCACAGCCTGAGAATAGACACAGCTCTGTTGAGGTCTAAAACCCTGGGGTTCATTCTGTGGTGAAAGTGAGAAGACCTTCGGGAGACCTGGAAGGAAGCTCAAGTGGGTGTCTTGATAGCAGTTATGCCCAGTTTCCACTGAAAACTCCAGGCAGAGGCACTGGTCTCCCCCACTCCACCTGGAGCACAGGCTCCCACTTTCTAGACTTACAGGGAAGGAGGCCAGGGAGCAGCACCCAGCAGGACTCCCACAGGGGGGTGGGGGGTAGCTTGATGGATGTGTTTACATCTTCATGCTGTGCTTGCTTCCTTTTTGGGAGGCTGGCATGGCACCCTCAGCCTCTGGATCTGGGAGGAGGAAAGCAGAGGGGCACAAGCCTCTATTCCAGCCCTTGCTGCAAGTACTCGTAGAGAGAGAGGTGTGCCTGGCTATGTCCCCATCAGGTAGGGGCACCTTGTGGTCGTGCACAAGTTCCCCCTTCATTCCCGCTGAATCCCAAGGGTGTTTGGTGGGCAGGGCGACAGCTCCACTTCACACTGCCCACTCGGGAGTGGAGTGTCTGTTAATGGGAGGAAGAGTTCTGAGGATGACTGACCCAAAGCAGTAGAGAGGGGTGCACAGAAGAAGAAGGAGGCTACTCTTGCTGGCCTCGACCACAGTACCCAGGAACACACAGGTAGCGTAAAATATGGCCCCGAAACCAGCAGCAGCAGCTCACCTGCGAGCTTGTTAGAAATGTGGACCCTCAACTCTCTCCTTCCTCACTTGCCTCCTGTTGAACTGCAATCTTCATTTTTAACAAGATTCCCAGGTCTTGCAGCTTGGGAAACTGCCTTCAAGTATAACTCAAGAACTTCTGGGGAGACTGGCATGGCACCCTCTTTTGTTTCAGACCCACTGTTCCACGATAAACAATGACAAAACAATAATTATTTACTGCACACCTATTTTTGTCCCAGGTTTGGCACTAAGCTCTTATGAAGATCATCTTACTGTATGCTTGGACAACCAAGCAGAGTGGGCCTTGTTACCTGCTCTCAAGAAATGAGGAGAGCAGGACAAGAGGATAAATGCATGGAGCAGCTTGTAGTCACAATGGAATGTGATCCCAGGAGTCTAGCACCAAAGCCATGCCCCTAGCTACTATTGCAAATATGATGCAATCTCTCAAACTGGGTCAGCAGTTGCAGCCATTGCCAGCTCTCTATTGGACCCAGAAGTTCACTTGCAAATCCACTCCCCAGGTTGCTGCTCCAGAGGTTGCTCTGTTTTCTAGCACTGGCCTGGCTGGGGGCCCTGTGTTGGGCTGGGTTAACCCTGAGGAAGACCCCTTGATCTGTCCTCAGATGTCACATCCCTGACCTGCGAAGGCATGAAGGTCTAGGACTGTGGTGATATAGGGGCTGCAGGGCTAGCAGATCTGCAATTGCTTCACCACAAGCTTGGGAATCTCAAGTCCCAGTCTTGTCAGGGCCCCAGAATAAGGGCACTGGGAAGCAAAGCAAGGTGAAGCTCCGAAGTCCTCGTTGCATGGTTCCACTTTCAAATCTAGGGTGTCATTTGCTGCTGACTCTCAGGAGGCAGCTCTCCCCTGAGCTGTACTCCACACATAGTGGACTCCACACCCCACCAGGCCATATCTGTAGCTGGGGTCTCTGTAGCATCCACCACTTGGCCTAGGGTCATCCACTAGTGCCTTGGTCTGCCATTGGCTACTTCACTCCCAACCTGCACACCTCTCCTGACCTGTGTCCCTCCACACACCTGTCACCATGCCTTGAGAAACCCAAGCCCAACTAGGTCCCCAAAATGCTTGAGCAGAAGGTGCCATCTTTTGCCCTCCTGAGAGCATTCTACAAAGTCCTCATCACCAGAGGACGCCTTCCAAGTGTAATGAGGAACACAGCCAGGCCGCCCAGGCTGCCAACTTCTCTTCCTCGCCTCTCCAGCTGCTCGGGGCTCTGCAGCACGGAGGGGCCTCCCAAGCCAGTGACTTCACACATCAGGCATCAATCCCCAGAACTCAGTCCACGGAAGCTGGCCAGCCACTCTCTCCCTGCTCAGAGCCAGGGCAGAGGCTGGGCAGTGCTCAAGCTGTGGTTCCTTTCTCAGCTCTCCTGAGAAACGAGATGATGAGAGCCTCATCATGAGGTGGAGGTGGGGCTTGGGGCTGGAGCAACCCAATCTGGTCACTCATTTCTTCCTCAGCAGAATCAAACTAAGAGCAAGAGGGAAACCAATGACTAGGAACCTGTGTCCGCAGAAATCCTAGTGGGCTGGGTCCAAATAGCCCAGCAATCCCAGGAGCCTAAAGGACTGTTTTCTCCCTTATCCAGAGAAGTTGTCAATACATCTAATTTTGAAAACAACAGCCAGCAGCATAAAATGCTATTCTCTAGGGAGAACAAGTAAAAGCACATGCTTTACTGAGATTCAAGTGAGTGAGTGAGAGGGTGAAAGACTGTATGGGTGGCAGGAAAAGCGACAAGATGGAGACATAGAGTCAAGGGGAAAAAACAGAAAGAGAGGTAAACATGAAGGAAGGAAGAACAAGGCAGAAAGAGAAAAGGAGAGAGACAAGTAAAGTCTGAGAAATGCTGGAGTTCATAATTTGCTATTGGCTTGGTCAGCAGAAGTTCACAAATCCTTACCCAGAGCTGAGCCTTTGCTTGTAAGTCTCTACTGCCCTAATCCTTAAAACTTCCTCTCTTCTATTCTTCACCATGCCCTCTGCAGGGTCAAGGATGCCTTTAAGAATTTGGCTGTAGTTCTGGATTCTCTCCTAGAAAAATATACTCAACCACATAAATTTTTACAAGCAATTTCAGGAGCTTTTGGAAGCTGCTAAAACTACTTGTTCTAGAAACTCTGATTCTAGAGCCATAATAGCCTATGATAGTCAAGGCAAAACACCCCAGACTGCAGAGTGCCTCTTCTGTGCACTCGGACCATCACAGCAAGCTTCCTAATACCACTGACTTCCGTAAGAGAATGACGGGCCCACGCCACTGCCCCTGGCTATGACGACACCAGCTGTACTAGACACAGGTAGCTTACTCAAAGGTCCAGCTGTGTGCAAGTACAGTTATTATTTAGTAAAAGGCTGCCCTCTGAGCCAGGGAGCAATGTCCATGCTTACTCTGAAATTATTGTCATAATTCACTCTGAATGTGCAAAAGCATTACAAAGGTGCTTATTTAAAATGCAGAATGTAGCCAGCATTTAATTCCAGCACTCTGGCAAGCTGAGGCAGGAGGACTCCAAGTTCAAACTCAGTCTGGTGAATTTAGTGTTTACAGAAACCTTGTCTTAAAATAAAATAAATAAATAAATAAAAGGACCACGGATATAGTTCAGGCCAAGATCCCAGGTTGAATCCCTAGTAAAGCACAAATAAATGAAAGAAAGAAAGAAAGAAAGAAAGAAAGAAAGAAAGAAGGAAGGAAGGAAGGAAGGAAGGAAGGAAGGAAGGAAGGAAGGAAGGAAGAAAAAAAGAAACGAAGGCAAGTTAATCCAAAATGTGAGAGTCTAGTTCAGACTGGTTTTCTTCTGAGCTTCTAGGTCATCAACGGTGAATGTTTCAAAGCTTTAAATGCTAACAGTCAGTTGACTAGCCGAGTCCCAGCTCCTTGTTGTGTCTTTTGGGTGGGAACAGGAGTGCAGGCACGGCGAGAGTTGGGACACTTGCGTCAGAAACACTGCCTTTCCTGGTAGAAGAGAATGAACAAGGTAGGAGGACATGGCACAGTGTCCAGTGAGACCCTCCAGCGCCTGAAAGGCAGCACTTCCCAATTCTGAGTTTCATAAACTCAATACCTGGAGTATTTCTCACAGTTGACCTGCCCAGGCTTTGGGTTACTAGGACACATGCATGTGGGCACACACATAACACACTCATGTGTACACACATTTGTACACATGCACCTGTACACACATGATCCTTTAGTGATTATGATACCCAGGGAGGTATCAGAACTTATTTATGGAACCTACAGGCTCAAGGGTACTATGATAGTAGATTATTATTGTAGCTTGTATACTTAAATTGCCTTTAAAATTCTCTGGCAAAACCCCTGTACTTTGTCAATGTTCTTTTTCCCTTCTCTTCTTCTTCTCCTTCTCGATCTCCTTTGTTTTTGTTTTGTCATTATTGTTTTGTTTGTTGCTGGTGTTTTCCACAGAGCTGGCATGGAGCCCAGAGTCTGACACATGCAAGCAAGTGCTCAGCCCCTGAGTGACATCCCCTGACTATTCCTTTCTTTCTCCTTGAAGAGAAGACATGGAGACAGTGGAGCCCTGAGTGGGTTCCCAGGGGTGAAGATACCAGCCTGTGGCCCAAACAGGATCACTTTCCCGGCTATGCAGTGACATGAGAAAGGCTGGGGGCCTTAGGCTGGGTGTAGAGGAACTCACAGAAAGAAAGGAACACGCTGGCTGGAAGAAATCAGGCAAGGGTTTTTACATTCTCTAGAATGCAAAACTCCCACACAGAAAGGACCCCACAGTGAACTCAAACCAGTGCACTTGGGGCTTGCATTTGTTGGGGAGAGACACACCAAAGGGTTCTCCATTCCAGCAACAGCGACAGGGAAACCCTGCGCCCACCTCAGGTTTTCCACTGCTCGGAGGGCACCTATGGAACAGGGCCACCTGCCCTTGGTTGGGAAGTGTGCTTTAGCCAGAGCACTCTTATTTATCTTATTTTCTCAACGTGGTTAAGATACTTTTAACAATTTGATTTCCTGAAATTTCAGTGTCTTACAATGAACATGTGTACTTCAAATCATATTTTCTTCCACCTGAAAATTTGGAAGTGTCATAAAGTTGATGGTGGCCTAGAACTGAGGAAAAGGAATCTACCATCTAGTTTGAATTCATCCCACGGTGGGGCAGGCAGTCTTATTCTGTTTCCCAGCTGAGGGTACCAGCACTCAGACTGGTGATTGCCCAAGGTCACGGGGCAGGAGAGCCGGGACTGAAGTCCAGCCTTCTGTATTTCCATCCTGACACTGACCAGGAGCTGGGTACAGCAAGAACCAGGATGGGGGCAATCCAGGAGAAATGCTGTGCATTTCAGGGTGCTTCCACCACAGGGCCTCTGGGGTGGAGCACAAAGGGTGAGCCACGTATCTTTTGCTTCAAGTAGAAATTTTTCAAAAACATTTAAAATGTATATTGTGTTTGTTTGGCTGCCGCTGTTTGCTTTAGACCATAGCTAAAGTCCCTGTATGGGATGGAGTGGTAGCTCAGTTGTACCACAAAAATAAAAGTCTCCATATTGCTTTAGAAACTGAAGAATGTCATACATAACTGCTATAATCACATCATGTGATGATCGCATCTGGCATGTATAGGTTTGAACTAGTGCCCATACAGACCACAGTTATAGATCAAATGTATGAATTTATTATTTTTTTCATTTTTGAGTATTTTAAATTTCTTGCAATTGGGACTATAACCTGTTGATACTTCAGAAATTTAGCATTTCTACCTGAGACCACAGGTTAAGTGAAATAAATCAGAAACATGAACTTAAATATCACATGGTTTCTCTTAGATGAGAGACTCAAATTATAAATGAAGAGCAAAGCAAAAGACCACAGGAAAGAGGAAGGTAGATGGTAGGAAAGAGGGAAATAGATCTTCTTCAAAGGGGGAGGAGCTGGAAGGAGGGAGGGAGGGATGGGGGAGGGGGATGAAAAAGGACCTGTGGGGATGTGGCACATGCCCACACCAGCACCACAGAAGGGCTGCAAACATGAGCACTACTAATAAATTTTTTTTCAGTAAAAGAAATCTAGCCTTTCAATTCTTGCTAGTGTAAGAAGACCCAGGAAGAAGTTTAACCTTTGATGAGGAGAAATTTTATCAAAATAATAAAATCAAGAAGTTGTGGGGCCGGGGAGATGGCTTAGTGGAAAAAGTGCTCGCCTGGCAAGTGCAAGGGCCTGAGTTCAATCCCTGGTTCCACAAAAAAAAAAAAAAAAAAGTTGTTCTCTGTAATATCCACTGAGTGCTGATTTTCTGGAAAGCAATTAGAAAAGAGAAGAGAACCTCCTCTGGGTCCCCTAAAACTCAAAGAAGAAATAATTCCTTGGCTTTATGGTTTCTAGACCTTACAAAGGCCCTTCCAGGGAGGAGTTGCTTTCCACAGACAGCTGGGTACATGCAGGGGCCTTGGGTGCCCAGAGCCATGCTGCCCACGTGGAACGTGTTCTGACAGCACTGACCGGAGAGTCATCCATTGACTTCGATCTTCCTAAGCGGCCTCTCTTTCCTTGGCGAGAGACTGTCACTTCAGTCCTCATGGGCTTGGGAGCCTCAGTGATTCTCACCAGCTGGGCAGGTGGGGCAGGGCAGGCGGAAGTTCCGTGCAGCTGTCTCACGCGCCCAGTCACACTCCTATGGGTTAGGTGATGCTGGCGCCCAGCCCCAGGTCTGTTGCCTCGCTGCATCCTCATCCTCTGGTCCACTGCCCACTCAGCACAGGGTCACGGAGAGCCAGCCTCAGGCCGGGTCCTTTCTAAGATGCCAGGGGACAGAGGCCATAATGCAGCTCCTGTCACTGAGGAGCTCAGGAGGCAGTGGCCTCGCACTTCCTCCTCCGCTGGGTGCCTCAGAATGCAAGCTGACTGCCCAAAGTGCTCCTTTCTACTGTTTCTCTGTTTGTTTGTAGATTTGTTTTGGTTTGTTTTTGCAACAGGGTCTTGTTACATTGTCCTGGCTGGCCTTGAACTTGCAATCTTCCTACTTGTGCCTCCCAGATAGCTGGGATTGCAGGTGCCTGCCGCTTAAGCTACTCTTTCCTACTAGTTCTGATGCTTTGTTATTTTCCTGGCTTAAACTGAGATGTTCTTCCAAAGAGCATGTACTGGGGGCTGGCGAGATGGCTCAGTGGTCTAAAGCACCTACTTGGAACAAGCTTGGCAAAGCACAGGGACCGCGGTTCAATCCCCCAGCACCACATGCCAGCCAGCCCCGCACCTGGTGGGCTGAGCTGGCCACACACACACACACACACACACGCACGCACACACTAAATAAATAAGTGTTAAAAAAAAAAACAAAAAACAAAGAGCATGTACTCATCAAAAACAAATAAATAAAATTTAAAAACACTTCACCTGGCAGGCACAAGGGCCTGAGTTCAATCCCCAGTTCCATCAAAAATAAATAAATAAATAAATAAAATTCAAAGAGCATGTACTCATTTCACAACCTTAGTGTTACGTTTTATACCTTCTGTCCTCTCAGGCTCTCATAGGTGGAGAATTTTGAGGGTGGCTGGATTAGGGTGTGTGGATGTGGTTTAAGGGTGTGATGCTGGGATTCAGTGTGTGGATAATGGATGCCCCACCCTGGCTGTGGATGGCACACACCAATAGGCTCACAGCTTGATGGACTACAAAGGGAGAGAAAGAAAGCAGGTTGCTGTCACTGCTGCCACGTCCTGCCTGCTACCTGCCCTACCATGGGCCGTTTTTCTTGTGTGATGCCCCTACTCTATGCCACCCTGCTTTGGAGCCAGCTGATTATAGACTGAAACCTCTACAAACTGAACTAAAAAAACCTTCACTTGTGGGTACTTTGTTCCAGTGATTAAAAAATAGCAATTAAGAGACTTATTGTTTCAAAAAGTAATTATTTCTGGGCAAAATGGAGCATACCTATAACCCCAGCACTCAGGAAGCTGAGACAGGAGGATTGCCGTGAGTCCAAGGCTAGCCTGGGCTACATAATGAGTTTAAGGCCAACTTGGAATACATGTCTCCAAAAAGAAAAAAGAGCAATAATTTTATCTGGGCCATTTTATAAAGAATGTCTGACAAAGGCACTCTACTATACCAACTGATGTAGAATCTGACAGCCTATTAGAAATAAGTTTGAAAGTATTAAGAACAGGGTAATATGATTTCACAGGAAATAATAGTACCAAGAATCAACAAATGGGATCATATCAAATTAAAAAGCTTCTACACAGCAAGAAAAATGATCACCAAAGTGAAGAGACACCCTACAGACGGGGAAGATTTTTTTTGCCAGCTATTCCTCACACAGAAGACTAATATGTAGAAAATATAAATAACTCAAAAAAGTAGACACCCCAATTTTAAAAAGTGGCTAAATAAAATGAGTAGATGCTTCTCAGAAGTTGTCCAGACAGCCAAGAATCCATGGAGACATGCTCAGCACTGCTGGCCACTAGAGAAATGCAAATTAAAACAACACTGAGATCCTATCTTAATAAAGAAAGAATGGCTACCTTCAAGAAATCAAAACAATAATAAATGCCAGCAAGGCTGTAGGGAAAAGAAGAATCCTTCTCCGTTGTTGGCTGGAATATGGCAATTAGTATGGAGATTCCACAAAATCTAAAATAATGAATTCCATTTTCTTTTTCTTCTAGTTATTTTCCCAAGAGTTAAACATGATATTACAGTGATACATGCATACCTGTGTTTATAATAACACAACTCATAATAGCTAAATCTTGGAAGTGGCCTATATGTCTTTCAGCAGATGAATGGATAAAGAAAATCTGGTACACACACACACACACACACACACACACACACACACACACACAGAGGAATATTGCTGTGCCATAAAGAAAGATAAATTTGAGTAATTTGTAAGGAAATGGTTATACCTTGAGACCATATTAAATGAAATATATCAGATGCACAAACTTACAAATTACACAGTTTCTCTTACATGAGAATTCCAAAATATGAATACAGTAAGTCCCCAACTTACAAACATTCAAGTTGCAAACTTTCACAAGTGTGCTGTATAAGACTCATTGTGTTGAATTACAAATGAATCTGACTTATGAATGGTCTCCTGGAATGGAACTTGTTTGTAAGTTGGGGATTTACTATGAAGAGCAAGATAAAAGATAGATAACAGAAGGTAGGGAGATAGCTCCTTCTCAGATGGGAAGGGGATCAAGAGACGGAAAGAGGCGAGAGGGAGGGGACAAGGAGGGCATTTAGATGTGTCATACACCTGTGCCAGCTCCACGCACATAAGGGGTATAATCATTAAGTAAACTTGCACTGAAATAAATAAATAAACAAATAAATAAATAAAAAGTAAGCTATAGCCAAAGAAAAAGCAAAACAAGTAGTTTAGAAACTACTTTGCTTAATCATTATACTTGTTCTTACAAAACCTACTTCATAACACAATATTTTCAGTTTTTCAGAAAAGTGACACAAACTCTCAGAGAAACAGGACATTTCCCTTAACTATCAACAACCCCCTAATCCATTTTCAGAGTGAAAGAGATTGCTGCTTGGGCCAAAGATCTGTTAACCAGACATCATCTTCACAAGCAAATGATGGCCCCTGCAGCAAGGCTCCAGGCCCAGCCAAGCCATGCCCCCAGCTGTCTAGTACTGTCTATCCTGCTCTGGTGCCCACTGTGGAGGTGAGCGGCAGTCCCAACATTAGGGAGCCCACTATGCAGAGGGGAGTGGGTGGACATCTGTGAAGACACATGAACTACAAGGCTGCTGGAGATGATGCAAATGAACTTAATTCAGAGTTAGACGGCCCCAGCTCATAGATGGGGCTGGCCAGGATGAACTGGAAGAGGAGAGCAGATTGAAAGAACTGTTTGAGTTCATGTGCCTGGCACTGGGCTGGGCACCATATGCACAGCATCCTGGGAGCCAGGCCAGCAATGCCAGTGACCACCAGGTGTGACAGTTTAGCTTGATTATGTCAAATTGACCAGCTCGGGAGCTGCCCAGGGAACTAGCGGAAGACACGTTCGAGTGTGTTTGGATAAGTCATGTAGACATGATGTTTGCTGCTCTGCCTGGCCCCTTTCCCTTTTTTTTTTTTTTTTTTT
>NW_004524723.1:2729717-2731080 GCF_000260255.1 Octodon degus | reverse complement strand
CTCTGCAATTGTACCTGGTCTCCTTCTGTACGGCTGCTGGATTTTATCCACCCAGGCTTGATCTTGCAGCACCTTTGACAGTGCCACTATCCTCCAGGCTTTCCCTCGCCTGCCCACATGAGCTCTAGGCAGGGTTTCTGAAGAGCAAATCCAATTCAACTACCTCTCTACTATAAAAGAAAAACTCCTGACATTTGATTAGCTTTTATCACTTATGGATTCATGATTTGTTTGTCTATATTTTTGGTGAGAAATTCTCATCTTTAAAAATACTATATATTCTGCAAGTACTATTATGTTTTTTATAAAAGTAGCTGAGGCTACAGTTCAAAGGTAGAGTCCTTGCCTAACATACACAAGGCCTGGGTTCAATCCCCAGCAATGAGGGGAAAAAGTGATAGGGAGCTAAGCTTGGTTAGGCTGAGGTAGGAGGACTACATGTTTGAGGCTAACCTGGACAACTCAGGTACATAGCTTGGGTACCTTAGTGAAGCTGTGTCTCAAAAATTAAAGGAAGAAAGAAAAGAAAAAAAAAAGAAAGAAAAGAAAAAGAGGGCTAGGGATTTGGCCTTGGTTTGGTCCTCAGTAATACATTCAGACAGAGAGAGAGAGAGACAGAGAGACAGAGAGAGAGATAGAGAGAGACAGAGACAGACAGAGACAGAGACAGAGAGACAGAGAGAAGGAGAGAGAGAATATGCACCACCAAGACTGGCAAGACTGCATTTCCACCCCAAGGCCTCTGTAGCCCATGACCTTCTTTCCTGGACAAAATCTTTGGACCACAGACGGGATCCTGTGCTTAAGGTGACCACACAAAGAGGGTCTGAGGGAGTGCCCGAAAGATTCCATCTCACCAAGTCTCTCTTGGGGCCTAAGTGAAGAGTGTCCCTTAGAGAAGGCAGCTGGGGAGCGCGAGTCAGCTAGGGCTTCAGTGTGAGCAGAGACAGCTGCCCATTTGGAAGCCTGCACCAGCATCTCAGGAAGGTGGGTGTGACCCTCCTTAAACCTGAAAGAACCTTGCTTCCTTCCATAGGCCCTCCCACAGCAGGGCTCCACATCCCACCTCCTCACTTCCTGAAACTTCCCTCGTACTTCCCAAGCATCTGGGGTTTCCACACCTGCTCTTTCCTTTCCCAGGGTCTCTCTCCCCCATTGACTGCCAGACAGGTGTTCAATCCCCAGTACAACCAGAAAATAATCATTCTTTATTCAGACAGATAGTGATGTTAAGCTCAACTGCCTCTGTTACAGGGAATAATATCATTAAGCTTCTCTTCTGGATGTTTAACAACTAAAATTTGCAGACCAAAATTAGAGAAATAGAGGGCACACTTGCAAGATCATTTCTCTGTCCTCCACA
>NW_004524723.1:2728108-2728767 GCF_000260255.1 Octodon degus | reverse complement strand
TGGTTATACTTTTCTGCTGGATGGTTAAGACCAAGTTAAAGCAAGACCTATATAACTAAAAATGTAACTTTTGTATCTGACAAGGTCAGTCAAATGCCCTCAGGATTTATGCTGGAACCATGTACAGTACCTTATAGATCTTTTGTCAGTGTCAGCCATCTGGATGAGTCACAGCAATTGCTTGACCAATTTGGTCTCTGTGAAAGCCTAAAAGAAATATTTCTCTCTAGGTGACTCTCCTTAGGCACACTCTACATCTTCAATCACTTTTCTCTGTGACCCCATAATCTCCATGATCACAAAATTTGGGACATCACTGAGTTATAGGATGTCACAGCACAGGTTCTCTTATGTCCTGAAACCTCACTGACTTTGAAGTGCTAGAGCCAAAATATTGGTTATCCTTGTAGCCCCTCTATTTCTCTAATTTTTGGTCTGCAAATTTGAGTTGTTAAACATCCAGAAGAGAAGCTTAATGATATTATTACCCTGTAACAGAAGCAGTTGAGCTTAACATCACTATCTGTCTGAATAAAGAATGATTGTTTTCTGGTTGTACTGGGGATTGAACACATTCTATCACTGACCTACATCCCTCCTCATTGTATTGTATTGTATTGTATTGTATTGTATTGTATTGTATTGTATTGTATTGTATT
>NW_004524723.1:2721173-2727668 GCF_000260255.1 Octodon degus | reverse complement strand
TAAGTCTTTCAATTAAAACAATACAACTAATAACTAAAATCACATTATTTAGAAATATACACAAAATTACACAGATGTTTCTGGAAAAGATATGGTAGTCCTGGGCAAGGGAATAAAAGGTGCAGAGTGGGAAAACACTCCATACCACCCCCACAACTCTTAAAGCAGAAAACACCATCTAACTGATGCCAAGATGATCACAGCAAGGACAGAAGCAGCACAGTTCTGTGCTGGCAGGACTGCCACACAGCTTGCATGAGGTATGTTCCCTGCTGCAGTGGGTCTAAGCAGCAACACTGTCGCAAAGCTGGGACTGAAGAAGGTTCACATCTCAGAACTGCGACCCTCCTTCTGTTCAGTCCTACTGAGCCCTCACTCCCAATGGGCTTTCTGATAATAAGTGCATCCAACGATTACCCAGCACTCCTGAACAGCGTGCACTTTTTCCATGGGTACTATTGCCACACACTTCAAGCACCGACCCGCTAAGAGCAGCACCTAAACTTGTCTCCCTGTAGCCTGCAAAGGCACTGAAGTGGGTGAGAAAGCTCTGAAAAGCTCTGACACTCCTTTCAGAAGGTTTTCACGATGCTAATTCGCAGTTTCTGTCAAGTTACACCTACTGAAGATCACAAGGATTCTCAATTGTTTATTATGACACTGTTAGAAGTCATATTGAAGCAATACTCCAAGAGAAAAACGCCCTGTCTCTCCTACAAGATCGTCCAAACAGCTTCCAAATGGATCAGAAGCCTCCAGTTTACAAAGCAGCATTCTGGTTTCCACAGAGCGTCCCCACAATTGACAGTAAGGTCCACACAAAGGCAGTACTCAGTATAAGACTTTAAGTTTCACCAGAGCAAAACAGAAACGATTCCTCACAGGATACTAAGGACCCTTTCTAGATAGAGAAAAATGATAGGTTTTGTTTGTTTGTTTTTAAATGTATTTAGTACAGGGTCTACAGGGTCTCACTATGTAGATTGGACTCATAGTGATTCTCCTGTTTTCAGCCTCCCACGTGCTGGGATTACAGGTGTGTGCCACCATGTCCAGTCTCAATCACTGTCTCTGCGCACCCCTGGGGCAGGGCCGTCACAGCACGTGGGGGATTGAACCTGGGCTGCTGTACTCTGCTTAAGCAGGTGCTTTAGTCCTCTGAGCTATCTGGCTGGCCCAGAAATGGTAGTTTTTAAGAGGGGGAAAAATAAATAAAATTATCTAATTAAATTTCTTTCATCTGGTTTCAGCACTATATGCCTGTAATCCCAGCACTTGGGAAACTAAGGTAGGAGGATCACAAGTTTGAGTCAGATCTGAGCCACTTAGTGAAGCCCTATCTCAAAACAAAAATAATTTTTTAAAAGGAAAAGAGGATGACGATCTCACTTAGGGCAAAGATCTTGGTTTTAACTTCCAAGGCCCCTGTGAGCAACATAACAAGACCCATCACAAAATAAAAGAGATTATTCTTTCAGACATGGCCTTGCTAAGTTGCTTAGGCTGAGCTAAAACTCATGGTCAGCCTGCCTCAGTCTCTAGAGAACTAGGATTAGAAGCATATTGCCACTGTGCCCAGCTCAAAACAAAAATTAAAATGTGGTCAGTTTGTCATCTAAAAATATTAACATCAGACTCCATGTCAAGATGGTAAACTGCATACATGTGGTTATTTAGGTACCTAAGAAACGCCTAGGAGATTAGTACAACCCACTCGTGGGGGTGTCTGGGTGGTCCTGGAGGTGCGACCTGGGATACTCTGTGTAGCCTGGTCCCTTCCTCTCTGCAGCTGCCCCCTGGCCACCACAAAGTGAGCAGCTTTCCTCTGCTGAGCCTTTCTGCCATGAAGCTCCTGCCTGGGAGCCAGCTAACCAGTGACTGAATCCCCTGAGACCATGTGCCAACTTGGATTTCTTTCACCAGTGGGCATCCAGTGCTGTGTCCAACAATGGGAAAACTAACATAGCATCTAAGGGACCCAGCCCAGGGCAGGGTCCTCAACAAGGCCTGGAGGCCATTTCACCTCACTTAAAACAACAAAGACCAGTTGTGTCCTCCATGGCTCCCATCTGCTTCTTTCTATCCCATTCTGATCATGAGAAGAAACCCAGGAATTCCCAGAAATCTGACAAATTCCCCCCACGTGGAAGATAAAGCCCCAAACAGAAAAAAGCCATTATTTCGAAATTTTAGAAAACTAGGGACGAAAGAACATCCTACTAGCTTACAGCTGCATACAAAAAGATCACAAATCAGAGCAGCTTTTGACTTCACACTATTAGAAGCCAGGAAACTTCCTGGCAATCAGAAGTCTAAAGAAAAGTAATTTCCTAGAGTTTAATGCCCAGATGAACTATGAACTATTACAAGCATAGAATTAAGAATTTTCAGACATTCAAAGTCTCAAACAACTGATTCTCCATGTATTATTTCTTAAGAGCGTACTAAAAGATGAACTCCATCAAAATGACGGGGAAGATCAGGAAGGCATGGATGCTGATCCTATTTATAAATAGGAAGTCAGCAACCAGGCAAATAAAGAATGGTGCTGGAGCCCCAGGGACAACCCTGGTGCACAAAAGTAGAGGGAGTGGTGCAGCTAAGATCATGCTGGCAGCCATCACCACCAAGATCCCACAGCTGCTGTGCCTGGTGCTTAACCTGAGGCCAGAACACCAGGGTGAGCTGTCCGCGTTCTTATCTGTCCTCAGCTTTTCTTGGCCATGGGCTGCTCTAACCTTTTATCCTGCCTCAACCCAGGAAGTTTCTGTTTCACGCTACTTCTGAGGGCCACAGAGCTAGATGATGACAGTGACATGAGCTTTGTGGCAGAAATACAACACATCTCCCCTAGGACCTGACATCCACTGAGCCTTCCACTCTCCTGGCTCTTGTGCAGCATGGGACTCAGAGTCTCCTCAGTGATAACAGGGAAGGCAGGGACACAGGTGGCCAAGGTCAGGTAGTGACTACTTGTGCTGGCGAAGCAGGGAAAGCAACTTGGAAAGAACAAAAGTGGTAGGACTGTTCTACTTCCTAACTTGGGATATATATATCTCTTTCTGGAGGAGATATATATCTATCTCCTCTTTCTCTCTGAGAGAGAGAGACAGAGAGAGAGAGACAGAGACAGACAAAGACAGACAGAGACAGAGAGACAGAGACAGAGACAGAGACAGAGAGACAAAGACAGACAGAGAGACGGAGAGAGATAGGGTCTCCCTAAATTGCTAAGTTGCCCAAGATGATCTCAAACTTGCAATTCTCCTTCCTCAATCTCTCAGACAATTGTCTGAGATTTCAGACATGTTCCATCATGCCTGGCTGGCTACGTGCTTTTATATTTATGATATGTTTGACAATAAAATAGTTTAAGAGGTTTATTCTAAATTTTAGGAGCACTGTCTCCTCCAAGCTCAGGGTGAACCTCATTTTATGCACTTTTCCTACAAAGTTTTAAACTTCATGGAGAAAAACATATTTCCTTTCATGCAGTGATATCTCTGTTCTGTAAGATTTGGATATACCATTAATGAAGACTTTAAAAATCTGAAATTTTGTAATTTTAGTAATAAATGGCCCAGTTTAAGTGATGTCCAGCTTAAGTGAAGTCCAGGCCAAAAGCTCCACATTTCTAGCCTAAGGCCATCAAGACCTCAAGAAGTGATAAATTATAGTGGGGAGGACCTGAAGTTACTGGATTCTCATTTCCCCCATGGCTGGCACGGTGCTCGCCTCTCCTCACCTCAGTTACCCTCTTGCCAATAGGAATGTTCTCAGCACACACTTCTTTTAAGGATTAAACAGCCTACACTAGCACTCAAGCAAAGCTGTTCCTGTTATCGTCCCTTTTATAGGCAAGCAATTGTCCAGCCATGTGTGATAAAGGTCACTGAGCAAAAGTTCTTTCCACCTGAAGGCCCATGAGTGCTGGGCCTAGCTGTGCTCAGTCTTCTTCCTCACCACCTCCCCAGGGCCACAGCTTTCACTGTCTTGTAGTCAGCTACTAGTCGTAGAGTTTGGGTGAAGCAGGTGGTGCTTGTAACAACATGTCTGAGTCTTCTCATACTCAGGATCCCCATGGTAGCCAGTTGGGCTCGCTGTTGGGCGGGCAGGCTGACAGTAGAACTGCCTCCAGCAGCAGCTGGAGGTCATAGGGAGTCATAAGGAACCCCGTGCAGGGGACTCTAAGGTGTGCACCACGGCCTTAATAAAATAGGTAGTCAACAGGATGTGGGCCCACAGGGTGGGACAGGGAAGACAGCGATGGGGAGGAGATGGGAGGGAGGATTGGGTTCCAACAGCACTATATGACACAGCCAAAGTCACTCAATGTCCCTGTGCCTAAGGTCCTTACCCCAGAGTTAGGAATGCAACCAGATCCTATGAGCCTAGGGTCTGTAATGCATGTTGCTTTGCTCTTAAATCCCCCATAAGTAATGCAGGGGAAGAAAGGTCAGTCACAGGGCAGCGAGTCTACTAAAAACACAGCCCCTGGTCCAACTCTGACTTCAGCACCAAGACTGGCCTGCGTGGGCTTCCCATCCCCTTGTCTAGGCAGGACCGGTAACAATGTTATCACTTTTTAAAACATATGTCTAAACTCATTCCTATTCCAGACAATTGGCAGGTGCCCAGTTAATAGATTATTCCAGCAGACAGTTGAATGTGTTGGCCATTGGTCAAAAATGAGGTCACTGTAGGTCTATGTGCTATAACTGGAAAGGCATGATGAGAAACCATTGTCTATTTATTAGCAAATAGGAATCTATACTCTGGTATGGCTAAATATCCCCTGCCTGGTGCCTGGTTCAGGAGCAAAGGGTAAGCTGATTTTGCTCTCTGTCCACTTATGTTGGGTACATGACTGTCCATGCAAGCTCCACTCCACCCAGCCCCAAGCAGATCCTGGCTGCTCTGCCAGGGTCCTGTCTAACATCACTGGTCCCTGGGTTTCCTTGTGAACCTGCACAGGAACAGGCCAGGAAGTCCTTGTCCCAGCTGTCTGGATTCTCCATTAATGTACTAGCGCATATGTGGATTTGAGTAACATGAAGCACATGTACTTTTCAGAGAGTGAAAGAGAAAACTAGCAAAAAAAAAAAAAAAAAAAAGATCTAGAGGAGCGCAGAGTGCAGGCATGCACAAGACCGTTGCATTTGAGAGAGAGACCGGTGACTCAGCCACTCTGTCATCAAGTTTTTAATGCCTCCCTACACATCTTCACTCCTCACAAAGAACCCAGGAGGGAAGTCAGTTTCTTTTCAGCTGCAACCCTTCTTCCTTCCTTCCCTCTCCCAAGCAGGTCTGTCTCAACTTGCAGGCGGCCCCCACCCTGTGCCAGTTGCAGCCTGTGCAGACAATACCTGAGGACCGCTGCCAACACAGGAAGGTAGGCGCCTCTTGGAGGGAGCCTGGGAAAGATCAGTCACCCACAGCTACAAATAAGAAGCCCAGGGAGCTGGGGCTGCTGCCCCTCCATGGAACTCCAGAGCCTTCCCCGACCTTCTTCATTCTCACCAACTCCTTCTCCACTCACTCTCTTAATGGACACATCTAGAACTTGCCCAAATCGAGCCCTGTGCTGATGTTGGGGACTCAGAGGTGACTGAGGATGCTCATGCTGCTAGGAAAGGCCACTGAAAGGGAAGCCTGGCCCCTGGAGCTTCTCCAGAGCTCTGTGGAGCCACTCCCATGGTCCTGGAGGTGCTCTCCCAACAGGGTGCCTTAGACCACGTTGTCACCACAGACAAAGCAAATGAAAGATGTGAGCAAGGAGAGCAGGCAGGCAGTCCAGCCAGCCCCAGCCTGTCTCTTCTCTCCCTGAGCACTTGGAAAGCACCTCGATTCAGGTCCACCTTTTGGTTTCAAGAACTTGTTTTGTTGCATCCATTTAGCTGCTGGCCATGGTCACTGACCAGACTGATCTAGGGATAAATAAACCATTCCGGACTAAAAGCCTGGTCTTTACCAGTGTCTACCATATAATCAAGTTTTAGCTAGATAATAACTAAATCAGCCAGAATTCAAAATGTTTCTAACGACTGACACGAGGACAGTAGTAAAGAGGCTCTCAGGACAGTCCAGAAGTCCCCATATGCTAACTAGCTTGTGCCAAGAATCCAGCCACAGACAGAGGTAAAAGAGACTAGAAGACAGAGGAGAGAACTGGAGCCATAGAAAGATGAGGAAAAAAGGGTGGAGAAAAAGAGGTGGGGCTGCTTAGGTAAGCACAGGGGCTGGGTTCAATCCCTGGCACCACATGTTGCGTCAGTCCTGTCCTGATGGTGTGCTGAGACAGCCACTGAGTCCAGGTGTGGTGGTACATGCTTGTAATCCCAGTGTTGGGGAGGCTGGGACAGGGGCATCACTATGAGTTTGAGCTGCATAGTGAGACCCTGTGCCAAATATATTAGAAAGAAAGAAAGAAAGAAAGAAAGAAAGAAAGAAAGAAAGAAAGAAAGAAAGAAAGAAAGAAAGAAAGAAAAGAAAGAT
>NW_004524723.1:2704546-2721048 GCF_000260255.1 Octodon degus | reverse complement strand
AAAAAGAAAGAAAGAAAAGAAAGAGGTGGGGAAGAACTGTAAAAGGGCTAGAAATGCCAGTTCCCACCACTTTACTGTGGTCACAGATTCCAGCAGCAGGTCTGTTGCCACCTCCAGCAGTTTGTGGTCCCTGTGTACTTCAGAACTGGCACAACTTTCCCAGGAATCACCCTAGCAAGTGGGTGGCAGAAATACTCACCCATGCTGCAGTGAGGCCACCTGAGGCCTGTGGAGGGGGCAAGGGCTAAGCACTCTCCTGGATCACAGAGTAGCCCCCCCCTCTTTACCCCCAGGAAGGAGGCGCCTGAGGACAAAGGGGCAAGGCAAACTGTGTGGGGAGCAGCTCCCTCCCAGTACACACCCTTCCTGCAGCCCACACCCTCCCTGCCTGACTAGGATGCTATTGACTAAGCTTGTCCAAGACCTCTGTCTTGTGGACCTGGGCAGAGTATGTTCTAGCCTCTTCTGGCTCATCTCCTGCTGCCCCTTCCCAAGCTCAGCTCCAACCCTGCTCTCTCCAACCAGGCATGAGGGGGGCCATAGAGCCTGGATGGTCTGCAGATTGTGGCGACCTGAAAAGAGAAGGGGCTGTAAGAGGCTCACTGCCTTCTTCCAAGGCCCTAGAGCCAGAGATACCTGAGAGCAGAGAAAGAGCATGCTGGCCTAAGGGGCAGCTGGATTCCCCCATGACCGAGATACTGTGCAGTCCCAGGAAGGCTGCATGCATAACCTCCTTGTCATAAAATGGGAATAATCACCTCAGTCATCTCACTAGGTTGCTTCTAGAATGAATAGGAGAAAATTTGTAAAGTACCTCGTGATTATTTCTTTGCACATGTCCACACCCTGTCTTAGTTCCTCTTCTCATTGCTGAGACAAAATACCCTGTACCCAAAGTTAAGGAAGGAGAGGTTTAGTTCACAGTGTATAGAGGTTTCAGTCCATAATCAGCTGGCTCCAAGGCCAGGTGGTATGGCAGAGGAACATCCCAGAGGAGAAAAGCTCATGGTGGGCAGAAGGCACGAAAGCAGCCAAGTAACGAAGACACAACAATAGCTGAAGCAGCTTCTTTCTGTCCTTTATGGTCCATCCAGGCCACCTGCTTTTAGGGTGGTACCACCCACACCTGGGGTGGGACAGCCTTAACCCCAGCATCTACACCCTACCCAGCCATCTTTGAAAGTCCCTACCTAGGAGTACATGAGGCCTTGGGGGAGACAACGCATAACAGCCGAACAAGTGGGCCCTTTGCTTAGCGCAGGTGAAGGGAGAAACGGGCTAACAGGGCTCCACGTCCTGCCGGAGCCTGCTTGCTGGGCAGTGTGGACAGTGGACAGCTCTGTCTCCTGGGTCTGCCCAGCCTGAACCCAGAGGTGCTCAGCCCCTGTCCTCCATGGGGCCTGAGTGTCCACTCCTCAGATAGCAGCTCAGAGGGAGGCTGGCACCAGCAGGACGGAACTCCTTGAATGTTGGAAGACAGACTAACAGCCCACCCCAGAGGTGCTGATCTGTTTGGTCTGGGGTGGGGGCCGGGGTTGCCACCACAAGGCTCCCCGGGGCTTCTTAGGTACAGCCAGGGTAGAGGGCTCCAGGGACAGAGGCTGGGGTGGGAACACACTTTAAAGCTCTCTAGCTGTTCTGAGGCTGGCTTCTTGAAAATTACACCCCACCTCTAGGTAGTTTTTCCTGTCTCTGAGGTGAGGAAAATAACCCTGCCTGGCCTGACATCCATTACCAGGTCATTCATTTGCGAGGGTCACTGTGTACGTGGTGTGCGTGCGTGCGTGCGTGCGTGCGTGTGTGTGTGTGTGTGTATAGCAGCACACACCCCCACCCCCCCACCCCCACTCCCGCCCAGAAGTAAAATGGAAATACCACAAGGGGCACCTGTGTTTGCTCCCTGAACTGACCTCTGTTGGCTGAGGAAGTTCTAAATGAGCAGACCTCAGAGGCCAGAAAACACTCAGGAATGCGACTCCACACAGAGGCCAAGCTGGGCACTGCAGGACAGCCCAGAGCACTGAGTACAGGGCCCAGAACGAGGGTGCAAGAGAGCAATGGAGGGACAGGGACTGTGCAGGTCCCTCAGCGGGGCTCAGACAGCCACTCACTGCCAGAGAGAAGCAGCTGGGACCTGCAGAACCAGCAGAGGCCGTGCAGCCTGATTCCACTGCCTGACACCAGTGCATGTCCCCTGTACAGGTGTGACCTGGCCTTGTCCTCTGCCTGACCTCATAGGCAGCTGAGCTAGATAGAAATATATCAGTCAGGCAGGGCTAGGCCCTCAAAGGATCCAATATGGAAAGCAAGATACCTTACAACTCTAGGAGAGACAGTCACCTCCTCCGTGGGCTGGACTTCAAGACAAAAAAAGATTAAACAAATGCAGCCACATACCTCCCTAGGGATGGGCATCAGGGACTGATATTCTAAATAGGTATCAACCACTTTGAAAAAGCCAGGAAGTAACTAACCCAACCCCCTATGGGAAAAGCCCTACTCTGTATTCATGTGCACTTGCTATGTGACTTGCTTCTGCATTTGTTCCTAAATTAATTAATTTTACCTCAGCAATTGTAAATTACTTATAAATCTTATTGCTGGACCGTAGTTCTGTCTCACCTAATGTGCGAGTTCCCATGTTTCCCACCTTAGGCCTGCCTCACCCCATGGTTGTGCTCTATAAAAATCCCTAGAAGAGGCAGATTCCTTGGTAACCCACTCCAGTCCCTTTCTGTCCCTCTCTCCCACAGAAGCTTTCTTTCCCCCCAATAAACATTCGTTTAGCCTCCGTTGTTTCTAAAATTCATTCTTTGGTGTTAAAGAACAGGAACTCGCCCCAGGTGTCTTTGGGTTGGGAGTTTCATTCCCCTGTTTGCACCACACAGACTGCATGGAGCCCCCTCAAACCCCCTCCCCCACCCTCAGCCGCTCTGCAGTGAGCTCTACACCAGAGGAAGAAGCTTAGCCCTCAGTTTCATTTGCATGTTGGAATCCCCTCAGAGAAGTAGGTTTTTTTAGTAATATAGAACAGTAAAAAGTACCTCTTCTGGGAAATTAAATTCCATCCTAACAAATACAGCTCTTTCCCCCTTCAAAAGGAGCTCCAGTATCCCTCACCTGTCTCCCACTCTGTCCATGACTGTTCCACAGTCCTGACTGAGGGAGCTCCAGGTGGTCTCTGGCTGCACTGCCCCACGTCCCTGCTCAGATTTCCTGGGGCCTGCACTTGGGTCCATCCTCCTCCATCCCAGTGCCTGAGGCCCCAGCCCTCCAACCAGGTGTCCTCTCCTTTTTCCTCTCAGCCCCCTACCCCTAAGGTCAGGAATCCCCTGAGTTCTCTCCACAGCCTCCTGTGGCCTTGCTGCCTCTGTTCCTGCCCCTATCCTAAACCACTCACATATCTGGCTCTCAGCTCTTTGCGCAAATCGCTCCCTGCAGCATGTGAGCACGGCACGTAGCAACCCCGAGACCTCTTAGAAATACAGTGGTGAGAAAAATGCATTGCAAAGTCATTCACTTATTCACCATCTAGCATGTTATCAAATTCATCCATACCATGTGATAGAATGTGTGGAAAGTGTTCAAGGGTTAAGCAACAGCAGAGATTGCTTGTAGCCATCTACTGATAGCAGAAAAAGGAGAAACAGAGCCAGGCCCACTGGAATATGCCTGCAATCTTAGCTACCTAGGAGGCTGAGGCAGAGGATTACAAGTTTGAGTCCAGCCTTGGCAGCTTAGCAAAACTACACCTCAAAACAAAAAGGAGTGGAGATGTAGCTCAGTGGTAGAGAACCTACAAGGTGTTTGATCCCCAGCATGGGAAGGAGGAAAGGTGGAACAGGGAGAGAATAGACCCCTGGGAAGAGCTGTGAGTAGATGAAAGTGGGACTTGAATTGTATTTACTTGCTTTCATTTGTAATGGAGTAGCAGTCTAAAGTGAAACTGATAAAATATTGGTTAAGCGTGGGTGGTAAATGATTCCTTAGTACTTTTAAAAGCATTTTAACAAGGAGCCAAAGCGCAAGATCCTGTGTTCAATCCCCGTACTACAAAACAAAAACAATAAAACAAGGAGCCAGAGTGCCAGATACCCTTAGTAATTGACGTCCCTGTGACTTGCCCACTGGGTCTTAGCTGGTCTTCATGGGCCTGGAGACATGGAAAGAGGCAGGAACGATGCCTGGAGGTGTAATTGTGATTTTTACATCCAACATCGCCAAGCCACACAGCGGGCTGTGGATTCCAGGCCATGCCTCCTTCACACCCAGTTCCTGAGGGCAAAATAGCACCAGAAAAGAGAATTCCCAAAGGGAGCAGGGCTACATCCAGAAGAAAGGCACTCAGACAATCTGGAGCAACTGCAGATCATTCAGAGTCAGGCCATGGGATTAATGAATGAAAATCCCTTGGGACTGGATTTGTCTGCCCTCTTGCAACAGAAAGTCACTGATGCTGTTTAAGCCAAGAAGTGACATGGGCAAAGAGATGTTTTAGGAAAACTGACCTGCTCCAAAGTCTAGGAGGTGTGAGGCACATGCAGGATATGGCTGGGGACATGCAAGGCAAGCTCTGTGAAGGGCACACTGAGATCTGGAGATCACCTAGGTGGCCCCCATAAGGACAAGGGCTGTTCACCTAACACAGGAAGTGAGGAACTGAAAAGGATAGGAAGGCCCAGCCTAGAGGAAGAACTTGAAGGCCTCCTAGCCTGCTAGGCCCAGGAAAATGGTGACGGACTAGACTAAGTTCATTATTTGCTCATTGGGTTTTTTCAAGGGAGGGGTCTCCTCCTTTCCCCCCAGTGGAAAAGGAGAAAGGCAGAAGGAGGTAAGCCAGCGGGAGGACGTGAGGCTGCTCATCTGAGTTCCAGATGGTGCTGACGTGTGCAGAGCCCCACTGGAGAAAACTGGATCAGCAGGCCTCCAGGGCCGCCGCAGTGGTGGAGGTGCCACCCTCAGGAAGACAGCTTGGGCTGAGCTCTGTGCTCCCCCTTCCCAGGCAAAGGCAGTGCTGCATCAGAGAAAAGATGGGAGTAGAGGATTTGGTGGTCAAGGCATAAGGGATCAAAATTCAGAAATGGGCAAATGCTCTGGATCCAGAGGTCCTGGGATGGACGGTCCGTGCAATTTCCGCCGAAAGGCAGAAGGCAGGGCAGGCTGGCCTTCCAGGGTCTGGCTCCCAGGTGGGACTGAGCAGAGCCCCTGTCACCTGCAGGCAGAAGCGGCTCCCTCCTGTTGCGCCTGGCACCTGGACTTGGCTGGGCAGCAGGGCTCCGCTCAGCAGTGTCCGGCCTGTGGAGCGGGTGCTCCCCGGAGCGAACCTGGGCAGATGCCTTCCCAGCTAGCCACAAAAGTGAGTCCTTTAAGTGCAGAACATAGAATCACAATGTGCCGCATGCTGCTGTAGGTTCTGAAATATATTTTCTCTATCTGTCTGGCTTTTATGGCAATAGATCATTTTGGCATGGCACTCCTGTAAATGAAAACATGAGCCCCCAAAATGGCATTCTAGGAGTTTTAAGCCAAACAAATACTTGAGGGTGTCTTGTTGAAATAATCATGCTGTTTGGTTTTCTACAGTAAGGAAGCATGCGTCCTCACAGAGTCCTGTGTAATGGGACTTGTTTTGGAAACAGGGCAAGAGGTAGAGAAAGGGAGAAGGGCCTTGTTGCCAGCTTGCAAGGTGAGGGGCTGGGGGTTGAGAAAGACCACAATGGGGGAAGTCTGGAGACAAAACGAGAGGCTTGGTGACACACAGCTGTAATCCCGGCACTCAGGAGGTGGAGGTAGGAAGATCCACGCAAGTGTGAGGGCAGCCTGGGCTACATAGCAAGTTCAAAACCAGCCTGAATTGCATAGTGAGACCCTGTCTCAAAAAAAATTTAACTAACAGTGAGAACTGGGGATGGTGGGGCATGCTTCTAATCCCAGTAATTTAGGAGGCTGAAATGAGAAGACTGTGAATTCTAGACCAGTCTGGGCAACTTCCTCAGACTCTGTTTCAAAATCAAAAATAGAAAAGGATAGAGGGGAGCTCGCCATAGAATTCTTGTCTACCATGTGTGAGGCCCTAGGTTCTAGCCCCAGTAACTTAACTGACTAAACAAAAATAACAATCAGATATCAGATATCTCCTGAATAGTGAGGATAACTCAAGCTAAAAATTCAGTAGAAAGATGAAAATAAAGTTAAGGAAATTTCTCATACAGTAGGAAAGGCATAAAAGAGATGAATAAAAAAGATTTGAAAATAATAATAATAATACTAGAAACTTCAAACAAGTGTTCCAACATCTAACCACAACAGTCCACCCATATGGGGATGGTTCTGAGACCCAGTGGACCTAAAATGACAGATCTCACTGAACACTGACCCTGTAATGAGGTTTAATGTGCAGATTAGGCACAGTGAGAGATTAGCACAATAGCTAATAATAAAATAGAACAATTCCGAATCTTATAAAGTGTTTGTGAAACATAGTTTATAAAGATTTATGGATCCTTTGTCTCTGGAATTTTTCATCTAATATTTTCAGTGAGTTACCAAACGTGTACAAAGTAAAACTGTGGTGGTGTGTGTATGGTGGGGGGAGCTATTTTGGTCAGAATTCAAGAAAAAAGAAAAGAAAAAGCAAACTAACAGAAAACAAAGAAGAATTTTTTTTTTTTTTTTTTTTTTTTTTAAGAGCCAATCCTAGACTGCAAATGCTCAGGCCAACACATACAACTTATCATTATGAAATTTTAGAACATTGTGGCTAAAGAGGAAGATCTTAAACATTGGGAGAAGAAATGGGTTGCCTACTAAGAACAGAAGTCAGAACAATAGGCTACTGATGCCTTGGAGCTCTAGAGGACAAGCAGGCAAGACTTCAGAACTCAAGAGGAAATGATTTGCAGTATCAATTGAACCTTCTATCTCCTGCCAATCACAGGGGAAGGTAGAAGGTGCCATTTTTCCTCATGGGTTGATTTGTGATCCTGACAGCAGGGATCCATCTCTGGGTCAGTAAAGGGAGGGCAGGGCCCAGGCCTGGAGGTGGTTGCCTCCCAGAGAAGCCAAGCTCAGGGCTGATCCACAACGGGAGGAGGGAAACAAGGTGAGTCTGGTCAGAGCATCAAGCTTTTTTGAAAGCTCTGTGGAACATTTTTCAAATGGCAACAGAACTCTGGAAATAATGCAAATGAAGAATGGTGGAATATAGAATAGAGTGGATCTACAGGTGAGACCAGCCAGAGTCATCTGAGTGGGACTTATTTCCAGTGACGAGATGCCCTACAACGCACCACTCACGGGAGAGACCATGAGAAGGCAGCAGCAGAGATGGTAGTGGTGCAGACACAAGCCACAGGATGCTGGGGGCGGGTACTGTAGCTGAGGAGGACAGGAGGGTCCTGATGACACATCTGACTTCACCCTCTGGCCCCAGAACTGCGAGAGAATAAGTTCCTGGTTCTTTAAGGCCCTAGGGTGTCTGAGAGGGTAGCCCTAGGAAATGACACATGGATCTAATTTCAGAAAAAAACTGAAAAATACACAAGAAAACAAGCAATCAGATTATACAACTTGGCTCAAAAATGAATAAGCGTATGTATATGTATTACTTTTATTATTTACAAAATAAGTGTTAAAAGAGTAAATGACAGAGTAGGGAAAATGTTTTCAAGTTATCTGGCAAATGCCTAGCATTAATAAAAGCCAAACAAATGCTTGATTTGTGTTGGATTAACTGTGTTGGATTAATGCTTGACTTGTGTTGGATTAACAAATGCTTGACTTGTGTTTGAACTTCCATAAATTGTTAAAAATAAGGTCACTTAATAGAAAAAAGCAGCGAGAGATGATGGGCAAATCAGAGCAAAAGAAATAACAAGGGGTAACAAAAATATTTAAAAATCATCTTTGTTAATAATTTAAGAAAGCAAAAGATAAAGATTATACTTGCATCTATTCCATGACAGGGATTTGAAAAAATGAAGCTTGTCTAATTTTTACCAAGGAATAGAGAATCAATAATGCTTGTCTACTGTTAGTAGGGGTTCAGAATAGAACAGTCCTATTGGAAAGCAATTTGGCAGAGCCTCATACAATTTAAAATGTGCTTGACCTTTGCCCTATGAATTCTATTTATATGACTCGATCTTGCAGAAATAAGCTCCAAGGTTTGTACAGGATGTTCACATCAGCAATATTTGTAATAACCACAAACTGGAAAAATCTAAAATTCTACCAATAAATTAACCATTAAATACAAAGTGTTTTAAATCTGGAACATGCAATGTTATATAGGTATTGAAACAAAATGAGGGAATTGTAAATCAGGCAGGGGGCGTGAGCCCATGGCCCCAGCTACCAGAGAGGCTGAGGGAGGAGGATCACTTGAGCCCAGGAGTTGAGACTAGCCTAAGACACACAGCGAGAGCCCACTTCAAAACAAAATTTAAAAAAGAATGCGGGGCAAGAACCCTTAATGCACTGGCATTGAAGAATGTCTGCAGCATCCTATGCATCGTGGGACCAAAACGTGTAGAATTTCTTTACATTTTTACAAAGAACTATGTACTCATCTCCCTGTGGGGTATGAGATAGGAAAATGGAATGAGGGAAAATTAACCCTTCCACTCTTCATTTTATAAATTTCAAGATTTTTTTTTTTTATGATACAAGACATGTCATCTTTAAAACTGGAATAGAGCAAAAAATAATTTGATGTAAGTGCATTTAAATTTTCTTTTTCTGGACTGAAGTTATAGACCAGTGGTAGTGATACAGGGAGAAAAACTGGTCTTTAGTGGGCTGCACGAGTTTGTGTTCTCTAAAACCGAAGAATGAATTTTAGGAACAAATGGAGGTTATGAGCAGAATATATTTATTGAGAGAAAGAAAGCTCCTGTCCCGAGAGAGGGACAGGAGGAGGGGCCCGAGCAGGTCGTCCCCCACCCCCCAAAGTTGTCTCTTGTAGGGACTTTTATAGAGGAAAACCATGTGGTGAGGCGGGTCTAAGGTGGTGGAGAAGACATGGGAACTTGCTTAGTTGGGCATGAGGTAGGACAAAACTATGGTCAACCAATGAGATTACAAGCACCACTGCTCAGGTAAAATTGATTAAATCCAGTATCAAATGGGAAAGTGAGTCACATAGCAAGCAAGCATGAATACAGAACAGGGTCTCTTCCTGTTGGGGGTTGGGCTAGTGACTCATTTGGGTTCTTTCAAGTTGATTGATACTATTTAGGGTATCAATTCCTAATGTCCATCCCTAGGGAAGTATGTAGCTGTGCTTCCTCTTTTTGTCTTGGTCTTCATGTGTGGCCCGTATGGGAGTGTCTGCCTCTTTCAAGTTGCAAAGTCACCTTGTCTTCCATCTTGTCTCCTTGAGGGCCTGGCCCTGTCTGACTGCCTATAATATTTCTGTCTAACTCGGCTGCCTGCAACAGTAGAGTGTGTGGTTTTGGCTTGATCATGGGCGTGGGTTCAATCCCTAGCACCCTACCCACTCAATTCATGATTTTAAGATGCACTATTCTGATTTTTAAATGTTTGTACAAGCTGGGTATGGTAGCACATACCTGTAACCCCAGCCATTTTGGAGGTTGAGTTAGAAGGGTCATAAACTGAAGACAGGCCTGGGCAATTTAAATACTTAGCAAGGCTTTGTCTCAAAATAAAAAATAAGGGGCCGGGGAGATGGCTCAATGGAATAAGCGCTTCCCTGGCAAGCGCAAGGGCCTGAGTTCAATCCCCCAGTTCCACAAAAATAAATAAATAAATAGATAGATAGATAAATAAATAAATAAATAAATAAAGGGGCTGGAAGACACAGCTCAATAGGAAGGTTCAAACCCCAGCACTGCAGAAAGGAAAAAAAAAAAAAAAGTGCCTATAAATTCTACAGAAACTAGGCTGGTAGTGTAGCTCAGTAGCAGAGAACTTGCACTACTCACACAAGGCCCAATCTAATCCTCAGCACTACAAAGAAAGAAAAATAGAAGGGAGAGGGGAGGGGCGGGGGGAGAAAAGTGGTAAAAGGGGGCAAGGGGAGGAGAGGGGGGAGAGAGGGGAGAGAAAAAGCAGACAGACCCTAAGTCCCTCCAGCTGGCTGCAGCTCAGCCCCAGGGACTATCCACTCACACCGGCTGCAGTGTTGCTCTGTGACTCCTGAGCCTGGATCAGGAATAAGATAGATCTCGTCTCCTCTGTATCTCCCCGACTGACTGGTCTGAGAGCACTGGTCAGTTCTTGCCATGAGGACACTGAAGCATCCCTTGGAAGGACCACAGGACAGTTACTACTGTGTCCTACCCACACTGACGCACTGACAGCAGGGAGACCCCAACCAACCCTGCAGCCTAGCTGACCATGACTGCAAGAGCAAGCTCAAACCACCAGCCTCCCAAGGCACAGCCGAGTGTGTGGCCACAGGGAAAACAGAAAGGGGGACACTTTCTGATGCTTTATGACACTACATCACTGAAAAATTTGTTTGATAGCAATAGATAACTGATACATGTACCAACCTCCTTCTGAAGGGAAATGGGGTAAAAATGGAAACTTAATTTTTACATTTATTTTTTATACTTTAACATTATATATTTCAGAATTTGTTGGACTTTTTAAAAGGCTTTTTATATTTATTATTTATTTATTTATCTATTTATTTATTTTTGCAGTACCAGGGATTGAACTCAGGACCCTGTGCTTGCCAGGCAAGTGTTTATTCTATTGAGCTATCTCCCAGGCCCTGGTTTTTTATAGTTAAAGAAAAGGAAAGAGGCTGGGTAGATATAGCTCAGCAGTAGAGCACTTGTCTACTTTGCAATAGGCTCTGGGTTCCATTTCCACACCTCAAAATAAATAAATAAATAAATAAATAAATAAATAAATAAATAAATAAAGTTTAACTCAAGTAGGCTTAAATTGTTTTCTTTTTTAAATTTTTTTAAAAAATTTATTATTATTGTGTGTGTGTGTGGCCAGCTCAGCCCACCAGGGAGTGGGGCTGGCTGGCATGTGGTGCTGGGGGATTGAACTGCGGTTCCTGTGCTTTGCCAAACTTGTTCCAAGTAGGTGCTTTAGACCACTGAGCCATCTCACCAGCCCTTAAATTGTTTTCTGATTTTAAAAGTTACACTAGCAAGCAAGGACCAAGTTGGGGAATCAACACCACCCAACTTCAAGGCTTAACTATAAGGCAGTGATAATCAAGGCAGAGTGGTACAGAGAAAAAACAGGCACATGAATCCATGGAGCAGAACAGCAAGCCCAGGAACAGGTCACATGAAATACAGCCAGCTCGTTGGTCTTTGACAAAGGAGCTCAGCTGCTCAGGGAGATGGGAAGGTCTTTTCAAAACTTGGTGATAGAACAACTGGACAGCCACTCACATACACGTTCAACCCACACCCTTCACCAGATTACTTAAAATGGATCATAGCTTCAAGTAAAACACAAAAGTTCTAGAAGATACCGTACAAGAAAATCTAGGTGGCACTCAAAGCAGGATCCATGAAAGAAAAATTAAGATGTTAGACTCCAGTATTTTAAAATTCTGTTCGACAAAAGGCACTGCTAAGGGAATGAAAAGACAAATGACAAATCAGGATAAATTTTTTACTAATAACATATTTGACAAATGATTTATATCCAAAATATAAAGAGAACCCTTAAAATTCAATGGTAAGAAAACAAACAACCTAATTGTTAACAAGGCAACAGATACTTCACTCAAGATGATATCCCAAAGATGGCAAATAAGCACAGAAAAACACGCTCAATGTCATGCATTACTAAGGAACTGCAAATTAAAACAGCAGCAGCACCACTGCATACCTAGCAGAGTGGCCCCAAAGCAGAACCCTGAGAGCAAAGGCTGATGACGGAGCAGAGCCACAGTAGTCTAATTTACTGTTGGTGAAGGGCAGGTCCAGCCTCTTTGGAAGTTTGGCAGGTTGTGTTGTTTTAAATCATTTTTTATACTACTTTTTTTTTTTTTTCCAGTACTTAGAATTGAACCCAGGACCCACTGGGCTACATCCCAAGGTCTTTTATTTTTTAAATTTTGAAGCAGAATCCTACTAAATTGCCCAGGCTGACCTAGAACTTGTAATCCTCCTACATCATCCTGCTGAGTAGCTAGGATTACAGGTATGCACCACTACACCCTGCAGCAGTTTCTTTAAAGGTCGTAACATATGATCTAGCAATCATGTTCCTCAGTATTTATCCAAATGAGTTGAAAACATATCTTCACAAAAAACTGAACAAGGGTTTTTATTTTATTTTTGTATTTTAGGGAAGGGTCTACAGGATGCTCAGGGTCTCACTGCTAGACCAGACTCATAGTGATCTGCCTGTTTACAGCCTCCCAAGATCTGGGATTACAAGCATGCACCACCATACCCAGTCTCAATTGCTGGGGGCGGGGCCAGCACAGCAGGCCCAGGGATGAAACCCCCAGCCCCTGTGACTGCTTGCAGGTGCTTTAATCCACTGAGCTATTTGGCCAGCCAGAACAAGGATATTTAACACAGGTTTATTCATAATTGCTCCATACCTGAAGTAACCAAGATATCCATCAATAATCATATGGAAAAAAATTTGTAGGATATTGGTCAATAGACTATTCAATGATTAAAAGCAGAAATGAGCTGTGAAGCCACTGAAAGCCATGGAGGACCTCTACGTGTATGTCACTAAGCAAAAGGAGTCAATCTGCAAAGGTTACACATGGCACGATCCAACTCTGTGGCATCTGGAAAAGGCTAACATGGATCCAATCCACGGTCAGCCCATAATGCAGGTGATCCTGTGACAGGAACTCAGCCTGCAGATCTGCACCCATAAACACCTATGACACCACGCAGACCCATGGGCCACAAACTGTATGTGAGCTCCAGAGGCTTTACCTGGGTCCAGGTGGGTGAAGGAGCCCACCACAAAGTCCAGCGTGGACACGGCCAGGAGGAGCAGCAGCAGCAGCTGGAGGCGAATTATCCATTTGACGCCTGCCAGGTTAATGCCCAGCAGGGACAGAAGCACCGCAATGGAGATTCCTCGCACAGCCCAGATGTTCCTGAGGCCCAGCAAATCGGAGATGGATTCCGCAAAGCCAGTGATGTACATGGCACCTGCAACACACTGCCCGACAGCTCCAGGTTGGAAGAGGAAGCGAGACAGAGAGGCATGGGGAGCCCATGGAGCCAAGGGCCCTACACTGAGCCCCACTCCCCCCAGTGGAAGCAAATGAAGCAGTGCTGGGCCCTGAGGTGGGGCTGAACCAGCCCTTCCCACCCACAACCCACCTCAACCTCTACTTCTGTCTGTCCACATCCCTGACTAAGGGCAGAGTGAGCTCTGTCCATACGCCTATGCGGAAGCCGATGGAAGAGGCTGGGATGTTGGGATAAAGGTTTCTCTGTGCTATTCAGGAACTAAATCTAGAACAAATGATAGTCAGGGGTCCCATCTTCAGAGCCACAGAAGGGCCCTGCAGCCAGCCAGTTGGGTCTCTGCTCCTTTGTAGGTTGGCATTATTCTTTAAAAATTATCCTTTGAAATAGAATGACAGAGAGCAACACATCTTTACAATGTCACACGTGACCAAGGCTACCTAGGACTGTCTAGGTGAACGTACATGGCTCTAGTCACCACTTGTACTGATGAATGTGTGAAACACTCTGACTTAGTAAGCTACATGCTAATTGGATGTTTTTTTCCCAGCAGAGATGCAAATAATATCCATCCAGTGGAACAGAGTCCACAAAGTTAGCATTTATTGGCCAGGAAGACATTAGCTAGTTTTATATCTAACCCAGCAAGTTTACATTTATCTATTTATTCACTGAAGTGGCTGACTGGACCGGTAGATTTGATTTCTATCCATCTTGTGTCTGTACTGAGCTTCTCACTACCCTGTAACAGCTTGCTAGCTCCTTTATGACTTGAACAGGATCTTTGGCACATAATCCTTTTATATTTGTCTGAGAGTTAGGGTTTTATTTTAGCTTTTGGAAATACCTGAAAGGTCAATTTTGAATAGTTGAAAATAACATTAACCTCACATGACATAGCCCCATCCCAGTTTTCTTTCCTCCTTGGTTTGACCCACTGGTCACTGTCACCACCATGGTCACCCTCCTCTTGCTCCTCTCCCAGGGAACAAATTCAGTTAGGGCCTCCTTCAAATTCCTTTTTTCCCCAAAAGCCTTTCTTTCTTTATCTCTAATTTCTGAATAAATAATATGTTCCCTGGTGGTGCAATATGATCAATTATCTGGGTCCATATTCTATTATCTCATGTGCCTAAGTTTGCTTCCCAAACTACCTCCAAGACTGCATTTGAGACTCTAAGGGCTGGCCAGGAAGCTCAGCAGACTAAAGTGCTTGCTTAGGCAGGCGCAGGGTTAGGGTTCGATCCCCCACATGCTGTGCTGGCCCCGCCCCTGAGGAGTGCTGAGACAGTGATTGAGACTGGGTATGGTAGTGCATGCCTGTAATCCCAGCACTTGGGGGCTGAAAACAGGAGGATCACTATGAGACTGATCTGTGTAGCGAGACCCTGTAGACACTGTTCTAAATACATTAAAAAAAAAAAAAAAAAAAGAAGAAGAAGAAGAAAACTCTTTTGGGAACAAGGATCTTTATGGGGATGGTGCCTCTGCTAATTCCTGCATTTGCCGAGGATGCAGCAAGCATTCAGTGAATTCTGTGGATCATGCAGGCAGTGAAAACAGTACTTTGGGATCTGTGCACCTGGCCCCATCCTTCTGAGTGAAGGCCACAAGGGAGACACTGCTTCTGTATCAGAGACAAGCCCGTTCTTCACTGAGATCTGCTCACTTTGTAACTAAACATGAATCACTGTGTTTTCCCCCAAAATAGAACTAACCAAAAACAAATGGCCTTGAAAATAGTAATCAAAAATCCCAGCCTCCATCACCTGGCCTTACCCGTTCCTACACAGCCACCACCCAGCAAGGGACCAGTAAGGCACTGTGGGCATGACTCTGGCTATCACCACCTACAGACCAGCCTGGCCTTATTTGGCAGGTAGATGCTATTTTTGGGGAAACACATTATTTTTGCCAATGCTCTTCAAACTTATAGACTTAACTTAGAGTTATTCCAGCCTTCCTAGTGTCCTCTAATAATACGGATTTCTGTCCACATTGGGAATGTGGGGGAAATACAGGAGAGACAGAGAGACAGACAGAGAAACAGAGAAAAGAGACAGAGACAGAGAGAAGCAGAGACAGAGACAGAAATAGAGAGACAGAGAGAGGTAGAGAAAGAAAAGCTAACTTACGTTTTCCTGCCTTCATGTCCAAACTCATTTCCACTAAACAACAGAGTGTGTTGTGATACTGATGTTCTTTCCTCAGTATTTGGTCAGCTCCACTGGAATCTTCATAGTTGTATTTACTCAAGTTTTTTAAAATGACCAGATGGCTGGGTGTGGTAGTACATGCCTGTACTCCCAGCACTCCAGAGGCTGAGGCAGGATGATCACCAGCCAGCCTATACTAGCTAGTGAGACCCTATCTCAAAATAAACAGACAATACAAATGACCAATGCAATAATAGTGGTCATTTATATGAGCATCACCCCCCTCCAGGTACCCCACATTCAAGCACGCAGAGGATGATATGAGGGCTTGGCTGAGACCATCCACCCACACCCAGAGCTGCCACTGCTGTGTGTCAAGTTGTAGAACAGAAGCTGCTTATTTGGAGTGGACCAAGCGGTAAGCATCACTTTTTGCTTCCAGCCTCCTTCCAAGTTTGGGCCCAAAATGCCAGCAATAGGGAAACCATTCTTCAAAATGCCTGGAAGACTGGTGATTAGGAACATGGTCTGGAAAACCAGAGTCAGGCTAAACCTTGTGTGACACCGAAGAGTGTTTTGACCTCTCTCTGCTGCACTTTCTCCTCTGCAATGGTAAAAACGAAAGAAGGAGGAAAGAAGGAGATTTAGGGAAGGTGCTAGAACAGTACCTGGCCTCTAGTTAGAGTTATAGAAATAGCAACCATGGGCACTGTCAGCATCACTTTGTTATTATTAGTTACTGAAGAAAAAAACAGCTAGCTCTGGCTGTCATAAACTTCATTAATACTAAACAGGTGTGGGAAGGTCACAGGGACATTGCAATAGGAGCTGCAAATAAAAATCCTTGAAGTCAGAGGTTTACTTCCAGGGAAGTAACCGTCCCAAACTAAATCCCCTTCTCAAAATCAGAGCCCTTGCAGTAAGAGATAAGGATGTCTATGGAATAGAAACATAGAAGAGATTTCATATTTGCTGGGGAGGAAGGGGGAGGCAAGAAAGTAATGCGTTTTGGTGAGGAGAAAAAGCAAAATAGACAAATGGAAATTAAAGATATAAGTTTGTGGCCTCTCAGGGTAGTCTTGTTACTGGCAGAACTAAAAACACAGGGGCCAAGGAGATGGCTCAGTAGAATAAGCACTTCCCTGTCAAGTGCAAGAGTCAGAGTTCAATCCCC
>NW_004524723.1:2642731-2704446 GCF_000260255.1 Octodon degus | reverse complement strand
AAGGAAGAAAGAAAGAAAGACACAGTAAGAACTTCCAAATCATCTGGAAGAAAATGAAATAGAAATAAATTTGAGAGCACAAACGCACTGGGTTAGGTCCCCAGGAAAGAATGGGAGGGAGGGAAGAAGCTCGCTTGAACCATGTTGGCAAAGCCCAGAATAGTGAGGGGAAAAAATCTCAAAGGAATGAAAAGGAGCCAGGTGAAAAGGAGCCAGGCATGATTGCATTTGCCTGTAATTCCTACACATTAGGAGAGAAGAGCAGGAGAATTTCAACTTTGAACTCAGCTTGGGAAATTTAAGCCTGTGAGGGGCTGGTGAGATAGCTCAGGGGACTAAGCACCTGCGTTAGCAAGCGCAGGGACCAGGCTTCGATGCCTGGTCCTGCATGCCAGGCCAGCCCTGCCCGCAGGGCACAATGAGCCAACAGAATCTGGGTGCAGTGGTGCATGCCTGTAATCCCAGCACTGGGGAGGCTGAAAATTGGAGGATCACTACAAGTCCGAGCTGCATAGTGAGACCCTGTACCAAATACATAATGAAAAGAAAAAAAGAGACTTGGTGAGACACTATCTCAAAATCTCAAATTAAAAATTTTAGCCAGAGAGATAACTCAGTAGAGTAAGCACTTGTCTGGCAAGTGCAAGGTCCTGAGTTCAATGCCCAGCAGAGCCAAAAAAAAAAAAGAAAGAAAAATTGAAAAGAACTTGAGGTGAAGCCCAGTGTCAAAGTTTTATGTCATCAGCAAATTCAATTCCCAGTACTACAAGCAAAAATAAATTAAATTAGGAAAATCACAACTAAACTTGTATTAAGATAAGAAGGGGAGAAGTATAGTTCTAAATAGTTTTATTAGCTAAAAAGGAAGTAATATAAAGAGACAAAGGCTTACCTGAAGAAGGCATAAAAAGACCAGCATAAATAAAAAGAGAGTTAAAAAAAAAGTATTTAATGTAAGGAAATGTAAGACTAATGAAATAGAAAAAAAAAATCACAAGAGAAAGGACACAAAAACCAGAAGCTGACCCTTGAGGAAAAGACAGATAACCCTGGCAGGCTGATTAAGAAAAAAAGAGAAAATACAAAACTATAGACAACTAGGAATGAAAACAGAATAAAGCTAGTCAGGCGGAAAAGAATAAAAGAGTGGGAAGCAGAAACGTGTGGTGAACTACGGCGCACCTGGCACTGGCTGAGACAGGCTGGAGGGATCTGTGACGCTGTGGCAAGTGACACACATGTGCATGGAACAGATCGAGAAATCTTGTCCCCACTTTTATAAAAGCCAGCAGGCACTTCAAAAATCCCCAACAGCGCGTCTGTGAGCAGAGGAAAGGCTCCAGCCAGCTGTTCACACTGGTCCCCTCCAGATGTGAGGGCAACAAGTCTCTCTTTATGTTGTCTTCAATGTGCTACCTGCCCGCCAAGGTATCATTTTGTAGTTTTAAGACTCTTTCAAGAAAAAACAAAACAAAACATTAAGAGAACCATTTTGTGTGTGCAAGGGGTTATGTTATAGCTCCGTCTGACAGCAGCCCACTCTGGACTTCTCTGAGCTCAGGCCCCCAACCCGAACACCACCCTTCTTTGGAAGGTACTCCTGCCCATTTGTTTAATGTGTAAACATCACCAAAGTTTACTATATTTTATAGGTATCTTCATTAACTTCTAAAGTTTAAAATCACAAGAAGTCTTTTTTCTTTACCATTGTCTACAGAGAAACACACTACCAGCCATGTGAGGTGGGGGTGTCACCTACTATTTTCAAGAGCTGTTTTCAGAATGGAATATTTTCACTCCAAAGTACAGTATGTTTTGAAAAATTTGTACATTCACAACACAGGCATCTCCCCCTTGTCTTTGGAGGCCCAGCCAAAGAACTATAGTTGCACCTCCACATCCTTTCCTGACCTAAAATTTCTGATTCACCTGAAGTTGGTGGATTGTACATCTTTGTGGTAACTCCTGGAATGAAAACTCCAGGCCTCAATCAGATTTATGAAAGCTTTCAATGTTCCACTGTTTTTGTACAGAGTCCAGTATAGAGCTGTGAATGTCATCATGAATGCTTTTAGACATGTCAGTGCAAGCCAAAGCTGAGCTGTAAAGCCCTAGCCCACATAGGTGACTGGAGCAGGAGCCACTATTTCCTCTTCTAGCCAAAGAGCCTGGCTTTAACACTAAGCTACATCTCCAGCCTTTTTTTCTTTTTTTTTTAAACATTTATTTATTTAGTGTGTGTGTGTGTGTGTGTGTGTGGCCAGCTCAGCCCACCAGGGGGCGGGGCTAGCTGGCATGTGGTGCTGGGGGATTGAACCACGGTCCCTGTGCTTTGCCAAGCTTGTTCCAAGTATGTGCTTTAGACCACTGAGCCATCTTGCCAGCCCCTCCAGCCTTTTTTTTCTTTTCTTTTCTTTTTTTCTTTTTTAAAAAAATTTGAGACAGGTTCTTTCTCACTAAATTTCCCAAGCAACACTCAAACTTATGATCCTCTTGCTTAACCTCCTATTTACTATCTAGTCCTTCACAGAAATTTTCCAACCCCTACTCAGGCAAATCTCAGCCTGCTGCTTTAGCAATCATAGAACTTCCTGAGCGCATGCAAGGCCTGCAATGAGGAAGAGGCCGGCTGATATGGGCCAGGAACAGAGAACCTCAGAAACCCTTACCACAGCCCAGAATATGAAAGAACATCAATCAGTGGCCTAAACTGGCCATCCTCAGAAGGTAGAAAAAGAAGAGCAAACTGAATTCAAAGAAAGTAGAAAGAGAAGAAATAATATAGTTAGAGTAAAAATAAATGAAATAGAAACCAAAATAACAATAGAGAAATTTATTTATTTATTTATTTTTATGTATTTAATAAGGGTATACAGGGTCTCACTATATAGATCAGACTTGTAGGGATCCTTCTGTTTTCAGCCTCCCAAGCACTGGGATTACAGGAGTGCACCACCATGCCCAGTCTTAATTACTGTCTCAGCTCAACCCCAGGGCGGGGTGGCACAGGAGGCTGGGGATTGAACCCCAGGCCACTGCACTCTGTGAGAAATATTTTTAAAAATAAAAAATGGTTCTTTGTAGAGAAACCTTTCCCTAGACTTAACAAAGAAAAAAGAGAAAAAACTGGGTTCAATGGCACATGCCTATAATCTAAGCTACTTAGGAGACTAAGGCTGGAGGATCACAAGTTTGAGGTCAGCTTGAGAAATTTAGCAATAACCTGTCTCCAAGAGAAGTTTTTTTTTGGTTTTTTTTTTTTTTAAAGTATCGGGAGTATAATTCAATGGTAGAGTAGTTGCCTAGATGTGTGCAAAGTCTGGATTCAATTTCCAATACTGACAGAGAGAGGAGGGGATGGAGGGGAAGAAGAGGGTGTAGGATAGGGAGGGGGAATTCAAATTACCGACATAGAAAATGAGAGGGTAGATACAAAAAAAAAAAAAAGAGTTATAAGGGAATCTATAAACAATATCCCAATTCACTAGGTAACCTAGATGAAATGGGCAAATTCCTAGAAAGACATAAACTACAAAAAGTGACTCCAAAAGAAATAAGGAATTGGAATATGGTGTATGAAGTTCAATTAGTAACCAAGGGACCTGAGTTTGCGTCCCAACCAATTTCATCCACACTTGTGATTTTCACCTGCCATCTACCAACCAGTTCTACATTTGTTTCCCCTCTGTATGTGACAGCAGAGATGCCAACTAAATGACCAACCTGATTGTGAACTCAGCCAATGTCCAGGGACAGAAGGCAAGCCCAAAGGGTCAGCAGATTGAGGGATGAATTACAGATCTTGGCAGGCATACCCCAAGACCAGCCCACAGCTATTGTAATCTACAAAGACAGCATAGGTTTTTACTCCAAAAGTGACTCATTCACAGCAGGCTAGATTTGGAGAAGGAAACCAGCACAGTGCTGCCATACTGCTGCCAAAGAGAATTTAATCAGATGCCATTTTGAGCAAGGGCTATTTAAGACTGAGCCACAAAGCCAGGTGTGGTGGTGCACACCTGTAATCCCAGCACTCGGGAGGCTGAGGCAAGAGGATAGTTGTGAGTTTGAGACCAGCCTGGGCTACATAGTGAGCTCAAGTTCAGCCTGAACTGCATAGCGAGACCCTGTCTTAAAAAAATACAAACAAACCCCAAAACAAAACAAAACTGAGCCACAAAACAACTCTCCTTCAAGGTTTCCAGCATTACTGTCCCACAGTGACTGGGTGAAAGACAGCCATGGAAGACAGTGACAGATAGGGTGCAGGCACAGATCCCTGAGAAGCATAAGCTCAGGCTGAGAAGGACACAGGCCCCACCCTCTAGTGAGCAATCAGGCCTGGTGAAGAGAGCTGTCTGAGACAGCTGAATCTGAAAGTGCTGGAACTGAGCCCAGCAATCTGTTAGAATGGCGGCTCTGTTGCCTACACCAGACAGAGACCAGTGGTCCAATTGCTCTCTCCATCTATCTACAGGAGCCAGGACATGTCTCAGCTTAGCCATTTGCCACAGCCTGCAGGGTACAGACAGAGGGGGCTTCTGGAACAGAGGGAACACTTCACAAACCCACAGGCTATAAAGTTAAGCAGAGAAAATCATGACTTGCTTTGACTACAGAAATTACTTATTTTGAATGAGTGGAAAGAAACCATTCTTTTAAAATCACAGAGGAGTGATTTGGATTTTTTGGCCTCAATTTTTTTTCTATTTTTTTTTTTTTTTTTTAAGTTTAGGGAGCTTCTTCTCTCCCTCTCATTTCTCCTTTTAACTTTTTACTTTTCTTCTTATTCTTATTTTCCCTTATTTTGCTGTTTTTTCTTTATTCTTTTTCTTTTCTGTTACTTTTAGTTAGCACTATTCACTTCTTTTTACTCTTCAGCAGATCCTTGATCTCAGATTTTTCTCATCCTTCTCATCTTTCACTGATTAACCTCTCAAATTTGATATTTTTTTCATTCTCTAGTTCCCCACCCCCTTCTCTCTATTAGTATAACTATTAAACCATTAGATCACTAACTTTGCTGTTAGTACTGAATAATGCTCTATTGTTAGTGGAGAAATAGTTGTTGCATTTAATAGATATTTACTATATGTTAGTATTGGTTTGTGATAGTGCTTATACTATAATTATTTATCATCTTTCTATGGCTAAAGGTTGCAAATTTCTAGTTCTTAGGGTATGTTAATATTGATTATTGTTAGTGATTAGTAATTTATTATTGTCAGTAATTTTGTTGTTATTGCCAAAGTGGCATAGTTGTTGTGGTTTTCTCTGGATGCCAATATCTAGATTGCCTTTGTGTCATTACAATACTGTGGCCCATCCCCAGAGAACTGGGTGCTGGGCCAAGCATACCACAGCCTCCTGTCTGAAATAAACAGAGATAGTTGGATGTTGGCAGTGAGGCAAAAACCTATGACAGTCATGCCCAGAATGCATCAATGAAAAGCAGACATTAACAAAAGAAGTTTCCACACTAACAACCCACAAACTTGAGCACAAAACAAAATAAAACAAACAAAAAATGGAAATATGAAGTGACAAGGCAAGAAAATGACTCCCGAAATCCCCAACTCCCTCAAAGCTGATCCATGGGGCACTGAGGGCCAGGAAATCAAAAGCCACATAGCTGAATTATTCAGAAAGGTAACAGAAAGATAAAAACAAATTAATAAGGTGCCTGGAAGCTCAGAAAAGATATAACAAAATAGATAATGGGTCTCATACACAAAACAATCCACAAGTTTACAGAAGATGAAAAGCTAGCTGAGCTGCTCAAAATGATGCAAAACATGAATGGCCTGTTTAGCAAAGAATTAGTATTCATGAAAGATACCAAACAGAAATTCAAGAGATTAAAAATTCTGTTGAAAGTGTAGGCAGGCAGAATCAATGTGAGGTGAGAATGTTGGAAGTAGAAGATAAGGCCAATAATTATTCAAAGATAACTTAAGAACAAGCAAGCATGAAAAAAGGATTCAACAACTGCTAGATGATGCAAAGGAGACTAATGTAAGGTTAATCAGAGTGAGTGAAAACTCAGAAGACAGCACAAATGGCACCATTAAAAAAAAACAACCCTTGTTTATAGAAAAAATAGAGAGAAGGTTGCAAGATGACAGAGTGGTGAGCAGTAGAGAAAGAGCCTCTCTGAGAGTTACCGGCCAGATACTGGAATGTAGGAATGTGAGGAAGACAAGAAGGAGGGAAGTGGGTCCCCTGGACCCAGGAAGGTTCTGAGGCATGAATTAAAACCCATGGAGAGAGTGAAGAGAGAATTTTCAACAAAGAGGCAGGCAGCTGGCTGTGCCTTCTTCTGAGATTGGACTCACTGTGCACGAGGAGTAATTCCCACCCTTGGACACATAGTGACTGCTGGCCACCCCAGAGGCCTCCACAGAGATGCAGCAGTGGAGGGGAGCAATGGGCGTGGAGGACTGCACTAGCTAGTGGTGATCGCAGAGTGCTCAGGCCTACCACTTGAGAGAGTGATCGACCTGGAACCATTTCAGAGAGGGGCCAACTAAGCTCTGAACTCAGGCTGCTACTGGCTCCATCTGCTGGCTCCCAGCTTGACTCTGCCAGAAGGTGCAGGCTCTCTGAGATTAGTCACTATCCTGCCAAAAGGCTACTGTTGGCTTGCGGGAATAAATCAACACAGGACAGGGTTTTCTCTGCACACTTGGCTACAAGTGACAGCAGAGACAAATATGGAAGTGGACTTTTTTTTTCTTTTCTCTCTGTCTCTGTCTCTGTCTGCTTCTCTCTGTCTCTGTCTCTCTCTGTATCTCTTTCCTTTCTTGGTTTTTGTTGTTGTTGGTGGTGGTGGTGATATTATAGTTTTGTTTTTTCTCTTTTGCTTTCTGTTTTATTTTTATCTCCTTCATTGTTTGATCTTGTTTTTATGTAAGTGTGAACATGGTTTCTAGCCTCTTTGTGGCTGTGATTCTGGTCTGTTCTTTTTAACTTTTCCTTCTCTCTTTCTCTCCAGTCTGTTGCACCAGTTTCTCAAAGTTAGTGTGATTCTCCTCTGTCCTCCAGCCTTACTTCTAATCTCTTCCTCTTCTTCCACTTCTCTAAATTTTAACCCATGAGGGAAAAATTAACATATTTAAGGACTTGTGTACTGCATATGATTTTCTGGTTTGTTTTAGATTTTGTTATATAACTACAAATCTAGTTCATATGGTTAAAGATGGCAAATAAATGGTTATCTCCATTTGTCATTTTTAGGCTGTGTTTGATGGTATTGTCATTGGTACCACTATATCCAAAAGTTGCGTAATTGTTCCAAATAGCTGTTATCCCTGGTATTCAAAAGCTGAGATTAACTAAGGATCACAGAAAATACTTGGCACAGTGCCAAAGAACCAGGGGCTAGGCCAAGTAGGCAGCCACTTCTCATCCCCAGCAAATTGAAGAGGTAGGATCTTGCAACAGCCTCAAAACTCAGAAAAACAGCTATACTTAGAAGACACCAATAAGAGAGTAGTCATTTCCTAAGGGCTCTCAATACCACCAATAAAGCAACTTACCATAGGCAACTTACAAGCATTAACCCAGGAAATGAACTAGAAAAAAGGAAAAAAATGAAAATGAAAATGAGAAGATACCTAAAAAAGATGAAATCCCAGACATCCAGTTCACTGGAGGTAAACTCAGGGGACAATGAGGTGGGACAATCTGAAAGCCACCCACTTGGCCACTCCAAAGTGGTAACAACAAAGCAATTGAAGGGGCACTAGAAAAAATTAAATCAGAAATAATTGATTGGATAATGGCAGAGATGGTTTCCACAATGAAAACCATGCTTAGTGATGCTAGAACAGATACAGACAAAAACATAGAGGAGCTTAAGAAAATTATAATGGCTGTGAATGCTCAGCATAGAAAAGAAGTGGAATCCATAAGGCAGATTCATGCAGATATACAGGAGAATAAAAATTCCATTGAAAATATTTGCAGCAGATTAAGCCAATATGAGGACAGGATACAGAAGACAGCTTACAAGCAGTGATCATGAAAGATTTCTTAAAAATAGCAGAGCATCATGAGAAACCAATATAGTGCCTGCTAGATGAGGCAAGAATAACTTAAGATTGATTGAGTCAATGAAAAATCAGGAAATAGCACAAACAATATTTTTTAAAAAGTGTTCACTAACATCATGGCAGAAAACTTCCCTGGTAGGGAAAAAGAATTTGACACACAAATAAGTGAGGCATATAGAACTACAATTATCCATGATAAAAAAAAAAATGTACACCCAGGCATACCATAGTCAAGATTCCAGAAATACAACACAAGAATAGAATACTAAAAGCTGTTAGTGAGAAGAAACAAATCATCCATAAAGGAAAACTCATCAGAATCATGGCTATTTCTCAGCACAAACATTCAAATCAAGGAGATTTTTGAGAGAAGTATTTCAAGTTCTAAAGGAAAACGACCCTTAACCCAGACTGATGTAGTCTGAAAAACCCTTTCAAAACTGTTGGAGAAATAAGATACTTCCATGACAAAGATCTGAGGAAATTTATGACCACCAAACCAGCATGCCAAAATGTTTTGAAGGACTGTCTAAAAAGAGATAACGAGGACTACAACTCCATGAATCCCAACAGAAGGAATCCACCAGGCAAGGCAAATAACCAAACAGAGGGAGGTAAAAAAAAGAAGATGGGGAACCAACAATAAAATAAAAAAATGACAGGATAAGTCAATACATATCAGTTATAACCATCAATGTTAGTGGCCTCCATTCACCAATCAAAAGACACAGACTGGCAGAATGGATCATGAAACAAGATCTAACAATATGCTGCATACAAGAAATATGTTTGTTTTATTTTTATTTTTTAATGTATTTAGTACAGGGTCTACAGGGTCTCACTATGTAGATTGGACTTGTAGTGATTCTCCTGTTTTCAGCCTCCCAAGAACTGGGATTACAGGTGTGCACTACCATGCTCAATCTCAATCGCAATCTCAGGATGGCCCGGGGATGGGGCCAGCAGAGCAGGCCGGGGATAGAACCCCGGGCCTCTGCATCTGCCTAAGCAGGAACTTTAATTCATTGAGCTATCTGGCAAGCCCAAGAAATACATTTTATTCAAAAAGAAATTAATAGACTGAAAGTTAAAGGATGGAGTATAATACTCCATGTGACAAAAACCCAGAAAAAAAGTGGGTAGCTATTCTATTTGCAGACAATGTGAATTTCAAGCCAAGATTGATTAAGAGACAAAGAAGGTCACTAATACCTTGTAAAGGGAATAATCCTAGAGGAAGAGATAACAATCATAAGTGTATGTGCAACAAATACCAGTGCACCCAACTTTATAAAACAGAATACCAGAAAAACTCCCAGGGGCCGGGGAGATGGCTCAGTGGAATAAGCACTTCCCTGGCAAGTGCAAGGGCCTGAGTTCAATTCCCAGTTCCGCAAAAAAAAAAAAAAGAAAGAAAAACTTCCAAATAAGGAAACAACAGAACACATGACTGAGACTTATAGAATCCTAAATAGCCAAGACCCAAAAAGAACCTCTCCATAATGTTATAGTCAAAATCCCAGAAGACCAAGAAAAGAAACAAATCTTAAAAGCTGTTGAAGAAAAGCCATGAATCACAAAAGGTAAGCTCATTAGAATTACAGCAGACTTCTCAAAATAAACCTCAAAAGCCAGAAGAGCTTGGAGTGAAGCATTTTAAAGCCTAAAAGCAAACAACTTCCAACCCAGAGAGATATATCTTGCAAAATTAGCTTTCAAAACAGATGGTAGAAATAAAGTATTTTCTAAAGAAATTCATGACCACCAAACTAGCACTCCAAAAAGTTCTCAAGGAAATCTTTAAAAAAAGAGACAATAAAGCTAATAAGGACAAAAGGTCAATGGAATGAATACGGCACACAGGCTGAGAAGTTAAACAGAAGAAGGATAAAGGGAAATCAGTAACCTAAAAATAACACAATAACAGAAATAAATCAATGCTTTTCAATAATAATTCTCATTGCATATAGTCTCAATTCCCCAATCAAAAGACACAGACTGGCAGAATGATGGGTCAAGAAAGAAAATCAAGTGGTATGCTGTATACAAAACACATTTAACCTAAAAAGAAATTCATAGGCTAAAAATTAAAGCATAGAAAAAAATATTCCATGCAAGAGGAACCCCACAACAAACAAGAGTAGCTATTCTATTTAGACAAAATAAACTTTTTTTAAATATTAGTTTTATTGAGAAAGAAATAACATGGAGACAGTTTCAAAACAGGTTAGTAGGACAGTTACAATAATTAATACATTGCATATTGTTGTCTTTGTATTAGTTATTCATAGTAGAAGATACAGATATATCTTTTTTTTTTTTTTAGTACTGGGGATTGAATGTGACCCTGTACTTGCCAGGCAAGCACTTATTCTACTGAGCTATCTCCCCAGCCCTAGTTATGTTATCTTGTCTAAACACTATTGGTACAAATTTTTCTTCTCATTTAACTAAGAGAAAGTAGTATATCTATCCTATTTTGTTATATACAGATTATATACATTTTTATACAGATTATATACATATTTTTTTCACTACAAAATGGTCCTTCATTTATATCCCCCTTTTTTTGTTTGCTTTTGACAAAGATGGGTATTTCATTGCCATTCAAATATTGTAGGTGCATGAATTCAGCAAAGTAATCCAATATAGTCCAGTAGTCCATAATAGTAGTAGGTTATCTGCAGGACTGGCAATGTCAGAAGTTGTTGACTTGAGCCTTTTATAGCTCAGCACTTTTTTTTTCTTTTTTATTTTAGGGAAAGGTCTACAGGGTGTTCAGGGTCGCACTACCAGATTTGACTTGTAGTGATCTGCCTGTTTACAGCCTCCCAAACGCTGGGATTATAGGCATGTGCCACCATGCCCAATCTTAATTGCTGTTTCAGCACGCCCCAGGGGCAGAGCTGGCATGGCAGGCCTGGGGATCAAACCCCTGGCCCCTGCAAATGTTTGCAGGTGCTTTAATCTGCTGTACAGCTCAGCATATTAAAATGGCTTTACTTCTTATACCTCGTTTTTATACTTTTCTGCTGGATGGTTAAGAACAAGATAAAGCAAGACCTATATAACAAAAAATGTAACTTTTGTATCTGACAAAGTCAGTCAAATCCCCTCAGGATTTACCCTGAAACCCTGTACCACAGTTTGTAGATCCTTTGTCAGTGTCAGCCATGTGGACGAGTTACAGCCATTACTTGACCAATTTGCTCTCTGTGAAAGCCTGAGAGAATGTTTTCTCTCCATGTCACTCTCCTTAGGCACACTCTACACTGTCAATCACTTTCCTCTGTGGCCCCATAATCTCCTTGATCAGAAAATTTGGGACACCACTGAGTTACAGGATGTTACAGTACAGGTTCTTTTATGTCCTGAGTCCTCACTGACTTTGAAGGGCTAGGGCCACATTGTTGGCTGTCTTTGCAGCCCTTCTTTTTCTCTAATCAGACAAAGTAAACTTCAAGACAAAATAGATTAGAAGTGGTAAAGAAGGTTCATACATATTGGTCAGGGGAACAATCTAACAGGAAGGAATAACAATTACAAATATATAGGCACTGAATATCAGTTGTACCTAACCATATAAAACAAACACTACTGGCCATAAAAGATCAGATAAACATTTGCATAACTGTAGTGGGGAAGATCAATACACAAGTGTCACAAATCGATTTAAGTAGAGAAAAAAATCAGCAAAGAAATATCAGAGCTGAACCAAACCTTTGAACAATGGTCTCAGTAGACACAGACAGTGTTCCAACAACAACAAAAATACATATTTTTCTCAGTAGTACGTGGAAGTCTCTCCAAAATAGAACACATAATAGCAAATAAAGCATGCTTAAGTAAATGTAAAATAATTGAAATTTCATGCATATTATCAGCTAATACTGCAATAGAACTAGAAATCAATGGCAAAATAAAGCACAGAAATTATGTAAGCATGAAAATTGGAAAACACAATGTTAAATAATCAATCATAACAAAAGAAATCAAGGAAAAAATTAAATAAGTCCTAGAGTCAAACAATAATGCCAACATAACATACCAAAATTTATGATACACAATGAAAGCAGTTCTAAGAGGGAAAGTTATAACTGAATGCCCACATCAGCAAAAGAAAAGGTGTGCAAACAAAAAATTTATTGATGCACCTCAAGTTCCTAGAAAAACAAGGATAATTCAAATCCAAAACTACTATTAGGAAGAAAATTATGACAATCAGAGCAAACATTAATAAAATTGAGAATAAAATGAGTACAAAGAATCAATGAATTGCAGAGCTGCTTCTTTGAAAGATAACAAAATAGGGCAGGCCAGATAGCTCAGCAATTAAAGTGGCTGCTTAGGCAGATGCAGGGACCCTGGTTCAATCCCCTGTGTGCCATGCCGGCCCCGCCCCCCAGTGTGCGTGGAGACCACAATTGAGACTGGGCATGATGGCGTACACCTGTAATCCCAGTGCTTGGGAGGCTGAAAACAGGAGGATCACTACAAGTACAATCTGTGCAGTGAGACCCTTTAGACCCTGTACTAAATACATTAAAAAAAGAAAAATAACAAAATGGACAAATCCATAGCAAATCTTACAAAAAATGGAAAGACCCAAATCAATGCAATCAGAAATTTAAAAAGTGAAATCACTTCTGAAATCTAGATATTAGTAACTACTTCAAAAATCTGTACTCCAATAAATTTGAGAATTCAGAAGAAATGGACAGATTCCTAGATATATATATGAATTACCCAAATTGAACCATGAAGATATTAATATCTTGAATAGTATAATGACAAGCAATGAAGCTGAAGCAGTGCTAAAAATTCCACCAAGAAGAGTACAGCACCCATGGATTCACTGCTGAATTCTACAAGAATTTCAGGGATGGTCTAATGCCAATGTTCCTCACACTTTTTAATGAAAAGGAAGCAGTACTTTCAGAGCCATTCTTTGAATTCAGCATTGCCCTGAGGGTAACCAGATGAGAGTCCAACCAAAAAAAGGGTACTCTGAGCCAGGTGTGGGGGGACACACTTGTAATCCTAGCACTTGAGAGGCTGAGGCAGGAGGATCTCTGTGAGCTCAAGGCCAGCCTGAACTGCATAGTGAAACTTTGACTCAAGAAGAGAAGAGAAGAGAAGAGAAGAGAAGAGAAGAGAAGAGAAGACAAGAGAAGACAAGAGAAGACAAGAGAAGACAAGAGAAGACAAGAGAAGACAAGAGAAGACAAGAGAGAGAGAGAGAGAGAGAGAGAGAGAGAGACCTACTACTCGCCAATTTCTTTACTAAATTATAAATCCTCAACTAGATGTTAGCATCTGAGTAACGTCTTTGAAGATAAGAATGTGAAATATAATAATCATTGTTAATTTCCTATTATCTTGTTTTGAAATTCTGTATTGCTTTTACTGAGTTTTTTCATTTTCCCCCTCTCTTTAAAATAAATAAGTAAAGGACCAGTCAAATACCTCAACAGATTAAAGTGCCTGCTTAGATAGACACAGGGGTTGGGAATTTGATTCCTCAACCTGCAGTGCCAGCCCCGCCCCCAGGGTGCGCTGAGACTGCGATTGAGACTGGGCATGGTGGCACGAGCCTGTAACCTCAGCACTTGGGAGGCTATAAACAGGTGAATCACTACAAGTCCAATCTATACAGCGAGACCCTATACACCCTGTACACCTTGTCCTAAATACAAAATAAAATAAAATAATAAAGATAAAATAAAGTACTGGCAAGCAAAATGCTACAAATTATAAAATAAAAATCATAGATCATCACCAAGTAGATTTTTTTCCCAACAATGTAGGAGGAATGAATCAATATACAGAAATCAATGAATTTAATATATTCTGTAAACAGAAGCAAGGACAAAAATCACATGATCATGTCCATAAATGCAAGAAAAGTCTTTGACAAAATGCAGCATCCTTTCAGGATAAAAAGCCTGAAGAAAATAAGTATAGAGGGGCCATATCTCAATCTGATAAAAGCCACTTACGACAAATCTATGGCCAATGTCATATCATAAATGTGGGAAGACTGAAAGCTTCCCTCTAAAGTCAGGAATAATACAAGGAGATCCATTTTCACCATTGCTATCTAGTATACTACTTGAAACATTGACCAGAGCATTTGGGCAAGATAAAGAAATAGAAGCAATAGTATAGGAGGGGAAGAAGTCAAGTCATCATTATTTGCACATGAATGATCTTTTACATAGAAAGCCTCCCAAAATTCCACCAGTAGATTCCCAGAATTAATAACCAGACTCAGTATTGGAGCAGGCAACAAAGCCAACAAATAAAAAACTATAGCACTCCTCTACACCAATAATGAATTCACTGCAAAAGAAATTAAGGAAATAGTAACATTACCAATAGCACAAAAATTTTACATACTTAGAAATTAACCTAACTGAGGAAATGGAAGATTTCTACAGTACTCTACAGTACTCTTAAAAAGTAGATCAAGAGGTCATCAGAAGATGGAAAGATATTCCCTGTTCCTGGAGAGGCTAAACCAGTGGTCAACATTGTATAGTCAAAATGGCCATACTTTCAAAACTGATACACAGATTTAATGCGCTCTCAATCAAAATTCAACAGCATTTCTCATAGAACTGGAGAAAACAATCCTACAATTCAAATGGAACCAGAAGAGGTCCAGAATAGCAAACACAACTCTAGGTAACAAGAGTAAAATGGGAGGCATCATAATCCTGAACTTGAAATCATATTACAAAGACACAGTGATAAAAACAGCATAGTACTGGCACAAAAACAGACATGTGCCAGTGGGAACAGAGTAGAAAGTACAGAGGCTCTCTGATCTTTGACAAAGAAGTCAAAAACATACACTGAAGGAAAACAGCCTCTTTAATATATGGTGCTGTTAAAACTGCCTACCCACATGCAGAAGATCAAGTCTAGATCCATATTTCTCACCACATGCTAAGTTAAAATCAAAATGGACCTAAATGTTAAAACAGAAACATTTAATCTGCTGAAAGACAAAAATAGGTAAAATTTAAAGACACAGGCATAAGCTTGGACTTTGTAGACAGAACTTAATAGCACAAGAAATAGCATCAAGAGCCAACAATGGCATCAAATCAGCTTAAAAAGCTTCTCCTCAACAAAGGAAACAAGCAACAGAGCAGAGAGACAACCTACAAAATGGGAAAATATTTTTACTATCTATTCTTAGGGGACTAATATTAGAAAATATGTGAAGAACTAAAACAATCAAAGCCTCCAAAATAAAAGAACAAGTCAAAAAGTGGGCAACTGAAACAGACAGACCATTCTCAGAAGTACTGATGGCAAATAAATGCATGAAAATGTTCATCATCTTTGGCCATTAAAGAAATGAAAATTAAAAAAACCTAAGAGTCTATCATATTCCAGAGTGAATGGCCATCTTCAGAAAACCAAACAACAAAAATGCTGGTGAGGTGTGGAGGCAAAGGAATCTTCTCCATTGTGGGTGGGAATGTAGACTAATACAACCACTATGAAAATTGGTGTGGAGATTCCTCAAAAAGCTAAAACAATAAATTTTATTCAACCCAGCTGTCCCTCCTTCAGATATCTGCACATTACCAGCTCCACACAAGGAATGTAATCATTATGCAGTACAAACATGTAATAAAAACACAAATTGAGAAAAACCAAATTAGTTATCAAAAAACATTCTACAAAGAAAAGCCCAGAACCAGCTAGTTTCAGCATTGAATTCTACCTAACGCTGAAAAAAAATTAATCTTCCAATCCTTGACAGTCTTCCAAAAACTAGAAAAGAACACCTTCCAACCCTTCTATGAAACCAGTATTATCCTGACACCAAAATCAGACATAGACATCAAAAGAAAGCCACAGGTTGACCTCCCCCATGAATAGACACATAAAAATCCTAGCAAACCCAACTTAGCATTGTGTGTAAGACAAGGCAAGCACATTCAGATCAGCCTCCTGATCTAGAGGAGCTTAGACAGAGCACAGCCATGAAGATGATACTGACCAGACAGAGCCTGAGGTCCAAGAGCCCAAATGGAAAGCAGGCAGGGCAGCTCAGGTCACAGTGTCCAGGAAGAGAAAATGTCCTTCTCGTGACCATGTTTCCTTCTCAGCCCACCTAAAGGAGATTCAGGAATCCAGCTTCCTTTCCTTAGATGCATGCTGGTCCTCATCTTTGACACCTGCTTCTGAGGCCCAGCTCACCTACCCAGAAAGGGAAAAGTGGGGAGTTCCATACATCCAGCTGGCAGCCAGTCTGGCATGACAACAGCAGAGCAGCTAAACGTCAATGGGCAGCAGGGGAACCAACTGCTGGTGATGCCTTTCTCAGGACACTCTGAGCCTTTCCTGCTGGACTGGATATGTTTCAGATGTATTTGGATTTTGAAACATTTGAATAGATATTGTGTGCTGAGCATCCCAAAGTGAAAATCTGAAATTAGAAATCCTCCAAAAATTGGAAACTTTTGAAACTATATTTGAAACATTTTAAATGTTGGAACATTTTGGATTTCAGAGTTCTATGCTAGGGATGGTCAAACTATATTATGCTGAAAGATCTTTCTTGGGTAAAGGCAAGTGACTGACAACCCACCCACCTTTCTAGCATCTATCCTAGAGGCATGCACACACACACACACACACACACACACACACACACACACACACACGCTTTGGGCTGTTAGAGAATCAGACAGACCTGTACTCAAATGCCCCAGCTTCCAGGAGACTCTCATAGTCTTTAGACAAATTCCCTTTGTAAATAGTTTTTTCAACCACTCATCACCTTTCATGGGATCATAAAAGCTTTTTCCAGTCCAAAAAATGCTTACAAAGAACTGCTTCTTAATGCCTGCACTTTGTGTCCTCAGCATTAAGTCACTGTCCCCACATGTTGGCAGAATAAGCCTTAGAATTCTTCCCGGCTTGCTGGCTTCCCAAGTGCCCTCATCCATGCTGATGAGGCAGCTCCTCATTGATATTCTCCTTCTCGGACAGTGGCCACACAAGGACTCTCAACCTCCCTGTAAGGTCACCAAGCCACCCAGTGTGTCTGATGTATCTGTGAGCAACAGCTCCATTAAAAAGGGCTTGCTTCTAGCGAAGTCCCTTGGCACACACAAAATGCTTCTCTTTGGCACCAAAGTACCTGGGATCTAGGGTTCATGGCTGCCACCTGGGCTGCAGCCATGCTGGGCACACTTCTGCTGGAAAGGCAGCAACGTGGCCCTGGTCCAACCAGGAACCCATGAGGTAGGAGTTGAGGACAGGAGCCCTGGGCTCTGGACTTCGGCTTGGCTCTGCCTCTGAGTATCCCTCAAGCCCAGCCTGCTCCTCCATGACATGTGACACACCAGGTAAAACAAGGAAAGAGAGGATAAGATGGGGGAGAGCACAGGCAGCCAAGCATGTTCCTGCACTGGTGGCCTCACCTGTCCAAACACATACAGCAGTCCTATGGTGCCTCCCATCTGCCCGCCGAGGACGGAAGAGATCATGGAGTAGACGCCGCCACTGCCCATGCCACTGTGCTCCCCGATGCCGATGCCAGACATGACGGTGATCAGGGCCACTGTGACAACGGAAGACACCAGAACCATGCCCATGAGCACGCCTGTGTTTCCCTGCAGCAGAACAGCAAGGAGCAGTCAGGTTAGGGGCAGAGTTGGGCCAGGGTGTGGGCCTTGCTGGGAGCATTGACCAGCCCCCAACCCTGGACCTGTTGTACTGGAACTAGGGGATGGGGCTGGGGAGTGGCCAGGCCCCCCCAAAGGGACAACCAGAAGGATAAAGGAAGTGCCGCAAGAGTTAATCCCAGGGACTGTCCTTCAAATCCTCCAAGGACTTTACACTGCCTATGGGGTAAAATCGAAGCTGCTTAGTACATCTACATGACATCTTCTGATTGGTCCCTCTGTGTCCAAGCATGCAAGGATATGCTCTTTACCTGCCACTCTCTTACTCACGCTGGCCTCTGGCTTGGAATACCTTTCCTGCTCCTCCAGGTGTCGCAGGAACCCTTCCTCTGGGACCCTGCAGGACCCATAGCTTAGAGCTTGTCTCTATACTTCTCACACTCATTATCCCTCCAACCATGAACCCCAGGAGGGCAGAGTCCTCTTCTTGCCCTCATGTCTTAGCACAAGCTCCACATACACTAGGTACTCATTAAGTGCATGTTCAATGAATAAACACATACTTGCCTGGAGTGTCCCCACACAGACATTTCAAAGAGAAAATACAAGAGCCTCAGAGCAGCAATGGACATGTGCATACCACAGCCAGGAGATACAGCTCTGGAGAATTACCAGCCCAGGGCCAAGGAGTCTCCTAAAAGGCAAGACTCCAGCGAGGTGGATGTGGGAGAGAGGATTAGAGACAGTTGCCTGGCTTTCACTGAGCTGAACAGGCATGGGGAAGTATCGGGGCTCTGGCGCCCATTCCTAATACAGGAATCACAGCACCGCTGCTGCACTGGGGTGCAGAGTGAGGATGCAGGCCTCGGAGCTGGACAGCCTTAGGTTCTTCTCCCTATTGCCACCCTAGCACTACTGCTACCCTGTTCCTAGCCATTCCTGCTGATTCACAGAGATCCTCTGGGGGAATACTTGTATTTTAAGTCTTCTGTTACCCGTGATCTTCACATGAAATTATTTTGTTTTTCCTCCCTTGCTGCCAAGGAATATGCTATAAAACTTGCCCCACAGTACAGCCAGGAGGAGAATGGGCCTCTGCCCACTGCCCCCTCACAGGCCCTGGGGGAGAAAGTTCTGGGGACAGGCTGTTCATCTGGCTCCAGAGTCACCTGTAGGTGACACATGGCCAACTGCCGAGCTCACATGCAGGTGCAGGTGCAGGTGCAGGCCTGCGAGGAGTCACTGTTCTCCAGGTGCACCTTCTCCTTCCTGCACTATGCTTGTGCTTTCTTTCTTTTTGGTGGAGCCAGGGATTGGACTCAGGCTTTGCCAGGGAAGCACTTATTCTACTGAGCCATCTCCCCGGCCCTATGCCTGTGCTTTCTATCTCTGGTGATTGGTTTTGGGTTGAAGTACTGTGAGTGTCTTAATGGTCTCAAACATAAAACAGAATAGAAAGCATTCAGAGAGAGAGAGGGAAGCAGAAGGGGGGGAAAGAGAGACAGAGAGAGAGAGAGAGAGAGAGAGAGAGAGAGAGAGAGAGAGAGAGAGAGAGGATACAGAGTGCTGTGGTAATGTAGATGGTACCATGCAGATGTAGTCACTGTTACCCACACACAAGCTTGACACAGGGGGCCTCTGACCATGTGGTCCTGTGTGGAGATGAAGACTGAGGAGAGGGCTCTCCAGGGACTCTCAAGTCTAGAAAGGGACATGCATCTACAGAGCAGTCATGCACTGGATGCAAACTGTATGTGAAGAGGAAGCAGAATGGAAGGAAGACCTTCCTCAACCCTTGCTACCGAGACATCATCTCTTTGTAATCAGTTTCCTAATCAGTAAAATAGAGGTAACAATAATAATTACCTCAAAGGTTACCAGGAAATACTACATTTTAGGTCTATGTGTGATGCACTTGGGTCGCCAACAGTCATATAAGTGCTTGATAAACTTACCTGCCATATTCTTATTTTGCTGTATGTCATATGCTGGTGGCATGATTGTTTTACATATTACTATGAAGCTTATAAATAGTCCACCCACTCATCTTCATAATGGCTAGATGGGAGCATAAATATATCCATAGACTCCCTTCTAGAGAGTGCCAATGGTAGTGTGGGAATGCGGACAGAAACCCAGCGAGTCAGATGGCTAACACGGCTAAAGGGATGTCCAGTAGCATGACCATGCATGGCTCTAGTGGGAGACAGGTGCAGGAGGCAATAGACAGGTGCCCAGCTCTCCTCAACAATCTCCCAGCCACAGGCTCAGGGACACTGGTGCCCTCAGGCTATCTGTTTGTGGAGGTAGTATCTGGGCATGTGTTACTAATTTTGTGAATTTCACACTTTTCATGAAATTATATCATACCAATTTCTTCCTTTATTCTGACTTGCAAATTGTGTGTAAAAATAAATTATTGTATAGCTATAACATCATCAATTTTCATACCAGAATTGCCACTTAACCATTTTGTACATTATAAGTATACACCCAGTTATTCTCGACAGTTATTTTCTATTTACAAAAAACATTGGCATGATCTGTACTTATTTTAACGTTCTGCTATTCCCCTAGAAGCCCTTATTTTTTAGCAGTTCACATTTGCTTGTTTTCATGGTCAAAAATGATTTTTTCAGGTGAAACTAATGTCAGAGTGGAAACCTACAGACTCTCTTAGGGGAAGAGGATGTACTTGTGTAGACAGCTACAAAGATGGCCCCAGTGACCCTTGCCTCCCAGCATTCCTGCCCTATGCACCCCTTTCCCTTGAGTTTGGTGTGGATGTAGTTACTCACTACTTTTTAAGTATGTAAATGTCTTATTATTAATTCAAAACGATCACATTAGTTGCAATTTACTTAATAGTTTTTGAAGTGCACAATTAACCATGTGCATGCTCTTACTTTCAGCTGCTTGATTTCACTATGTCATGATTCACTTTTAATGACTAGAAGCCATGAATGCAGAAGCCATGGCATGTGACTTCTGAGATGAAGATATTTTAAAAGATGGTGGTTTCCTCTTGGGCCTTTGCCTTTCCTGTTCTGTCTTTGATTGCTTGCCCTGGTCTACTGCCTTATAGTAGGACAGCCTGTGAAGAGGCTCACACAAGGAGGACCAAGGCTGCCAACAACTACTCCTGTCATCCTGGGAATGGCCCCTCCCTCCGGGGTTGAGCTTTAAGCCCTGATTGACAGCTTGACTGCAGTCTCTAGGGACCAGGAGTGCCTAGATCTTGTAGAAACAGTAAGAAAGCACACATTCGGCTGTGGAGTATTGGAACAACTGTTATACAGCAATAGATAACTAAGACAACTGGCACCTCCACTTTGGGGAAGGAATGGTCATTTCTGAAATAAAATAGAAGAGCTAAAATGTTGCATATTTTTAGTGCTATCTTCACTCCTTCTACCTCCTCTGCTTAGGCACAGCCTGGGGAGCCTGGAGCAGGCTTCCCGTTGAAGGTCTGGAGGTAGGCCCCGTCGACACACGCTGGAGAGGTGCTGGGAAGAGACATGGCCCTCAAGAAAGGCAAGAAGGGTGGGTCTCAGAAGCCTGCCAGGATAAGGAGCTCGGGCTGGGGATTTTGTGTTTTTGAAATTCTATGGTCCTTATAAAATTGGAGGGTTTCTGAGAGGCAGGGATCCTTAGAAAAAATACCAGAAAAAAATACCAAGCTCTTTGCTGAGCTTGGGCTAAGTTTTCCATGCATGAATAGAGATATTTGTTTAGACTCCCCTGAACTACATAAAGCTAAGCCCAAGCTAGGAGCGGGCAGCGGAGCAGATTGAGAGTTTCCGAAGGCCAGGCTTCACCCAGGCTCTCAGGAGTAACTGAGAATGCTGGATCCCAGCACAGGGCAGCCTTCAAGTGTGCAGGGCCAGTCATAGCATGCATGGGTGAGGCTGGGCCATGGTGACCACTGGGCGACTGCTGTGGCTGCAAAGCTGTTAGATGTGGTGGACACCTAGTCAGCTGACTAGGAGGGTTCCCTCTGTGACACAGGTGGGCCTCTCTGGAAGAGCACAGATGGGGCCTTCTCAGAGAAGGAACTCTATCTCTTGACTACAGCCCAGAAATTCTTTTGGCTTTTAATTCTCTGTTAAATTAGTCCATGTTTGGAGTTCACAGTGATTACAAGCATCATGTACAGCTGGCGCATAACAAATCTTAACTGTTTTTCTTTCCTCACACCTCAACTCCTGGCTCCTCCAACCCTTTGGTCCCTTCCCATTTACAGAAACTCAGTTTCTATTTTCTTTCTTCAATTCCTTTTTTTTTAAAATCCTCCCTCCAGGGCTGGGGAGATAGCTCAATGGTCTAAGCACCTGTGTGGTAAGCACAAGGACCCAAGTTCAATTCCTGGTATGGCATGCCATGCTGGCCCCAGAACTGGGCATGGTGGCACATGCCTGTAATCCCTCCTGAGACAGGAGGATCACTATGAGATTGAGCTGCATTGCAAAACCCTGTACCAAATATACAAATAAATGTTTTAAAAATAAATCCCCCCACGTTATCCTCCTCCCCTACTTCCACTGCTTATTTACTTTCCCATTTAAGAAAGATCTCTATACTTCCTAAGACCTGTCTTTTAATTTGCTCTTTATTCACATTTTGGGTTCCTCATATGAGAGAAGCCATGTGATATTTGAATTTGTGCCTGATTCATTTCACATGGCCTCACATTCATGCACCTATAAATGCCTTGAGTATATCCTTCATTCCAGCAAAATAGTACTTCACTGTGTATAAATACCACATTTTATTTATCTATTCCTTTGTTAATTAGGCCTATAAACTGTCTCCAAGATGTAGTTATCATAAATTGTGCTGCTATAAACTTGCCTATGCATATATCACTGTAATATGATGACTGTAATTCTTTCAGGAAGCTATGTAGGAGGGGAAGAGCTGGGTCAAATGGAATTTCTATTTTTAGTTTTCCTGAAGAATATCCATACTGAATTTCATAGTGGTTCTATCAGTTCACATTCCCACCATCAAAGTAGAAGGGTTTCTTTTTCCTCACAGCCTGTCCAGCATTAGTTACTATTTGATTTCTTGGTGTCAGCCATCCTTTCTTAAGATGAAATCTCGTTTTAATTTGTATTTCTTTAACATCCATCCAGGGCTGTCAAATATTTTTTCATGTATTTATGTGCCACCTGTACTTCTTCTTGTGAGAAGTGTCTATTCATTTTGTTTGCTCATTTTTTAAATTGGGTTTTTGATTTTGCAACATAGAAATTCTGCCTGAGTTGCTGGCCTTCATGCTCAAGTGTATACCTGATGATGTGCGACTGACTTAAGCATATCTCTCATGGTGTTGGCTCTACTTCTCTGCAGAATTCTAATAGTAAATTACACATCATTAATGACCCTCTGTCCAGCTGAACTCTCCCTGCACCTCCTCTGGGAAGCTGCCCTGGACACTTCACTTCTACAGCATTACCTGAGGGGTTTGATGCAGCTCTGAGGCCTCTCCTGAGTGAATCTGCCCACCATAGGCAGGACCAGGGCTTGCATTTTACAGCCTCATTGGCACAGGTAGTACTTGGCACACAGTAGATGCTCAGTCTTGAACTCGTGACCAGTTTGCCTGTGGTTCAGGGCAGCCTGCATAGCCTACTGAAGTCCCACATGTGATGAGGTACAGCAGGAAGGGGCTGAGGGTCTTCCTCAGCACATGCATCTTTGAGGAGGCTCCAGGGCCCTTTCATGCAACCAAGGAGAGGCCCTTTGTTCCCTCTGTAGAGGAAGGCAAACTGACCTCCAGGATCCTGCACTGGTGGGCAATCTGTCCCCAAGAAAAAAGGAATCTGCACCTCTAACCAAGCACCCCCAGGCACAGTCACACAGAGTTGGGGACTGTGACCATGTGGGCGAGGGGGGTGCGTACATTAGGAGGACAAGTGCTGAACTGGAGACACCAGGAAAGCCAGGAAGGGTCACAGGCTAAGGTGCCATCATCTGCTCCCTCTGCTCATGGTGAGCCCTGACTTCCTCACATAGTTAAGTCCTTGGGGAGGTTCCCCTCAGCATCTTTGAGGCCTGGTTCATAGGCTTTAAAGAGCAATGCCAGCCGCTCCCTGTGCTTCTTCCTGTTTCAGGTTTCAGGAGCCTTTGTGCCTCTGGCATCTGGAGCCTGGACAATGGAACGCCAAGCATGACAACTGCCTACCCCATGGGGCCACGAGCGCCTCCACAACCCCCCAGGTCATCACTTACCACCAGCCAGCCGGTTCTTAAGAAAAGGACAACCCCAAAAATGTTGATCATGCAGGATGTGAACACACCATCCCAGGTCCCAAACAGCACTGGCTCCCACATGAACAGCTGGATCTTCCACCATGGCTGGGGGTGGGCCAGTGTCCCCTGCAACAGAGTACCCTGAGGTCAGTGGATTGGCCCTTGGGAGAACACCAAGGGGAAGAGAGGGGAGGGAAGGGAGGAAGGACAGGAAGGGACAGGACACCAGCTGACCAAAACTCCCACCTGTGCCAGGACAGCTGTGTACACACACACACACACACACACACACACACACACACACACACACACAGTACTGACTCCACAACAGAATCACTGCTCTCCCCTAAGAGTTGGGATTGCTGTATTGTAGCTAGAGTACTGAATACTCCAGAGAGTATTCAACGGATTTGGTGCTGCAGACCCCTTAGGTAGACACATTGCCCAGGTGCCGCACGTGTGGTCATGAGATGGTTCTTGACAGTGAGGCCTAGCTTATGTTTTTGAGTGAATGTGGGATTCTTTCCCCACTGAGGCAGAGGTCAGGGCTTCTGGGTAAGGCTGCTCTGTCCTCAGTCCTCCAGACAAGCTGGGAGGGCAGCTTTCTGCAATACTAATCTGTAGGTGACACCTAAACACCACTGGGGTCAATCTTGGGCATTAGATTCCTTCTGTTTAACACACCTTATATTCTCTGAACCCTGACGGGTGACCCCAGTGCCTCCTTTCCTTCCATAACCCTAGCATTTTAAAGCATCAGTGGGCAGAAGCTAATCACTTGTTCAACAGATTTTCTGCTCATTTTTCCAAATCAAAAATAACAAAGGCATTTGTAAGCACTTGAGTGTAAACCCTTTATTAAAAAGACCACAAGCTTGTAGAAATACTAAAATATCTTACACACAACGAGTAGCAACTCTTTCTGTGAAGTGCTCTTGCACAGGTTGAGTAATGAATCCGAATTCAGGCCTTTTAGTGGCGTCTAACCCACTCCACTGCTGCAGCAGGAAGTAATGATTCCTAAGAGTGTAGGGCGAGTAGGTGAGAAGGTACCCAGCTGAGGGTCAGTCGTACAGCGAGTTTGAGACTGGGGAGTGCTGCTGTTTGTGAACACCCTGAGAAGGCAAAGAAACCAAGAGTCCAAGAAGAGCTCTCAGAGCTAGCGCAGGGCCACAGCACCACCATGGCCGAGGACAAGCACACACCTGTGATTTGGGACCAAGGCTGCACCAACTGCATTGGCTCTAAACAAAAGGAGAGGAGCCCAACAAATCCTCCTCCCCCCACTCTCAGAGATGGGGGAAGCCAGGAGAAAGGTGGCTACTGGAAGCCAGGAAATATACCAACCTGCAGTTATACAGACTCTAGAGCACAATGGGGTGACTGTTGTTCACAGCAATTTAATAGGAATTTCCAAGTAACTAGAAGAGAAGACTGAAGTTTCTCAACCCAAAGAAATGGTAAATGTTTGAGGAGACAAAAAATGCTAATTATCCTGATAGACTCACTACACACTGTATACATGTACTGAATTATTGTATTGCACACACCATATAGGAAGAAAGGAAAGGAAGAGGGAAGGAGGAAGACAGGAAGGAAAGGGTCTCAAGAAATAACCAGGTGCGCAGGGAGCGAGCCTCGATGCCCAGCACCACATGCCATGTTGGCCTGGCCCCCTGGGCGTGCTGAGCCAGCCACTGAGTCTGGGTGTGGTGGCACACACCTATAATCCCAGAACTGGGGAGGCTGAAAACAGGAGCATCACCATGAGTCTGATTTGTGTATTGAGACCCTGTACCAAATGCATAAAAAAGAAAAGAAAAGAAATAATCAGGGGCATGAATTAAGCCACTAAACAGAGAAGTAGGGACTCTTTGCTGTTTCTGTCTGTCCAAACTGCTATGTTGTCAGTCCTAGGAGGAGCTTTTTTGATCTATTTACAGTTATCTTTCACAAATCACAAATGCGGGACCTTCAAAGAGTCTATAAATATTACAATAGTCATCATGGCTGAGAGCAAAGGCCGACAACCTATGCCAAACTCAAACAAATGGCACATAGAGATCCGCCCAGTGTGCCTGATTATTTTCTAGGATCCTTAATCTCACAGTTCCAGATACGGCCTGACTTCCCACCTCCACTTTGTTAGCTTCCTTTCGGGGATCCTGACAGGACCACTGTCCTCAGAAGCAGTGATCACAGTGACCATCAACCTCCAGGAGTGATAGTTTAGTCTTCCGCGTTTCCTGGCCAGAAGGGTCAAAAGCACTGTTGGACAGTGGAGTGGAACTAGAGGTTGGCAGAAGTAAAGGAGAGGGACCCTGCCAAGAGCTAAGGAGTCACCCGGATACCTGATGTCACAGGGCTGGGGCTCCACCCAGCTTGTAAAATGCATGCTCTTTACTGCATGGCACTTACCTAGAGGTTGCTTGTCCTTCTCTCCCTTAATTTTAAGTCTTTCAAGTTTTGACTTCTAACATTCCAGACCTACCTGTGCACGCAACTGCCTCCCCTACGAAGTGCCCTCTGATTCTTTCTGCCCTCCACTCTGAGGCTATTTTGTTTACCTCTCAGCACGCAGAAAGCCTTTTGCATCCTTTGCCTTGTTGGTCTGCACAGTCAGCCCTAAGGAGTCTGGGCTTCTACAGCAGGTAGACTGGTGAGGAAGCTCTGTCCTAAGCATAAAGAATAACTGGTTTGAAATCTGCTTGTTTCAGGGCATCTCACAGCCACCTTCCTTTCACCCTATGGTGCCAAGAATGTAACTAAGCCTCCCTGTTCACCAGAGGCTGGCCAGCAAGTGCCAGGGTTTGACCCCACATTGCAACCCCAGTGCTCTTGGAGATAGGAAAACACCACATGAACCCAGTAGGAGACAGGAGAGAAAGAAGAAACAAGAGTGCAGAGAAGGTGAAGGAGGGAGAGACAGAGGATCTGCAGGGCCATCTCCCAGGCCTTCCCAGAAATCGACAGGCTGCCTGTCAGGCCCAGCCTGAGGCACTCCCTTGGGTGTCTCCATTCCTTGTGCTGCCTTACTACCTACCTACATCAGGCTGTTTGGTCTTGAGCCACTGCTCACAGTTAACTTTAGGAAAGGTCAGTCTAGAGTGCTCAGGTGGCCACACTGCTCAGCGACTGTCCTCCAGATGGGCTGAGGGGTGTCATGTGCCACACAAGTTGATCCCAAAGAAGGCAGAATATCCCTGTCCCCATCCATATGCATGCTTTCTCTGTGATTTTCCTGCATCTTGTCCCCACCTCCTTCCTTTATGGCCAGGGAAGGAATCTCCTTTTTCCTTAAATCCACCACTCAGCAAAGCCTGTGGTATTCAAGATGCCAACCCAGCCAACTTCTAAGGCCTGCAGGAGGAGAGAGTGCAATGGCTGGAAGGGGACTGGGAAAAATCAGGCCATTTCTGGGCTACCTTGCTATGCCCAGGGGCCTAGACCTGGTCCCAGCTGTCAGTAGCTGCCTTTAGAACCTAGTTGTGCTCAGATATGAACCTCAGGCATCAATTCCAACAGAGGAAGAATTACATTCAATGCTCTACCAAGATGCAGAGGCTGGAGGAAGGGAGGTTGGCAAGAGGGCGCACACAATGCCCAGCACAGGCTTTACTGGGAAGGAGAAACTCAGGCTCAAGAGGATGAAAACAACAAAGCAGCCACTTGGAAAGGGCACTGTGAAGCCTGACCGGAGGCCAGGGGCCTCTCTCCTGAGGACCTCTGGCCTGCAGGGCTAGCTCCACTAGGAGCTGACCCCAGAACCATCAGGCTTTAGTCTGTTACTGCCTGAGTTCTACTGTCCAAGCATGCAGGAAAAGAAGCTAGGCCTGGCCCACTGCACCCCAGGGCCCATGGCTAACACCAGGGAAGCCATGATTGGGCAGCTGTGGGCATCCAGCTCTATGAGAACTGTCCTCCTCCTGTGAACAGAGGTTCTCCAAACAGCAGCAGGCTCTGAAAGGCACCAGATTCCATTTTGTGCCTGGCAAGCCAAGCTGAGCAAGAAACGAGAAGATCTTGCCAGGGGCCCTGGTGGAGCTGAGGCCCAGCAGGAACCTTTTGCTCTGCCGATCACCTGCCAGGCCTTAATGAACACATGGAGAAGTGAAATGACACCTCTTCTCTGGCAGCTGGAGGAGAAGGCAGGTGAGAAGCTCCACTCTGCCTACCCAGGTCGGGAGTAGGTTGCAGCAAAGCATAGCCTGCCCCAACCCCTTGCCCTCAGAGTACGCTGCGGGGCTGCTTCTGCCCAGATCACACTGCACACTCAGGAGCCACAGTTTGCCCTCTGAAAGTCAGTTGTGTAATTATTAGTTGTAGACATCAGAGAGCATACCCCATGCTGTGGCTGAAGGGCGAGGCTGTGTGCAGGCTTAGGGATTCATTCTGCTTTCCTGGCTCTGAAAAGGCACCAGGTGCTGGACCACAGTGACCAAGGGTTGGGTGTGGGGCTGGTTAGCTTGGGGATGGGGATGGGGTAGGAGGGAGTGGTATACCTTCTGGAGTACCTAGGAGAATGTGCCCAGCCAGGCACCTGTGCCACAGGGCTTGTAACATTTAGATGAGATGCTAATTAGGAAAGCTTTGCATAAACTGGAAACACCACACACAATGCTAAACGTGGGTGAGGATCTCTGCAGGAAAGCTGGAAGGCACACAGAGCAAAGAGGCCTGACTGATTGCAGTTTCCATTGCCCTGCCAGCTTGTCCTTGGGTTAAGGACGGGTCTGCCTCTGCCTTGCTCACCCCTGGCAGCACAGGCCACGGAAGTGTGCTGTATAGAAACCCATGCTCAGGTGTGGACATCCATGAGTCGCTGCCAGCCCCTGGTGGGGACAGGGACCTGCTTCCACCCTTCCCCTCAGCATGAACTCATCTCGGCAGTGCTGGTCTCTCCTGCCACAGATCCAGTGGGAAAGCCTGTGTCAAAGTCCCACAGTTCCGCGTGAGTGACTGCTCTCAGAACACTGTGCGTCCCTACCCATGTCAAAGCCCACAGCTCTCTCTGGGTCACAAATGGGTGACTCAGTAGCACAGTCCCAAGAGAGCCAGGACCCTTGAGGCCCTGACAGTGTTGATGTCAACATGGAAACCCTAAGGGTTCCGCCTCCCGGGACAAGCTGCAGCACCTGTGTGCTAAGAGCAGCCGCTGTGTGTTTTTCTTCCCAGCAGTACTGCAGACTGAGCTCCAGGCCCTCACACCGACCTACAGCCTCAGCTCTGTTTTATTTTCTTTTTATTTTGAGGCAAAGTCTGGCTAAGTTGTCCAGGTAGGACTTTAACATGCTGTCCTGCCTCAGCCTGAGATTATAGGTATGTACCATGGTGACTGACAAGAACAGCCACTTCTGCCCTCAGGACTCAAAGCCGGTGGGCAGATGCTCCAGACATCGATGTCAGGCAGTGAGCAATGGACTCCAGCTGCAGCAAGGCTGCAGCCCCATGCACAAGAGTTCCCTCTGCCTCCCCCCAAACCTGCTGGCCAACAAAGCAGAGCCTTTCCTGCTGGGCTCTCTCCATCACTAGGAAGTCCACCTGGGTTCAATACAGGAAGGAACAACCTGGACCCTGCTGCCCTCCCCACTAACAACAGGCAAACAGCTAAAAATCACATATGGGTCTGGGGTGCAGCTTGGGGAGGGAGCACTTACCTGGCATGCACAAGGCCTTGGGTTTAATCCCTAGCACTGTAAAAATAATTAAAATTTAAAAGGTAAATTGCAAAGGTTTATTTTCGTAGGTGCTTCAGTGGATCGGCCAATATTGTATCCATTTGAGAACTCTTGTGTAATGAGTATACCCTTTTGTATAGTTTAGGTGTTTGGAACCATGTTAATATTTTACATACTCAAAACAAAATCAAATCAGTAAGAATGAGAGGTAAAAATTAAACTAAATGTAAAGAGAAACAAGTTAGCTTAAGTATATTTCAAATGAATACCATAATCACACCTATGGTGGAACAGGATTAATCATAGTAGCTTTTGCACACAGAACTTTGACTCGGTCAAAGAGACAAAAATAACTATGTACTAAACCCTAGCTAGATCGTTTGTGGGTTTGTGGGGGACATGACAGCAATTCTGAACTGGCTTGCTGTGAATTACAGGATTGTGCCAATAGCTAAGGAGATTTACAGACCAGAAGTCAAGATTTTCTCTGCTGGAGGAGGGAGTTCCAGCTGAGGGAAGAGAAAGAATAGAAGAATGAGCTCTGTGGTGAGGAGCTGGGATTGGAGGTAGCGAGCTGTGGAGGGGCGCCTGGTAGCCAATTGTGGCACAGTTTGACCAACAACATAAGTGATGGTGGCAATAAAATACTCGTGGAATAGAATAAGAGACAAGAAGCCAGGTGCATATAGCTGTAGTGAACAAACTGAATAATGGGCAAGAAGAGAAAGTCTTTCCTTTGAGTGGAAACCCACTAGTACATGTGGAAGGAATTATGCGTGGTGCTAGAAAACCACCATTTGCAGCCATTACAGTAACAGCAGATCAGGACAAGAATCAGCACTGCATGCTAAAGTTTGTGGGTGAAAGACTGATGAAGAACAGGATATTCCCACAGTCTTAAAGTAGCCTCAATAAATTGCTTACTAATCATACAATGAAAACCATGTGCTGACTGATTGGGTGTCTGAAAAAAACAATATTGCTTTTATGCTATTCCTGACCAAAATATACCTGAATCTAATCATGAGGGATCATGCCTCACACTGAGGAATACCCTAAACAATAATTGGTCTACGTTCTTAAAAAAAATGTCAAGAAAAGAAAGGGCAAGGAACTCTTTCAGATTAAAGGAGACCAAAGAAATATCACACTTAAATACAGTGTAAATTCTGATGGAATCCTGAGGCAGGGGAATGGGAGAATAAAGCTATAGGATATTAGTGGGATCACTGGCAAAATCCACATATGAAACTATAGATTAGGTAACAAGATTTATCACTATTAATTTTCCTCTGTGTGTGTGTGTTTTAATTAGTACAGAGTCTACAGGGTCTCACTACCTAGGTTGGACTTGTTGTGATTCTCCTGTTTTCAGCCTCCGAAGCGCTGGGATTATAGGCGCACACCACTATGCCTAGTCTCAATCCCTGTATCACCACTCCCCAGGGGCAGGGCTGGTATGGTATGGCATGCCAGGGATCTAACCCCAACCGCTGTGCTCTGCCTAAGCAGGTGCTTTAGTCCACTGAGCTATCTGGCCAGCCTTAATTTTCCTAATCTTGGTAAAAGTACTGTGGTTAGGTGAAAGAAAATTTTCCTTCATAGAAAATATACCCTGAAATATTTATGCTTAAAGACACATGAAAATTATTTCCAAATGGTTAAGAAAAAAATAAGAGGAAGGGAGAGAGAGAACAAGAGGATGAGAAACAAAATGGAAAGAGACAGAATAAAAATGTGTGAGAATTTTTACTATTGCAAGTTTTCTATTCAAGTAAAACTTTATCAACATGAAGTTTAAAGACAAAGAAGTTGCATAACATTGTCATGTATTTAATGCCACTTGAACTGTATGCTTAAAATGGTTAAGGTGGTATATTTTATATTATGTGTAATTTATAACAATAAAATGCTGGATGAATAAATAATAATATCAATAAATGTTATTTTATAGAAAGGATTAACAAATTATTAGAAAAAAAGTAGCTTATTTCCTTTTACAACCCTAGCTTCCAGTGTGGACAGGGCAGGGTCCCCTTATGTCTGGCTTCCCTGGCTTTGCCTACTTTTAGTCAATTGTACCCTAAAAATGTTTGTATTTGCCTGACTCTCTGATAAGACAGTTACATGGTCTCTATCGTGTAGCTTTCAGGAAAGCTGAAGATAAAAGTTTACATTAGCATAATAATCATCCTGTTTTATTTGTTGTTAATCTCTCACTGTGCCTAGTTCATCAATCAAACTTTTTTACAGGTTGGTTTGTATATAGAGCAAAAAGCAGCGTATAGGGCTCCTTGCCATCTGCGGTGCTGAGCACCTACTTTGGTCTGGGGTACCCCTGGGACCAGAAGAGGCTACTGCCTCCCCTTAGTGTGAGCTGGCTGAATGATGGCGTGGATGAATGAAGGAAACTGCTTTGCGAAGTGACATCAGGCATCTCTTTAAAGATGGCAGACAAACATGCTCCTGCCCTCCAAATCACCATGGGAACGATAGAAAGGATGTGGGTTTTCCTTAAGCATGAAGCTATAATTATAATAAGATGGGGAAACCAGTGCCGGTACCATCCAATCAGACATGTGGAGGGATCCTGCAGATGGCTTGGAGGGGCAGGGAGCTGGGCTGGGTAGAAGCTGAAGGAGCTCCAAGTTCCAAGCCAGCTGGTCCTAGAAGCAGCCCCAAGTCCTTGCAGTCCACTGTTGCCTGGAAGCTTCGCCATTTACAGGGAAATAACATACGTGATACACTGAGCATGAGAGATGGAGGGTTGGCAGATGGGCTGATGTGACTGCCAATGCCATGCACTTTGCATAAGTGATAAGGTAGCAACTTAATAAACTGAAAAAAATTAAATGTATATTAAATTCCTGGATTGATGTTCTCAAACTTTTTGTCCTAAATCTTCTTTATACTCTTAAAAGTTATTAAGAATTACAAAGGGCTTTTGCTAATTCAGGATATGCCTACTAATATTTAACACATTAGGAAATTAAAATGAGATAGCTTATATGTTTATTTATTTTAATATAACAAATAAACCCAGGCTGGAAAGATAACTCAGTGGTCTAAGTGCCTGCCTGGCAAGCACAAGGTCCAGGTTAGAACCCTGGAGCCACATGCTGTGCCAGCTCTGTCCCTGGGCATGCTGAGCCGGCCGCTGAGTCCAGGCATGGTGGTGCCTGCTTGCAATCCCAGCGCTGGGGAGGCTGAAAATAGGAGAATCACTATGAGTCCAGGCTGCATAGTGAGACCCTTGTATCATGTACCAAATACATAAAATAAATAAATAATGCAACATATTAATGAATGAATAACTATTTTCTAAAATGAAATCTTCTCTTTATTAACCTTGGTATGTATTTTATAAAGCTTCTTAGTGTTGGGCCTGAGAGAAGACAGCTGGAGTCCCATGTCTACTTCTGCCCTTAATCTGCTGCAACATGCCATTTTTGAAGGGCATGAAAACATCCAACTTCTCACAGTTCTCCAGTTAGAAAAGGAACCCACCACCTCTGACCCAGGCATGAAAAACATCAGTCATCCAAAAGACAAAAGAATCACTGGAAAAGGTGACACTGGGTGTAAGAAACAGCAGGTCAGCATATGACCCACAATCAGAGGAAGCCTGAAAGAAGAATTAAAAGCAGCAAAATCTTGATGGCTTAAGATTGTGTTTTCTTTCCCATGAGCCCAAGAACATACTTAGGATATTCAGTTTGACCATGCACACAGACACACACGCACGGTCTTACTATTCATGCTACTGATTGGTTTTCAACATTTACAACTATAATAAACATGAAAGTGCTCATTACAGTGACAGAAGAAATGTAAATGTCACAAACCTTGACAATGTAAAAGTTTAATAATTCAACTAACAGAAACTTGGAAATGAAATGAGAGAAATGGAAGAAAGACTATGTGTTCGCATTCTTATTTCTTATATAAAGTAAACCAATAGTAAATATATAACTTAAGCAAAAAACTGCAGCATTGGTATATTATTCAAAGTTAGAATGATGACCCTGAAGGTGACAAAAACCCAAAACTGTCTGTGGTCACTGGCTCTGGAGAATGGTGGAGAGAAAGGTTTTTTTTATTGAATGTCATTCTGTATTTTTTTTTTTTTGGCAGAACTCAGCGCTTATTCTACTGAGCTATCTCCCCGGGCCTGTCATTCTGTATTAAGTGCTCTCTCCTGCATACATGGAGTGGTGCTGTGACAGTAACTTTGTGTGTGTGTGTGTGTGTGTGTGTGTGTGTGTGTGTGTGTGCATGTGTGTTAGTACTGGACACTGGACACTGAACACAAGGAGTGGTAAGCTACATTTGAACTTGTGACCCTCCCATCTAGCCTCCTGAGTGGCTGGCATACAGGAATGCACCATCAAGCCCAGGCTTTTTGTAAATTTAAAGAAAATATTACTGCATCATTAGAAATGTTTTATAAACAGAACAGGATTTTTGCTGACTTAACATTAATAATCTTGTTTGTAGATGTCTTTCGTGGATGGCATCACCAAAATATGAATTACATTTTGTGGAAGCAGCCACTTAAAAGAACTGAGCTAGGGCCAGGCCCCCCTGAATTACATTTTAAATCTGAATCATATTTTAAACCCACTGAACAAATGGGATACTTAAAGGTAGTGATGTCTTTTGTAAAACTAATGCTTGCCCTCAAATTTGTGTGTCTTAAAAAATTTGTGACTTGCTTTTTGCTTTGTGTTGTTCTTTATCGATGGCTACTGTAGTGGTTGATACATTGTGTCAACTTGCCCCGATGACCTCTGGTGCAGTTCGGGCTGGTAGGGGTCCTGCCTTGGGGCACAGTTGGTTCTGCCCCCAGAGTGATTCACCACAAAGAGACCATATAAAGGGGCTAAGGAAATAGTCCATGTTCCACTTCCTTGCAGACTCTTCAGTCTTCCGTTGCAGACCCCTTAGCTGATGAATAGAAACTTGCACGGAGCACAGCAGTGAGCTTCAGACCTTGGGGCTGAATTCCTCAGTCTGGACACTCCCTCATCTGACTCTGTGGCTAACTGTCCTAAGCCAATCTTGTAATTCCTTATACATTGTATATCTTGTGTTAATATCTGTTCCTTATATCTGTTCCTCTAAGTAAAACCCTGACCAATGCAGTTACCTAAAATAAAAATGACTCAAAATCAGTCAAGGCTTTCTGGTTTGTTTATTTTTAAGTGAAATTCTATGAATAGTGGGGTTGATGACTTCAGTGCTTCAGGTTATTCTGTAAGTACCCAACATATGCAACAAGTGACTGTGACCATGGAGTCAGACATCACTGAACTTTTAACTAGTTTTACTGCTATCTTGTCCTTTTCCTTCCCAGTCTGCAGGGAAGAAAACATTGATACCTCAAGATAAAAACAAACAAGAAATGCACATAGGACCTCTGACGGCTTAGCCAAGCACACCTCAAGGACTATATTTGAAGGTCTGGTTCCCAAGGTGGTGGCAAGAGAAGAGGCTGTGGACTTGAGGAGTGGGGCTAGTGGTCATTGGGAGTGCAGTCACAAAGCAAAATGTGGGACCCCAGGCCCTTCCCCTCTCCCTCTCTCTCTGTCTCCTTTCTGGCTCAAACTGTGCACTACATACACCTTTTCTTCTTAGACATTTATTCCTTGGGTATTTCTTTGTGGTGACAGGAAGCTGACTGATGGTGGATCGTGGGCCTGAGCCACAGTCTAACTTTACTATTTTCATTATCCCATTAGGAATGCTTTGGCACCCACTTGCAGAGGCCCTCTGAAGACTTTTCATATCAAGCTATTCTCAGTCGCCATCATTACAAGCACACATCTTCCATGAAGCCATTGGAATTCAGAAAGAAATAACGTAACACTGTTGAGAATTAGATCAAATTGTACATAATAATTATTGAAGGGCAAAAAGAGATATTAAATTGAATTATACTGAAGTATGTGTATATCCTTAAGTCTAACTTTAATTCATTTAGAGTATCCTATGAGAACAAAACTATCTAGTGTTTAAACTATCATTCCGAGGCAACAGATTTTAGTGAGGAAAAGTACAAAATGAAACTCAAATACTGCATCCCATAGAAAGCCAGATCATCATTTCACTACCACCTAGTGTCCCCTTACTCAAATTACAAGAATAGTGCTAGAAATATCAGCTTTTAGGATCCTTCTTACAAATCCCTTGAGAAATCCCCTTAGAAGGGCTTAAACTCTATCAGGGTTGGAGTGTGGCTCAGTAGTAGAGCTCTTTCTATCATACATGAATCCTTGGGTTCAATCCCAGCAGCCTCCACCAAAAAAAAAAAAAAAAAAAAAAAACACAAAAAAAAAAAAAAAACAAAACCAACCGAACAAACAAAAAACTTTTAATGTAATTGCCTGTCTGCACTATCACTCAGTCACCCCAATAAATTAAAATCCTGTAGTCACAAATGAGCTACAGAGATCTACCTGATTCATTTCACCCCAATTTCTAGGTAGGACACTATTATCTAGAAAATGTCTGCATTTCTAGATAATTTTACTTTTTATCAATATGCAATGCTTTGGGTCCATGTGTCTTTGCAGGGGGTGGGGGGAGTAATAAACTGGACTATAGAACAGAAAGAGGGGAGCACTGAGGAAGAAGAGCAGGAAAATATAGTGCCCACATGAAAGGACCCCATCCCGAGAAGCTGTCATTTTGCTTCTGCAGGAATGAGATCATGAGCCTCTTTTCTTGTACTGTCTCCCAAACTTGGTTCTGTCCAATTACAAGGGATGGTTTCACAGTGAAGCCAGCAACTTACATTTCAAAACCCTTCACACTGTGTCTCTTCCAAAGCTATCTAATTCTGTTTGTGCATTGTGTGCCTTTTTTCCTAATGAGTCCTCAAAATCGTATGTGCTTCATGCCCTCCAAACACGTGGCAGGTGAGGGGGCTCATGGTTCTGGAAATCCCCAGTGAGAACGCACTTCTCCCACCTAACTATCAGGGCCCCTGTGTCCTTATCTCTAAAAGGAAAGGATAAGCCAGGAATATAGGTCTGTAGCACAAGCACTTATCTGGTCCTGAGTTCAATTCCCAGTACCAAAAAAATAAAATGAAGGACTCGCAAGACTGTCTTCAGTTCCTTGTTCTTTTCTCTTTAGACACATCCTTCTCCCAGCAGTGGGATTGAACCCAGGGCCTTCTCACTGAGCTACCTCTTTATCCCTTTCTAATTTTTAAAATTTTGAGACAGGGTCTCACTAAGTGGCTAAGTTGCCAAAGCTGGACTCCAATTTATAATCTTTCTGCTTCAGACTCCCAGGGTGCTGGAATTAAAGGCGTGTGCCAGCATGCCCAGCTAATGCATTCTTTTCTGAACATACTAACACAACATTATGTTATTGCCTAGCATAGGGCTACTGGGCTCACTTTCATATGGTTTTTTACCCACAATACTGGTTATGAACCTAAGACCTTGCGTATGCTACCCACATTAGCTTTATAAAGATGCCAGCAGTCCTGAACAAACACCTGGTAAAACACCTGATAAAAACGAGCTAATTTTTAACTGTATTCTTGCTAATAAGGACTCAAAAGTAGAGCAAAACTTTGGTGATGACAAAGCCTGGAACCAAGGTTCCAAAGGGTAACATAGAGCTGAAGAGTGGGGTCAGTGGCCTGGGCCCAAACCTAGCCCTGCTACACTTCTTTTTTCTTCAAAATAGGTGGGGGACCTGCCACACCTGACATGTGTCTTTGGGGAAGTCACTGAGCACCTCTGGACTTGTCTCCCAACAGGCTATGCAAGGGGGCTTGTGGGCCAGGCGATCTCTGATGACCCCTCTCTCTCCTGCCATCTTGGTTCTACCTGCCTCTCTTACCAGTGCTTCCTCCTTGTCCACGGCTGTCTTGGTCACTTCCCTGTCACTGAGACACAACACCTGACAGCCACAACTTAAAGGGAGAAGTTCTGTTTGGCTCACAATTCCAGCTGATGGTTGGCCAACTCCAAGGCAGAAATGGCAAGACAGAGGGGCACAGTGGAGGAGCTGCTCATATCATGGTGGTCAGGGTGCAGATAGGGAGAGATGCCCTGCCAGCCAGACCCTACTTCCCAACAGCAAGTCTGCTCCAGCGCTCCATGAGTCAATCACCGTCCAGAAGCCCTGCCTATGAATGCAAGACGCCTCTGAGGGACACTCTCGATCCAAATCGTAATGACCGCTATACCCAGCTAATGTAGAGAAGTCTAACTGAGAAGAAGATGAGAGAATGAAAGAGAATCTAAGAAGGGAAAGAGTAGGTGGTCAGGCACTGCTGGGACCTGGACAGGAAGATGAGGGGCAGTAGAAGAGATGGTTGACACCCTGGGACCCAGGCACACACTCCTCCCTCACTCTCACACCCTGTGTCACCAGGTCACTGAGGATGCGAGATGCCATGCCAGGTCTTCCACTTGCCTGGCTATGCTGACTAATGCATTTATTTGCTGACTGACCTTTCTGATCATTGATTCCACTAGCCCTGGGCTGAATGCAAACTCCCCACCTTAATTTTACTATTGGCCAATATTTACTGAAGGATTAAAAAGAACCAACCACACACTACACTAAATGTTTACATGAATCATCTCCTTTACTCTTAATTCTCTAGGAAAGTTTCCATCAATGTAGCCATTTTCTAGGTGAAGAAAGGGAGCTTTATGAGGCCATTTGCCAAAGATCACCATGGAGTATAGCCACTATTGGAACCCAGGCAGCACACATATTCTTGTTCCCCCACACCATGAACCCTCAGATCCTCAGCCTCTTCTTAGCCAATCCATTTGTGACCAACCAACCTACACACACACACACACACACACACACACACACACACACACAGCCACCCCATCCAATCCTAAAATAATTAAATTAAACAAAAGACTCTATTCACCTCTCTGCCTACTTCACAAGCCATGAGAAACTTTTTAGCCAAGACCTGGATTTGGAACTGGATTCTGAAAGCCAGGAGTAGGCTGGAGAAGCTACAGGTAGAAGAGTCAGGGGCACAGGTTCATGCTTCAGAAAAAGCTCTGAGTTAGGAAAGCTCAAACAGGCCAGGGAAGAAATGGAACTCACACGAGACAGTGCAACAGACAGAGGGGAAAGGGATGGGTTTCACTGTGTCCAGAAAGTGAGCACCAAAGTCTATGACTCTGGCAAGTGGATGTTGTCCACATCTAATCCCTCAGTGCTTGGATACTGGGGAAGAGGAGACAGGGTCCTTTTGATTCACTACATGTAAAAAAAAAAATCAACATTTTCTTAGGACACTTAAGACTACTGAACTTGTGCTTAGTTATCTGTTGTTCATTACTTTGTCCTTCAATGAACATTCATCGTCCCGGTAAATACCAGGGCTGCCTTAGATGCTGGGAGGTTCTGATGACAAACCAGTCAAGTGAGACAGATCTGCAGACTGGGAATGGTGTGGTTTCCTGAAAGGCAGGGAACAAAAAGGAGGATGGTAGAAAATAAGATCAGATCTTATGGCACCTGGGCCAAGGCCTTTGAACTCCAGGTGACCAGCCAAGGGAGCCACTGTAGGTGTCAGACAGGGGACAGACACAGAGCCATGCCCAGAGTCCTCTCAGAGAACTTGGGTGTCTTCTAGCCTTCTTTTAGAATCCCTAGGCTTCGTGTTTCCTATTTTCTGTCTGGGCTTCTTTTTCATGTCTGACACTACTAAGGAATACTACACTCTGTTGAGAGAACAAACACTTGCATGCCCAGAGAAAGCATACCAGAAATGAGAGACTGAGCAAACCAGACAGATGGAGGCCCCTCATGAAGGAAGCCTGCCAAGGGTCCCCAACATGCTCAGGACACAGCCCAGGCCTTTCACCGGAGCAAACAGCTCCAGAAAACTAAAGAGATATCTGCCAGGAGCAAGCCCACGTCTGCAGTCGCCCAGTCTAACCAGCACAAATGCTTCTGGGGGTTGGGATGAGGGTGCAGGAGTGCACCCCAACAGGAAGGTGAGCAGTGCTGTTACTGCCAGGCAGCATGCTGCCTTTTCATGGGGGTCTGTGCATGTAAAAAGGGGGTTACCAGCCCATTTGGCTCCCCCACTGTCCCCTGCCCTGGGGTGTAGGAGCCTACTTGGCTTGCTGTACTGTGGGACTTGTGCTGGTTCTCACCTTCCTGGAAGGCTCATTCCCTCAGTGCTGTTGTGACCTCCCCTCTCTTCTTAGGAGAGAAGTCTAAAGGGAGCTGAAAACTTCAAGTCAAGGGCTCCTGGGTTCGAGTAGCTTCCTGCTGAACAAGTAAGAATAGTTTCTTCAAATTTTAAGGTATCGACTCCATTTCTGGGGAAAGCTACTTCAATTCTATATGCACATGTTGACTATTCACACTCACTAGCCATCAAACGGGAACAGAAAAGGGAAGTGCAAAAATCCAGCAGGCATCAGGGAATTCAGGAATCCTCTGGACTTCACAGAGTGTTTTCAGAAATGAATTCAGCTTCTGCCCTGTTGAGTCAACATTAGAATGGGTTTGCACTATCTGAGCCCTCACTCTGTCGTGGAAGACCTCCCTGACAGGGTGGACATAGAGGTTTTTTCCCCCAAGATTCAAAATCCCTAATAGAGAAACACTGAAGAGGTCCATCCTCAGAGGGGGTGATTCTATAGTCATCTATGATGTTATCAGTTAAATAGGAATCCAAAATACACTCAGAAAGGAGACTCACACTACAGGCACTGTCCTGCCTCACCCAGCTAACTGCCAGGGACCTGATCTGCCAAGCCTGGCAGCCCCGACCCAACCCACATCCACTGCCTACCTGCTGGGTCACCTCGTGGAACAGCTCTCGTGCTGGGGCCAGCTGAGCCATCCTCCCAGGAACGGAGACCCCTCCTCTGCAAGACAAATGCATTTACGGTCAGGCGCCCTCTCTCTCATTGTCCATTTGTGCCTTAACAGCCCTGGACACCTGCCTGGGGCCTGCGGTACCCAGACTGCTTGAATCCCGCTGTCCTGAAGCCACAGCACCTGCGGCTCACTCTCCTGTCCTTTCAGTGTGTGTGGGTCTGGGTTTTCACTCCTCCCCATCCTCTTGAGCCTTGGGGACACCTGGTCTGGTGCCAAGCCACCAGGGGCCTCCTGGAGTCCAACTGGGGCTGAGAGCACACAGACTGGGCCCTGAGCAGTGTGGGAGGGGAGACGGGCTGCAGGTGGAGTTGGGGGTTCTGAGCACCTGGTAAGCTGCGGCAGAGCGGGAAGGGTGCAGGTGTGGGGAAGCCAACGAAAGGGACCCCGCCCCTCGCCCACGCTTGCCCAGGCCGTGCGCTCTCACCTGCTCCGGAGCAGCTCCGGTGGATGTCCCCGCCCCGCCGCCACGTGGCTGACACCCAGCCCTGCCTCCGTGCAGGTGCAGGGTGAGGTGCAGAGTTGCCCTTGGGTAACGCCCCAGGACTCCAAGGACTTCAACCGCGCAGGGTTGGGTAGCGTTGGGGTAAGGCCCGCCACCCTCTGCAGCTCCCAAGGAGGGAGATTCCCCGATTAGTGTCACCAGTTTGTCGTGACAGGGGTCAGGCTGCGGCTGGGTCTCAGGCAGAGCTGCCCAGTGTGAGAGACTGAGTTCTGGGGAGTACAGACCACGCGGACAGGAGTGTGAGACCCTGTGTACCGGGTCCCAGGGTGCACTGGCTGCCCGCCCAGGTAACACATTCCTAGGGTGAGAACTAATGTCGCAGGAAAGTGCCCCCTACACGCAGGTGCACAGCGGAGGGCTGCCCTGGCCCCTTCAGCAAAAACCAGAACCACATTTCCTGGGGTGAAGTAAGGTTTCCAGGGATTCTGGTGACAGAAAGACCAAGAGAGCAAAGAGATGACAGGAGCTCCATCTCCAATCCAGCAGCGTCCTCGCCCTTAAATAACTTGCGAGGCTTCCGCGTGGGCTTCTGAGGAACAGGAGGGCAGCGGAGAATGCTGCCCACGCCCACAGTCCTTTGTGTGGAACCCCTAAAAATAGAGGTTGTTCTTTTAAAAACAAAAAAGGAGGCAAAGCTGGAACGCTGACAGAGCCCTACCTCTGTTCTGCTCCAGCAAAGCGTGTGTGTGTGTGTGTGTGTGTGCGTGTGTGTGTGTGTGTGAAGGTACATCACACACACATTTGCCATTTTAACTGCTTTAGAGTGTGCAGTTCTACAGCATTGGGCACAGTCACAACGTTGTGCAGCCATGCCATCACCTTCCATCACCCCAAAGAGAAATTCTGTACTCACTAAACAGTAACTCATCTCCCCTGCCCCGGCCCATGGTGACATCTAACCTGCTTCAGGGCTCTAAATTTGCATATGTTAAATATTTCATAAAGAGGGTGCATACATTTCTCCCATTGTGTCTGTTATGCTTAGCTCAACGTCCTTGAGGTTCATCTGTGTTGTGGCATAATTCAGAACTTCATTCCTGACAAAGAAGGATGACAGTATAACCCTATATTTATCCATATGGCCAAAAAGTCTTTCTTATTTACTTTTGGATCACATATGGCACTCCTTTTTTTCTTTGCTTTATGCTGGTTTTTTGCTTGCTGTCTCTTTCTGATGGCTCTCCCTCAAGTCAGTATGAATTGTGAAGGATTCACATTCAATTCTATCTCAGCCTGAGTTAAAAACATTAAAAAGGAAATCCATGTCTCTTTATAACTACCTACTTCCTGCCACTCAATGTTTTCTAAATAAATAAGATCCCTTCAAAGCTTATAGGCACCTTCTAAACCTTAGAACAAATGTATCTGTCTCCATGTTAAAACTAAGTAGAAAAACACATTTCTGTCATTTGCAAAGAAAAAGATATTTGCTGCTTAATGTAGATTTATTTTATAACAATGATACTAACTTTAAAAAACTATGCTTCTGTTGAAAAATAGTATCTTGCATATCTCAGAACAAATATTTCCATCTTCAAGATACTAGCCTACATGACCTACTAGAAAAAAGACATTACAGTATGATTGTGGTAGTTGAAGAAAATGAGAACAACCTAAAACCCTATCAACTGAGCACTGATTAATGTTAAGGTACAGCCAGATGACAACAGCTAGGGCATTAGAAGGGTAGTTCTGTTTGTATAGAATAGAACTCTGTTCACATATTATTATTTTAATGTATTTATATTTGGTACAGGGTCTTACTATGCAGCCCAGATGTGTAGTGATCCTCCTGTTTTCAGCCTCCCCTGCTCTGAGATTACAGGTATGAGCCACCATTCCTGGACTTGGTGGCCAGCTCAGCATGCCTGAGTGAGAGGCCAGCGGGGCATGTGGCTCCGGGGATCAAACCCCAGTCCCTGAGCTTGACTAGAAGGCACTTAGTCTGCTGAGCTATCTTGCCAGCCCTGTTCACATATTGTTGAATAAAACAGCAAGTTGTAGAATAATCCATATGGTATCTTATTCATATATTTACATATGTTAAGATGTACACAGAAAAATACATGTTAATATGTTCACAGTGTTTTCAGAGAAAGAAATTGAAATAGTAAAGTGGAAGAAGAAACACACCCTGATGTATAAATTCTTAATTTTTATTGACTTTCTTTCTTACAACAAGCACATGTAAGAAAGTTGAAGAGAAAAATAGTATAAGTCAGATTGTATTCTCAAAGATGCTACACTGATACGCTATGTTGAGAATGGAAAAAAACAAAGCTGCTTGGCTTCATAGCCAAGGCACAAAGACAGCAGGGCATCCACTCATCTTCTTATTCTTCGAGCACTTACTCTGGGGACTCAGCTGCCACTGCCATTTGATGAGGAATCCCAGGCCACAAAGGAGGCCACATGTGGATGGCACCCTGACCAGATCCATGAGTGATGATCCCAGCCCCCAAAGAGTTCCCAGACAAGACCACCTGTCCTTGCTGGGCTCTGACTGAATGCCTGACACACAAAAACCATAAGAGAGAATGAATTACTGTTGTGGTTCCCAGCCACTAAATTTTGGGGTGGTCTGATATGTCACAATAGATAGCAAACACATTACACAGTCACACAAGGTGTCTTTTTTTTTTTTTTTTTTTTTTTTACAGAACTGGGGATTGAACTCAGGCCCTTGTGCTTGCCAGGCAAGTGCTTATTCTACTAAGCCATCTCCCCACCCTGTTTTCTTTTAAAGTCTTACTCATTTCAATGTCTAAATCCCTGTAACTTCAGTTCAGCTGTGTGAAAATGTTACTAAATTCACCAATTTTTTCCTATTCATGACAACTCAAGTCAAAGTTGAAGCATACAACAGCAAGGCTGCTGCTGGAGAGCTATACAGGGTACCAGCTATAGCCAGGTATCCTTAATCTTCTCTTCCAGTGCTTGTACTGAGATTGCCTTCTGTGTGAAGGCTGGAGAAGAAACCACACCTTGAAATCTTTTGCCAAAAGCCTGAACCCTGGAAAGGGATCTGAGCTGGGATACAGTCAAACAGAAAGGAAATGTGAACACAGGTCGCAAGTAGCACATCAGGATGCAAGGTGTAAGTGTGCAATATGTCTTCCAACCAGACCCCTGAGCCAGTTCGAGAGCCAGTGGATGGGGCTGGTTTGTCTGCTCTGTGTTATGTCTCACAATCACCTAAGGATGCTTTCAGCCCTGAGAGATTTTGGCTTCCTTCCTTCATTGGTTTGGGGTGGGGCCTGAGCACCAGCATTTTCCTTAAATCCTCCAGTGCACCCAAAGTGCAGCCAATGTTAAGATATATGGCTACTTTCTCTTAGTTCAATGAGAAGAAAGGTTTGTACTAATATTGTTTAGACAACATATCATGTCTGCATCGCTTCCTCTGAATAATCACTATGAAGACAACAATATGCAATGTATTAATTATTGCAATTGTCCTACTAACCTGTTTTGAAACTGTTTCCATGTTATTTTCTTTTCTCATTAAAATGAATAAAAAATTAAAAAAAATTACGGAATTCCTAGCCCAAGAGTTCCCCCTGTCCAAAACACCTGACAGCTAGAACACATCCTGTTGGCAGTGGTGTACTGCAAGTTCCGTTGCAACTTTTAGTGGGAAGAAGGAATGTGAAGTCTGTCCATGAGAGATGACAAATATTTAGTCATTGTGTTGTCCCTTTGGGGAGCACACTTGTTTTAAAAATCAGAAAAATTTGCTGGTCCTGAGGAGGAAGCCAGGATTTGAACCTCAGACTGGTTCCAATACCAGGCTATCTTCTCTACAGTGCAGCTTTTTCTTTTCTTTTCTTTTTTTTTTTTTTTTTTTTTTTTTTTTTTTTTGCGGAACCGGGGATTGAACTCAAGGCACTTGCGCTTGCCAGGGAAGCACTTATTCCACTGAGCGATCTCCCCGGCCCCTTCACTTGTTTTTTTTTTTTTTTTTTTTACAGTGCAGCATTTTTAACCCAGGGGAAAAGATAAAACTGAAAGAGATAAAAACAAAAACACCTGAAAGTTCTCTTCCTTACTAAATTTTATCCTGCACTCTGAGAACCCCAGGCTCACAATGCAAGGCTGTGGCAAAGTTGTGTAGCAGGGATGCTGGAGCTGCGAGTGGGAACTCAGGATGGTGGGAGCTGCAAGAGGATAGAGGGGCTTCAGCTCCTCTGGGTAGAGCCAAGAGGGAAAAGCCGCTGTGTCCTGCTGTCGGGTGTTTCCACCTCCTGCAGAGCAGGTTTCTCCTCCAGGATTTGAGCTCTTTGTTGACACTGGAAGTTTGCCTTGTGATGAAGGAAAAGTCATTTGTCCTGTCAGCCACCTGTCATCTGTCACAGTCCAGGCCCCAGGGGGAGGGGAGAGCATGCGACAACATGTGGGATGTAGAGAGGAAGAAGCAAGGTGCATTTTGCCTCGTGACAATAGTTGCAGCCACCCCAGACTGCAAGCTGCCTTCTGGGTTCACTTAAGCAGCTCTTGGGCCAGGCCTTCAGGGGTGCAGATGGGAAGAGTCAGGAGTGTGAGTGGGGATTCTCTTTTTCACTTGCCCAAGGTATGCCAAACCTACGTGGCAGTGTTGTTACACACATTCTAAAATTTCCTAGGGGTTAAAATCCAGTTCAGTTACTGCTGTTTTCAGAACTCACTCTACTCCCTCATTGTGAAAATCCATGGCCAATTTTTGTCCTATTGCTCTTTATCTATGGTTCTTCTAACTCCAAACTGCCTGGCACTGCTTCTCCTGGGGTAGCTGCAGGCTCAGCATGGTTAACAGTGAGGCTAAGGTGCCACAAGGTTTACAATGGGGAAGCTGCCACTGGGTAGCGGGGTGGCACCAAATAAGGAGCCCCCGGAAGCTTCTGAGGGGCCCCCCACTGCTAGGCCTGGAAGCCAAAGAGTGGATGAGCAACAAGAGTGCATGTATAGAAATACACAGGACCCCAGGAGAGTTAAAGGGAGAAGAGGTCCCAAAGGATGAGGAAACCATTCATGAGCCTAGTGCCCCCACTGCACGCATAAGCTGACCACCTGATGGATCAGATCACAGAATGCTTAATGGACCAGCCAGCAAACATGACGTCCCACGTGGACCTTTCTGCTTCTTTTCATTGTTCCTATGCAACAAGGGTGGGAAAGGCTGGGACCCGAGGCTCTCTGATGGACTCCAAGTCAATCCCACCCCATGTCCACTTTCTCCTCGCATGCTCTCATCAGCTCAAAGGAGAAGAAACTGTCTCTCATCTTTAGTCCTGTCTACAGCCTCTGCCCATTTCTACACTTGGTTTTCAGAAACAAGCCCAGCACACGCAAGAAGTTACCTCACTTTCCATGAACTTGGGGCCTTCTGTCTCCCTTGGGAATTGTGTTTAGATGCTGGCGGGAAGTGCAGCTCTGGATGAGCACGGAATTGCAGGATTTCTACTAGACCGTGGCATCATCTTATTGTCACTGACCTCCTGCCTCATTTCTAACCCTCTACACAGCCCTGCCAGCACCTCTTCTGCTCTCACACAAGCCATTCACTTACTCGTACATCTGCTTATGTGCAAGGAAGCTGGGTGCCCTGTGAACAGTGTGTCCAGAAAGCTTAGACCAATCGAGGACTACCACAGTCTTCCTCTGAGGAATAATCTAGTTTTGAATTTTCCTGAAATAATACTACTAAAAAGCCACTCAAGTAATGCTAATTTTCTGAGAATCAGAAGGGGCACCTTATGCCACCAGTGAGCTGTTTGGTATACACCCTTGACAGAACATATACACTGTAGTTGCTCAAGAAGATGGAAACAAAGGAGCTAGTGAAAGAAGAAAAATGGTCAAAGAATAAATATAGGACCTCCTCCCCCAAAAAGTGAATGAGTAGACCCACTGGAGACACACCCCCCCCCCTCCTGCCTGGCAAAGTTGGCTGCTACATACCAATCTCACTGTCCACAATTCTTTTACCCCATGGGGGTTCCAGATTTATGCTTGAGATTAACTACTAGCTAAGGGGTGAGGGGCCAGGGAGATGATTTAGTGGAATAAGCACTCCCTGGCAAGCACAAGGGCCTAAGTTTGATCCTCAGTTCTGCTAAAATAAATAAATAAATAAATAAATAAATAAATAAATAAATAAATAAATAATCAAATCAAGGCTACTCATGTTTAGGGGCCGGGGAGATGGCTCAGTGGAATAAGTGCTTGCCTGGCAAGCGCAAGGGCCTGAGTTCAATCCCCGGTTACACACACACACACACACACACACACACACACACACACACACACACACACAGAAACCCTACTAGCTAAGGGGTGAGAAATTTGGAGACTTCCACTCCAATAGATTCCCTCACTAGTTACTACTTGCTGGTCCATTGAATACAGACAGGTTAATTTTCTCATCTTTTCAATTTTCCGAAAGGTAATACAGGTGGAATCATCCCTTATCCAAAATGCTCAGGACCTGAAGTATTTCAGATTTGGAAACATCTGCATAATATGCAATACTATGGAGACAGGACTCAAGTCTAAATATGAAATGCAATAGTTTCATATGAATATGGTCTACAGGCAGCTATTCAGCATTAGTATGCCTGTATTTTGTCCTGTGTGGAATTTTCCACTTGTGGTGACACACTGGCACTCAGAAAGTTATAATCTCAGTGCACTTCAGGTTTTGGATCACAGATGCTCAATTTGTGTGCAAGTCAAGATATGTCTTGCCTCTCTACATGAGAGGAGATTCTCCCTATACTTGCCTTGACTCTGCTCTTCCTAGCTTTTGCCAGTTTAAAAATCTGAATTATGAAATGTTCATTGCTTTGAATTTTACAAATTGTTGCCTCAAATGGTTTGGCACTCACAGCAGCTTGGACAGATTTTCTTCTGCAGATGTAAAAAATTAAGGTTCCAAAAGGGTGACCCATACAGGGTCAAACAGATCAAAGCAGACCTGCAATTTAAAAGCTCCTTGACTGTAAACCCCTGCTCACATCATCGCTCCTTTCCGCACGTGGCCTGCGGAGTGTCCTCCCTCTGTGTCACTATCATCCGCAACAGGAAGCACACAGTTCTTTTAAAGATGCCCCGTGCAGTGCTGGTTATGTGGCTTGGAAATACTTTCCTGAATACAGTACCCACTTTGGGCATAACTCACTAGACGATGCTGCAGCCCATCTGCTCTCCAACCATGAGGACCAGCTTGGCAAACACAGCTCTCATCAACTTGTCTCCTGAGAGGTCCTGAGTTGTTCTGTGTATTCCACTGTGTGCTTTTACCAAGTTTACCCCATTGGCAGAAGCTGTGTAAGCAACAGTGCTGGACTGCTCATAAACAAAGGAAAACTATCATAGTGAATGTCTAAAAAGTTTTACCATGACCCAAACACCTAGTAGACAATAGAAGAGTACCATATATGTAACTTTAGTCTCAGAAGACTGAACAGTAGTGACTCCAAGTGATTATTAACACCTTTTCACAGACTGTATGAGGTCAGCTAGTGAGGCCTGGGTTTAGGTAGTTCTCTTACTTCCCAGAAAGCAACTTCTAGCACCCACCCCAGTGCCCCATGGGTATCCAAGTGATCCTGCTATCTTTACCTCAGGTTGTGAAACTCAATAGGCATCAAGCTCCCACTTCTGAGAAGTCAGATCCATCAGCACATTCTATTGCTCCATCCCCACTCATTCCAAGTCCAGGTTTGAATCCTGTCTGAAACCTTGATAATTTAAGTAGAAAATAATGACTGACCATGTTGTGTATTTCCACTGTATTTAATCTGTATATAATTTTCTAACTTCTGGAACGAACTTATTAATTTTTTAAAAGACTACCTTAAAATGAGACAGTTACCCATTTGTCAAGGAACAAGATGTTAGTCAACCCAGCACCTACCACATCTTACGACACCACTTGCTTTAGTAATCTACAACACCTTTGGTTGATACTGCTATCAATACTTGTTGATGCCCAAGAGGTGGAAAAGCCATAACCATCTATTGTTTTTATCTAGCACAATACCTTTACTGAGTAGGTCAATGTTGAATACATTCATGGTCAAAGCTTATACCCTTGCAAACAAAGATTAAAATTTCAACAGAAAATGCCAATTGTTATCATGGGTAATACACTTCTTTGCTCTCCCCTCCTCCTTTTTATTTCTCCCAGTACCACATATTGAACCCAGGCCCTATATCCCCAGCCTGTTTAAAAACATTTTTAAAAAATTTCAGGACATGGACTAAGTTGCCTAGGCAGCCTCCTGTTGCCCTGAGATTACAAGTGTGCACCACCGCACCCAGTTCCCTATGGACCTTGACAGCAGCAGCACAGTTTCAAAAGTTTAAGGCTGGGGAAACTATGAAGGTTATTACTCTTAAAAGTTCATCTGTAGAAGTAGGTAAATATACAAAGGCTCAAATGTTCTCTATTTTACAATTTAAGGTCACTTAAAAACTTCAGCCAGTGAGTTGAAAATGTCATTTATATTTACAGTATCACATCTCTTACCTCAACTTACACATATGCACATAAATCTGCAATTATGGGTACAAGTTGTGACTTTAAATGTCCTTTTTATTTGGAAATAACAAAACAGCTACTTTTGAGATCCACATTTTAGCTTTAGTTCACTTAAAACTTCTCACCTACACTGATTATTCATCATATGGACATAATTTAATGTCTTACCAGGCTCATCAAAAGGGGCTAAAATTGAACAGCTAGGACTCTTGGAAAAAAAAAAAATCCTACCCAAACATATCAGAAAAATCATTTTGTGCATAATGACTTGTCAAGTAAGACTCAGTGACAACATATTAAATTCAAGTGACTTCACTTTTATTTTATTTTTTTTCATCTCTTCAGCAGGTAGGGAGAAGTGTCATGTAGAATCTTATCTCCCCATCCCTCTCCCCACCCATTTGAATCATTCAAGACCTGGGATGGAGGAAATGAATTAGTAGACTGTCTGTGGCATCATCATGTACATTTGGTTACAGGGTCACCATGCTAGTAAGTGCGAGTCCTAGGACTGATCTTTGCAAGGGGCGGTCAGTTTGTATTTCCATGGACCCAGGTTGCACTCCTGGCTATAGAAGGCTTTCTCACAAGGTATCCTGTCACAAGATAAGGTACTGGCAAAGTGGTAGATGGATGAAAATAAACCTACCTACACTAGTGAAAGGGAAACAAAGAATCCCATGTACACTACTGCCAGTGCATTAATAAAATCTTATCTGTAAAGAAAAAAATACATATATTCTTAGTTCTATGTTAAAAATATTTCCAGCCTAAAATATTCCACAACAGTAACACTTGACTCTTGGATTTTATAACTCTGATAAATAACATTCCACACAAAGCTACAGTAAAGGCCCTGATAATTATTACCCAACTTGTGTAGCTACTAATTCCATACAGGCATCCTTTTTTTTATGTTCCAGTTTCTGCATATTTACCATATTTATTTGGCTCAAAGTATCATAAAAAATTTTGTTGGAAAATTATTCATAAAACTGTAGTCTGTATTTTATTTTTAAACAGCCAATGTCCACATTTAAAAGGCAGAATTTGCAAATATAAATTAGTCTGATAATCCAATTTAAAATAAAGCAGAACTTTAATATCACAATACATAAAAAGGTTTTATGAACTTAAAATGGCAACGTTAACTAATGCCAAAAGCCAAAACAATGCCAAAAGCCGTGAAACTCACCAAACCTCTCAGAGAACAAGTCAATTTAGAGAACATGTTTGTGTTCCACGACTAGCATGACACAGTGCTCATTGTATTGTAAAGGCTCAGCAACTCATTTATGCCAAAAGATGGGGTCAAGCAAAAATACTTTTTAAAAAAAAAATGGCAATAAAGATGTACTTAGACAAAAAATCTCCCAGTTTTTTAAAAACAATTCTACATAGAGGGAAAATATATTCTAAAATAAATTGACTTACTAACTTTTGTCAGGCTGCTTGCTGACCGATGTAAAAGTTTGCATTTTAAAAAATCACAAATATCTTATTGAACAGTGAAAATTTCAATGTGGTAACTGTCACTGCAAAGCAATTTTCACCTGAGTAGATTTGGAAATTTAGTGCTATCCTTCCAGGGAAGGAAAAGAAGTGAAGCCCAGCTAGTGTCTGATCCTGCATTTGCAGCAATCCCTTCACTTTGCTCTCATATGGTATTGAAAACACAACCTGCTGTGACCTTCCCAAGATACAAGTTGCCCTCTTCCCCCTCAACAATTTGCTCTGGCACTGTATGAACTCTGAGTATTCAGTATTTCAATTAGCTCCCCATTCAAGCACAGCAACCCAATTCATTCAGTTCTATACAACAGTATCTATATTATGTACATATTTAATTATCAGTAAGAAATAGAAAATAAAAAATTTACAGTGATTGAGAAAGGGTCAAAAAGGGGATAGGAAAAGTAATACTGTATAATCAGGATATCCTATTAGCCTACTAGTTTCAATGGCAGGGTTTTTCTTTTATTAGCTGAAATACAAAGAAATCATAGAGGATCCCAGGAAAATAACACTATGTATCAGAAAATTCAACGTGCTCCATCATCAGGATTTCCAGCACACATTTAATTTCTCCTGTACAATTTTTATAAACTTGTTTTTCTTTTCAAAAATCACCAGATTTCCAGATTAAATTCAGCACTACACAGTATGCCCTTGAAGTAAAATGAGGTTACCTGCTTTATTTGGATACCAAGTTCCCTTCCAGACAGCATTAAAATAAAGACAAGTAAGACTACACAGATAAAATCCAGTATAATTCAAATCCAACAATGAAAAATTTCCCCCATATTGTTGCAAAATTCTTTCTACTGAAATGCTTTGCTACAATAATAAAAAGCATACATTACATATAAAAGATACCAGTGTACTAAAAAGTGACAGAAGTGGACTAGCAAATCCTTCAAAGCACATTATATAAATGACTAGCATTTAAAAACATTTCTCCTATAAAATGTAGGTCATACATTTATAAATTGGCGGTTTTATCTCTAAAGCAGTGATGTGTGTGTTCAAATAGCTGTTTTGTACAGTATATTACTCACTTCAAACTACAATTTTTTCTTTGTATTGAAGTTGAATAAACTCATCTGATCAGCTGAGAAATCAAGTTTGAAAAGTAAGTATCTAAAAACCAAAGTAGAGAGCCTAGAATCATTGAAATGTAGTTATGAAGTATGAAGAGAACTATCTATTTGACAATGGAGCTGAATTCACCTCAAAGCTTATGGGCTTGACTCTAAAACAGAAACGGGTATCAAAATCCAAAGCAAACCACAAAGTTAGGTAGCAGTACAGAAGCAGGAAAAACCCACATCCCTTCCTTCAGTGTGATGGGCACTAAGTGTGCGGTCTTCCTCCATCTCGCAGAAGAGTGGTAAGGCCATTCAATGCTTAGTGAGTGAGCACAGATGAAGCCAGATCTAGCCTGTCCCCCTGCAGCGTCAATTATGCTGTGTAAACAGTGTTATGTTCCAACAGGAGGAACAATGGAATCTGCTTATAAAACCGATTAAAGAGAATCATTATTAAATAAGGATAATTAACAACTCTGAAATGTTTTTAGAACGTTCCTGATACTACTTGTAAAGTTAGCACTGCTGTGTATTATTGCTTACAGTACAACATCGTATGCCTTCTAACATAAAGCAGTACTGTGGTTTGTTTGTACATATTTACAGATTCTTAAAAACAAGCTGTAAAAACATTACATACTTTCAGACATACAAATTAGCACATTGGTACTCACTTCAAAACAAATGGAATGCATAACAATAATAAACATCATAAAGGAAGACTCGCATGAAAGTCCTTGATTGTCAAGACACGTTTATATATAAACTCTAACTGTGCAGAATTAAAAATTCAATCATAGGTACATCCTTACTTGATGAACCGTATTTACAGCATGGTATTGCATAAAAAAATAAAATAATGTTTACAGGGTTTTACTTTTTTATCCATTGGATTAAAGAAAGCAACAAACATAATAGGAAATGTTTGTCTGCTTTAGCTTGTTTCCTACCAAAATTTAAGTGAAAAAGGAAACACGGTTTTTATTTGCAGAATATAGCAAAATCTGGAAAATTATTTCCCTGAAATAAAGCAATTTGAAACAGAAAAGGTTTAAATTAAATTGCCCACTCAAAAATTTTCTTTGATTATAACAGTGCTTCAAGTAAATATACTGTGAAAAAAAAATGAGTTCTAGTTTAAAATGTTCTAAGAAATGTAGTACTACAGCAATGCCTACTTTTAAGTTTCCCGGCTTTTTTTTTTTTAAACAGCCCTTTAAAAACCCAAGTTAACATGAAAGAAGTGGTAAAAGATTTAACCTTGCTGGCACTTTGCAAGTGTCTCTCATTTGTAGAAATGAAAGCCTGCCCTGAGCACAAGGCCTTTTCTACCTTGCAAGAGATAAAGTGAGCTGCTGGCATCAAGCCAGAGCTAAGAAGATGGGCTCCCACCTTAGCAGATAGCACACTTGTATGTAGATCCAAAAACTTTAGGAGTCACTCAAATATTCCACACCATATGAAATATATGTACAGTGAGAATTTTAAGTTAAAAACACTTCCAGAAGATGTTCAAGAGACACTGCCTCCTCGCCTAATGTGATCTCTGCTTCCAATCCTCAAACATGACGGTAGGCCTACAGGAAAACCGCACTTCACTCACATGGATGGAAAGTGTTTGGGTGCTAAGAGCAGGTTTTTATAAAATAACTTGCTTCTGAGAGAAATGAGAAACATGAATTGCAAAGGATATCTCATATCCTCCATGTTTCAATCTAGAGCAGCATATAAGGCTACTGATTTTCTCCACTAATGCCCAGACAGAAATTAAATAACTTTCAGAACAAAACGGGGAAACCCTAACTGTTGAGATGTTCATCGTATGATAATGCTAAGTCTGGTAGGCATTTAGAATTTCACAGTAAGAGTGACAACTATACAGAAATGGCAAGTCGGTAAGTTATGCTGGCTAAGTATTAGTTATCTCAAGAATGCTTACATTCTGGTAAAAAGTCTGCCATTGTATAGATTTCAAGAAATGTATTGAAGACAGAAACACAACACCTGAAATTCTGCTTGCATAACTACCATTTCCAAAGGCTTTTCCCTAAGCTCACCCAATCTGCTCAACAACAACCATGCTATTAAAACTGTGCTGGTGATGTTAAACAAAAAACCTTTACATTGTACCTAGAACTGTATAAGTTCATAATGAAACAAAAGTTTTGATCAGGTTTAAAAAAAAATCAACTCAGAATATATGTGTCTATTCTTACCAAAAGCACTTTGAGAAAACTGTAAATGCCTCTCTAGGGTGAGCAGTTCCATTTTTAACATCTCACCTGAAAGAATTCCTCTTGCAGTTGTGTGATATACAACATAACACACGTCAATCTTAAGATTAATAATGGCAGAACTTAAATATTTACTTCAAAGTGTAAAATTCTTGAAAACTTCGGCAGCAAAGAAAGCTGTCAAATGGGAAAACTAATATTTCAAGCAAAGCTTAACGACCAAAATGTAGAGGAAACCACATTAAACATAATTTATACTCCACATCATAAAACACAAATATATTCAAAATAAATGAACATAAGTGAAGGATGTTAAGGGAAGGATATTTCTTTGTTCCCTTTCTTTATGAGAATAGTCTTGAGATAATATTAAATAAAAGAAAAATAATTTAAATGGATAACATATTCTACACTGAAACAACGCAGATTTACAGGGCCAATATAAAATTAAAATGGAAATTAACAAAGTAAAGTTTCACCTTCCAAGAGTACTGATTTTCATTTTCACTGGCGCTGTATCAGTATGTGCACTGTGACAGAGATGGTGGAAATTTACACTACAAAACCAAAGAAACTGAAACAAATCAAAGAGGATACAGAATCAATAAAACTAATGTTACTCTCCAAAAAATAAAAACTGTTCAATGTGTAACTCAAACCATCATTCAGAAAAGTATATATATATATTATATATATATATAAAAGCACTATTTATTGTACCATGCTGTATTATTTTAAGACAAAGTATTAAAAAAACATTCGTGGTATAAGGATAAAGTCTGTAGTTTATTTAGAATTTGAAATGCAACAAAATTTTTCCGGTTACTTATCTAGCTGAAAAGAAATTGTAGTTACTAGAATTAGTAAACACTTTTGGTTTGTAAAACTGTGATGAGCAATGTTCATTAAAGAGTAACAAGATAAAATAAGCCATTAAAATGCCCATTTCTTTAGTTTCTCTGGACACTAATTATCCAATCTATCAAGAGTCTAGAGAGAGGATTAAACCAGGTTTTACAGTTTCAAAGATATCCCAATTTCTTTTTATTGCCAAAAATTAAAATTGTCAATTATGAGATGATTATGACACAACCATATCAAACCTAAAAATCTAAATTTTTTTTAACTTTGAGAAATCAAAAATATCAAATAGATTCTAAGTGCTCTATGTTAACTGAAGTGTATATGTAAAAGTAAGATACAATTAAACTTTAAAATGTGGAATATACATTTTGTGTATGCATTATGTTCTCGGGAATGTAATCTACAGAGTATTTTTTACTAAAACTTCAAAACCTTGTTACTTGCACATGAAAAATCATAAAAAATATCTAGGAACAACTGTACAAAGAAACTGACACCAATATGCATACTTCCACAGAAAAGAGACTGCTGCAACAGTTGTATATTTTGGTAAAGGTTTTGAAAGTATGCATATTTTTAAAAGTAATTAGGCTTTTAAATAGTGAAGTCTTAGACTATCAGATTTTTATTATTTTTTTTCCTTTAAAAAAAAACCCACATGTCAATATAATGCAAAATGAAAATCAAGGGTATATGGCATATCATTCTTCTTAAAAGGTGGATTCTTTTTCCTCCATAGGACAAACTAATTTAAGCCATAATCTCTTGACATTTAAACTCTTAAGTTCACTCTGTAAAGTATAATCAGATTCCCTGCTGAAGTGCAATGACTATGCTGAAAAACTTAGAAACAGTATGAGTAAATTTCACACAATTACTAATCTCCTAAGAACGTACAATGTTATCAGTTAGGAAAGAATTGTGCGAAAGTCTTTTTTTTTTTCTTTTTAACTCAGTGTGGGTGGAATAGCAAGTTTCTGATCTAAAACAAGTAACGCACTGCTTCTAGAACGGTGACAACATGTAAGGCAGTTCAAAGAATGCTGACTAACCAAACAAAATGCAGTTATTGGATTCTCTTGCTATTCATATCAGCTTAACTTGTTATAACGCATTGCTCTTAAATCTGTACAGCACTCCATTTTACACAGAGTAACCCCACTCTTGATTAATCTGTTCTAAAGTGCCAGTATTATTTACACTTTTTTTTTTTAGCCAAAAGTCTGGCCAGCTGTGGCATCTGGTGAAGATGTCATCCCAGCTCTGTTATCATTTACATTCACCAAGGGAAATTCTGAAAATTCAGCACTTGTCCCTGGTCCCCGAAGGTTCACCTGTCCATTGGCAGTGCTAAACTGAGTAGCTATTCCAGCTCTAGATCCATGATAGGGAGCACGGAAAGGCTGTTCAAATGAGCTCATTTGGTAAGCTTGGTGGACAGGCTGAGCCTCAGCTTTCTTCTGAGAAGTCACTTGATCCAAAAAGTCCTGTGTAGATGTGGCAGAAGCATGGTTTGTCTCATCTCCTGAAAAAGGAAATGAGTGCTGTGAATCACCAACTATGAGTCCAAAGTGAGATTTATCTGGAGTTGTTCTTAGTGGAGAATTCATTCCTGATCGAAAGCTATTGATAGGCATGGTTGCATAGACTTGTTTGTCTATGGAAGAGAATGCTGGCTGATTTGGAAGGGTCTGGTTATCAGTGACAAAGTTAAGGCTCGGGCTATTCAAATAGGCATCATTTTGGCTAGTTCTGTCCAAAGCCTGCTGCAGAAACTTGGAGTATTCTTGCAACATGTTGGCTTTATCTGTCGAGGATGCTTGGGAGCTTGATCCAACATTCTCTGATGGGGTGACCTCAGGTACTTCTGAAGAATTTATTGATATGCTGGATGTCACTTCAGTGTCTGCAACACTGAAGGAAATCTCGTGCTGTCCATTAGCTTTATGAGAATAGTGATCCAACAGAGTCTGCAGTACCTCATCTGGAATAACATTTTTGTCGTGATTACTCTTAATCTCCACATTCAGGGCCTGTGAATCTAGTATGGATGCTGTGGTGCTTTCATCAATAACACTTGCCACAGCTGCTTGTGTTACAGAAGGCTGGGAGGCTATGGTACCCACATTCAATGCATATTCCCTGCTGTTGTTACTTGCTGCTTGAAGATACCGCTTCTTCTTCAGAAACTGCATGGCATCATCATAGTTAGTACTACTGTGCACAGGTTTACTAGGCCCTTCTTGCAAGTTATCAACCTGGTCAATGTCAGCATTTCCTTCTGAGTCCAGTAAAGCTTGTTTATCCACAAGCTCAAATGCGTACTTTGAAACTTTGCTCTCCTCATACGTGGATAAAGGTGAAATGGTTTGATTTTGCTCCAGTGGCTGTTTCAGACTTCGCTTACTATTAATTTTTTTGAGAACCAACTTTGGTGGGTGTATTTCTCCCGATGCATCTTCTAGATGTGATCCTCCAACTGAAGAATGTGGCATTTCAACAGCATATTCTGCTACCATATATTCATCTTTTACTTTAGTACTAGAAGAATAAAGAGGCAAGTAATCATTTTTGTCTTTCTTCAGGTCAGACTTGTCCAAAGCACTCTCTTTATCCATTCCAGATGATTTCTTTTCCGCTTTCTGCCTTTTCTTTTTTGGCAGTGAGTTATCTTTTGGTGATGTAGAAAAGCCAGAATCTTCCTCAGAAGTCAGAAGGCCACTTTTGATGGCACATCTGTTTAGTTTTTTGTCATGATTTTCATGGCACATACGTTTATGTTTCAATACACGATCTGTTCTGGAAAAATACTGTCGAATTCAGAGGTTGAAAGTAGTTTTTGAGTTTTGTTGTTTTGGTCAACAAAAAGGAAAAAAAGAAAACAATTGATGTAAGTATAATGATATAATTAATTTTAAACAAACTCACTGTGCTAGTTTTAATAAATCTAATCATAAGAGTTTAAAAGCTCCTCAAATAGTTCTAGTAGTAACATTTTCTAGTTTAATTTATTAGAATTATTTTATAGTTTAACTAGATAGAATTTCAAGCCACCTCTCTTACCTGTAAACAGTATTCACACTGGTAAGGTTTTTCTCCACTATGAGTTCTCTTATGCCTTTCCATGTGGTATTTTTGTATGAATCTCATACCACATTCATCACAGCGAAATGGTTTTTCACCTAGCATGATACAGAAAATTTAAGACAAAATAAATATTGTAAAATAATGAATTGCTTTTCCACAAGAATCTCTAAAACACATGAACAGTTTGACAGCTGTGATAATTACTGCTTGAATGATAAAAGATATTTATCATACTAGGTAGAAAAAAGACATACTCAATTTTTTCCTTTTGTTACATAGGGACATATTCTTTCCACGACCAGCAATACCAGGAACTTATGTACAGACATTTAAAAAAAATGTTGTCCATGCACAATCCAATACAATTTTTGTGTACAGATTCTTAATTATTAATTTCTTTCCAGAAACACAGTTAAATGAAATTCTGAATTCTACAAAAATACTCTATAAATCTAATTTATTAAGACAAAGAGTTGAGATTAAATTTCAAAACTAAGGTTTATTCATAGTGATTTTTTTTTCAACTCAAATCAGTATTTATTATGTCATGTAGGGAATAATTTACATATTAATACTATCAACTGGACACATGACTGTCCCATTTTTTTAATGTCCAAAGGACTTTTTACCTTATAAGGAACATCTGTATGGAGTTCTAAATAGTTTTTCTACATTCTAATAGAAGAAGGTGATAAGAAATTAAATAATGTATGTTCACGAAACTATTGTTTCTACTTATCACACACTCAACAAAATTTTACAGAATATACTGCTCTTACACCCACAATAACCCTTCTGTAAAGATTAAAAGTATACTTGTCTCTGAAGAGTTTATTATAGCATAACTTGGAAAACAAGATACATATATTTTAAAAAATAGCAACTCATACAACTATGTCTTTCTGGTTTACTTTTTTTTTTTTTTTTCCAGAACCGGGGACTGAACTCAGACCGTTCCACTTGCCAGGGAAGTGCTTATTCTACTGAGCCATCTCCCCAGCCCAAAAGGCAGAAGGATTTTTTTTTTTTTTTTTTCTCTGAATGCCTTCAGGGCAGGTTTGGCTGGCTTGAGTCCTGGGGATCGAACCACAGCAACCTGAGCCTGACTGCTTTGTTGAAGCAGCCACTTAAAGAGCTGAGCTAAGGGGCAAGGCCCCCTCTCTGGTTTACTTTTAAAACATATCCCACAGTTCTCCTTCTTAATCTTTTTCTTCAGCTAAATCAAAATACCCACATGTCACACTTTCTCTTTCCTTATTGCTCCTGCAGACAGGAATGCCCATTTCTGGCTAAGTGTTCAGATCCTGCATTTCTTTTAAAATCTATTTCTTTTAGGATAATTGGCCCTCTTTTCTTGGAACTACCACAGAATTCCATCTGTAGGTTTCCTATGGCACTCATTATTTTCACCTCAATAATAATTATTTCATGCATTTCTCTACTTCATTATATTTCCTTAGTTTAAGAATCTAGCCCTAAATTATATTCAATTAATAATGTAATTTTCTTTTCTTTTTTTTTTTTCTTTCTTTCTTCCTTTTTTTTTCAGTACTGGGAATTGAACTCAGGGGCTTGCTTACTTTACTGAGTTATCTCCCCAGCCAAGCAATGCAATTTTCAAGAGTTAAATGAATGGTACAGATGATTATTACAACGGATTACTAGTGAGAAAATGTTACTATGAGCTGTTTTGATGTGGAAAAGTCTTGGAAGTGAACATAAACTGAATAGTAAAGTTGAAGAAAAATGAAAGGACAACTAGGTATCTGGACACCATCAGTGTTTGGGTTTTGGGTGAACCTCTAAATTGAGTTTATTTTGGGCTCAAGTAAAATGATTTAAAATTTTTCACAACGTAACTGGGGTAATTAGGGCCAGCAAGATAGCTAAGCGGACTAAGTGCCTGCTTAGGCAAGTGCAGGGACCAGGTTTGATCCCCGGCACCCTATGCCGCATAGGCCCTGCCCCCAAGCATGATGAGCTGGCCACTGAGTCTGGGCATGGTGGTGCACATCTGTAATCCCAGCACTAGGGAGGCTGAGACAGGAGCATCACTATGAGTCCAAGCTGCTATGCAGTGAGACCCTGTACCAAATACATTTAAGAAAAAAAAAAGAGTATATTAAGTATATTTTTAAAAAGTATATTAAGTATATATATTTTTAGAAGTATATTAAAAAGCAATTACTTTGGTAATTGCTCAGTTATAAAACTTTACTGCAGGGGTGCCAATATAGCTCAGTGGTCTAAAGTGCCTGCTTAGTCAAATTTAGGCAGGTGCAGGGGACCTCAGTTCGATCCCTGGCACCACATGCCATGCCAGCCCTGCCTTCAGGGTGGGCTGAGCCAGCCAAAAAATTCTTAGTACAGAAGAATTATTCCCAGTGGCCTTGCAACTCCTCTTAGGAGCTCCACAGGGGTCCCCAAGTGCTGCTGCTGGTGTGACAAAAGGCTCACAAATTCAGTTAGCTTGGGACTCTAAGTTAGAGTTTCAAGTTTTGCAGGTTAGGAAGAAGTTTAACACAACAAATCTGAACTAACCAGTTCATGTTATAGGAAAGAAATATTGTACTGAAACCCAGAAGAGTGAAGGCACTTGGCCAATGAGTGATAAATAAAAGCACAGAAGCTGTGAGAGAAAATCACTTCCTAGCAAAGTTTGGAAATGTGTAGGATGAGAAAAAAAAGTGAGAATTAAGCAAAGATAATTCACTTAAGAGTAAATATTATTAAGGATAGGGAGACTAAATTGTTCCAAAGCAGAGGAATCAGTGGACAAGAAAAACTGAATATGAATACTGAACTAATATTGAAATAGAATTACTACAGTGAATAATCAAGGAAATACTATCCAAGAGGAACCACAATGAGAAGAGATGGAAGGTACAGATAATGACAGAAATGAAAAGTGAAGATATATACACATTTTGAAATAGAGAATGTAGATGCTAGAGCTCAATAAAGTCAGAAGTTAGAGTCATTTACCAAAATGAAGATAAAATTAGGATTAGCTACAATTCAATTAATTCCACCTGAATTAATTCTTCATGGGTTAGAAGACTTTACATTGTTAAAATGATAGTATTACCCCAACTGTCCTAAAGGTTCAAGATAGATACTGATAACCTTATCCTAAAATTCATATACAAAATAGCCAAAATAAGTCTGGAAAAGAAAGAGGGCTCATGCCTTCAGATTTCAAAACTTATTACAAAACTAAAAAAAACAAAATAATGTGAGAATGGCTTATGGAATATCAATCAAAGAATGAAAATGAAAGCTCAAAAATAAACCCTTCAGGGTCTAGGGAGATGGCTCAGTACAGTAAGCGCTTCCCTGGCAAGTGCAAGGGCCTGAGTTCAATCCCCAGTTCCATCAAAAAA
>NW_004524723.1:2616401-2642631 GCF_000260255.1 Octodon degus | reverse complement strand
ATAATAATAAAATAAAACCTTCAGATATGGTGGCGCATGACCGTTAATCTTAGCATTTGTGAGGCAGAAGCAAGAGGATCATGAGTTTGAGGCCATCCATCAAATTTATGGTCACTCTGGCCTACATAGTGACCCTCTCAAACAAAACAAAACTCTTACATTCATAGTTGACTGGTTTTTCTAAAAAGGTGCCAAAGCAATTCAATCAAGAAAGAATAATTTTAATAAATGTTAGTACATGCAAAATAGAGTTGGACCCATGCTTAACATTGCAAGCAAAACTTTTCTACTATCTTTGTTAAAAAAAATTTTTTTTTTTTTTTAAAACAGGGTGCAAGATGACCCTGAACTTGTGTTGAGCCTCCTGCCTCAGCCTCTGCAGTGTTGGGATTACAGGTGTATGTCACCATCCTTGGCAAGTTTTGTAATTTTTCTTTTGTAAATCTAAAATTCTTTCAAAATACTCTTTAAGTAATTTTTCTTTAATTTTTTAAAAAAGGCACTCAGCCCGGGGAGATGGCTCAGTAGGATAAGCGCTTGACTGACAAACGCAAGGATCTGAGTTCAATCCCCGGTTCCGCCAAAAATAAGTAAATAAATAAAAAATAAAAATAAAAAAGGCTCTCAGAAATATAAAGAAATAAAACAACACAAACTTCAAAGGGATATCCGAATGCTAATATTTATCATAATACCATTCCCAAGAGCCTAACTGTTCATCTACAGTTTAATGGAAAGACAATGCTGTAATTACAAACATGGAATGCTTTCAAGCCATAAATACAATCCTGATTTATACTGTTTACAACAAGAATAAATCTTGAAGATATTAAGCAAGGTGAAAGAAGCCACATACAAAGGACACACATAGAATGAATCTGCTTACATGAAAGATCTAGACTTGGGAAGTTCATTGACATGGAAAGGATACAATGGTCACTGAGATTAGGGGAGGCAGGCAAGTACTTCTTAGTAACAGAATTTTGTCACATAACCTTGTCAATTTGCTATAGTCCTTGCACTACACACTTTAACTGATTTAAATGATGAAATGTTTTTTTCAAAAAGTGAACCCACAGAATGGATAAAATACTTATGAATCATGGAACACACATTGAGACTACTTTTTTTTTTTTTAAAAAAACCCCACAACTCAACAGTACAAAGACAAATTATCTAGTTCAATAATGGACAATATGGGGCTGGCCAGATAGCTCAGTGTACTAAAGTGCCTGCTTAGGCAGAGCACAGCAGCCAGGGTTCAATCCCCGGCATGCCATGCCAGCTCTGCCCCTGGGATAGCGCTAGATTGAGACTGGGTCTGGTGGTACATGCCTGTAATCCCAGTGCTTGGGAGGCTGAAAACAGGAGAATCACTATGAGTTCGATCTACGTGGTAAGACCCTGTGAACCCTGTACCAAATACATAAAAAAAAAAAAGAAAATAAAAAAAGAAAATGGACAATAGATCTGAAAGGATATTTATCCAAAACAGATAGATGAATGATCAAATAGCATACGAAAAGGTACTCAGCACTAGTTATTAGGAAAATAAAAAACCAAACTACTTAGCCTAGGATGGCTAAAATAGACAATATTAAGTGTTAGCACTGGATGCAGAGATACTGAAACCCTCAATGATGACTGCTAGGATTATAAAACAGGACAGATGATATGGAAAATAGTTTTGCAATCAGCAAAATGTGAAATACAAACTGAGTGTGGCTGCAAATACCTATAATTGCAGGACTTGGGAGACTGAGGCAGAATGACTAAGTTACAGGCCAGCTTGGCTACTTAGTGAGTCAAGGCCAGCCTGAACTACACAGCAAGATCCTGTCTCAAAACCCTAAATACTATGTGCACCTACTCCTAGGCATATATAGTATTAAAGGGAGCTAAAAACTCAGATCCACATAAGAACTTTGGGACAAAAGCATTAATAACAGCATTATTCACAACAGACAAAAACATTAGAAACAATTCATACATCTATCAGCTAATGAATGAAGACATGGTATAGCCATATGTAGATTATTAGGCTATTAAAAGAATAAAGTACACATTATGACACATCTAGAATAGAAAAATCCAGGGCAACAATATAAGACTAACGGTTGGTTGGGGTCAGGAGGAAACGTGCAATGAGGAATGACTGGGATTTCTTCTTAGGATGATGAAAATACTTTAAAAGTTAAGATAGCTATAGAACTTTATGAGCATGCTAAGAATTACTGAGATACATTTTAATTGGGTATGTTTTCTGATATTGTGAATTTTATCTTAGTAAGGTTGTGATATAAAAAACATTCCATAACACAACTGACACCATGTAAATGAGAAATGATTTCTGTCCTCAAGGAGCTCAAAATTAATTTCCAGACAAACTGGAGAAAATTCATATTTAAATTATTCTAACACAAGATGTAAACATCGTATTTGACTAGAAGCATCACTAAGAAATTTCCTTTAACAAGAAAGTACTAGAAACTTTTAAATGCCTGCTGAAAACAACCTCTCATAGTCCCAACAAACTTAACTATCCCAAATCCTCAAATGCGCACTCTGAATTGATCTAACATCTGAAACCTTTTGAGTATCTCCATGATTTAAACCACAAGACTAGGGGCCAGGGAGATAGCTGAGTAGAATAAGCACTTGCCTGGCAAGCACAAGGTCCTGATTTCAATCACTGGTACCACAAAAACCACAAGACTTGTTTCTTCAATAAATTTAAGAGTATCAAAAATACTTTCAGGCCACGTGTACAAGGTGTACAAGAAACACATATAATCTCATATTTAGACTTGGGCCCTATCCTCATCATATCCCACTATGCATATGCCAACAGTGCTAAATCCCCAAAAAGTCTATGTCTCACTCTTTCTCATTGCTGGGACAAATATGTGACATGCAAAATGAAGGAAGAAAAGGTTTATTTAGCTCACAGTTACTGGAGGTTTCAGTTTATACTCTGCTGGCTCCAAGGCAGAGTGGTACATGGCAGAGAACAATCTTTCATGGTGGTGGCAAAGAGCAGACAGCAAGGGAGGAGTAGCACCACAGTGGCTACAGAGAGGAAGTCTGTCTCTCTTTAGTTGCATTCAGACTACCTGCCCCAGGCTTGGTGTGGTACTTACACCCTTAATCCCAGTAGACCATGAGTTAATCACAAACTCTAGTAATTGGTGCCATGACTGCATGAGGCTTTGAGGGGACAACTAGACAGAAACCATAATAGTCTAAAACCAGACATTTCAGATAGGAGATACTCAACGTGTAGAACTCACAAGATGGTGAAGTAAGCCACAAATGGAAGCAATACTCAGTTATTATTTTTTTATTATCCACTGTTGTAATTCTGTCTCTTGCTTTTAGTGTGTATTTCCTTCTCTCTCTCTTTTTTTTTTAACTCTATGATCTTTCTTCAAAACTTTTTCTCTCTCTCTCATTTTATACTTTTTTTTTTTTTAAAGTGTATCTGGTACAGGGTCTACAGTATTTACAGGGTCTTACTACACAGATCAGACTTGTAGGGATTCTCCTGTTTTTCAGTCTCCCAAGTGTTGGGATTATAGGCATGCGCCATCACACCCAGTCTTAACTGCCTCTCAGTGTGCCCCAGGGGCAGGGCTGGCACAGCATGCCAAGGATCGAGCCCAGCAGCTGTGCTTTCTTTTCTTGTTCATACCCATCTCTGCCATGTGCCACTCTGCCTTGGAGCCAACAGAGTATAAACCTTTCCTTTTTAAAATTCTAATTTTAAATTTATTTATTTATTTATTTATTTGTGCGTGTGTGGCCAGCTCAGCCCACCAGGGGGCGGGGCCAGCTGGCATATGGTGCTGGGGGATTCAACCGTGGTCCCTATGCTTTAGCTAAGCTTGTTCTAAGTAGGTGCCTTAGACCACTGAGCCATCTCACCAGCCCTAAAATTCTAACTTTAAAAACTGAAATTTTAAGAAGACCTATCATTTAGGTCTAAACATCTAAACATTTACCTAAACATCTTAGGTAAGATGTTTACTTGTTTTTTAAAAAACACTCAAACAGTAAGAATAAGTACATAGGAAGTCTTCCTCTCCTATTCCTTATCTGCCAAAAGTAAATACATTTTTCACTGTGTATTTCCCCCAAAATGTATCTTGACTGAACTTATCAGAGCAAAACACATGACCTCTATTACATTTTGGATAAGCAACATCCCTCCAAAGCCTCATGTGTTTGGAGGGTGACTGGATCCTGGGGGCCACAGCAGCTGATCGGTGAGGATGGGATCTGGCAGTGTGTTCTCTCTCCCAGGCTCCTGCTTTCTCCCTGCTTCCTGGACAGCACTGGGCTCCAAGCAGCTTTACTCACCAGACCCTTCCACCACTTCCTTTCTGCCTTGATCAATGTTTCATGTTTGTAGGATAAATTCCTACAAACAGAATTCCTGGCCAAATAATACATATTTATAATTTGGACATATATTGTCAATTTGGTCTTTACAGATACTATCAGTCCACACTCTCACCAGCCTCCTACAGCTTGCCACACATTGCTATATTGTCAAACTTTGTTATTATATTGCCCAACATGTGAGAAAACATCTCCATATGAGAACACATCATTTTAAAAATCATTTTCTGTCAAATCGTCAATCTTATTTTTCACTCCCTGTCTTGGGGCCAGTAGATCAGTCTTTTTCATGATAACATATAAACACTTTAAGTTTTTACATTACATATGATACCTTCAGAGGTCTTCAGATAGAATCTCAAATAATACTATCTGAAGTTCACCTTGAGGCAAAATATAAGGATTAATACCCGGGGAGATGGCTCAGTGGAATAAGCGCTTCCCTGGCAAGCACAAGGGCCTAAGTTCAATCCCGGGTTCCACCAAAAACAAACAAACAAACAAACAAACAAACAAAAAACACATCTTGGTTTTCTACGTGGTAATTCCAGCTTTCCTAGCACCATTTATCAACTTTTTTTTTTTTCCTTCTCTTTTTTCAGTGCTAGGGATCCAGCCTAGGGCTTCACTACAGCCTAGTCAAGCACTCTATTCCCAAGCTACAGTCCCAACACAAAGAACAGCTTTTCTTGATCAAATTTTTCTAAAAGTCATAATCACATACTAGGTACACACATAGGTCTATGTCCAGACCTTTTATTCTGTTGTACTAGCATTAACTATTCACAACCAGAAGCAAAATGCCTTAAGTGTTGGACTTCATAATATCACCTGGCAGGATACTGAGATAATTTCCTTGGTCCACTTTGTATATGAACTTCAAAATGAGCTTTTGTGGCATTTGTGGTGGGGAATTGTTGCTTGTCATGCTTACAAAAAGCTGATAATCCTTTATGACCTTAACTCTTCACTGGGGGTGTGGGGGAAAGATATAGATATGACTTTCCATTTCACAAAGTTTTGTTTTGTGTCCTTAGTAGTTTTTTGGGGGGCAGGGTGGAGACTGAAGCTAGGTTCACACTGAGCTTCAACATTTAACAGCCCTCCCTTTCCTAACAGGATCTTGCTAAATCACTAAGGAGGGGAGGGAAGAAGCAATGGTAATGGAAGAGAACGGACTCTGGATCTTATTCCTTGGGTATTTTGGTAAGTCTCCTATTTTTGAATAGGAACAAAAAGTGACTAACACCTATTTTCCTTAAGAAAAACAAAAAGGCATTTTCTTTTTTAAAGAAATTTGATTATTTTCTTGTTTGAAGCACTGAGCCCCTCTACTGGAGAAGGAAGAGAATCTATATAGCACTTGAGTGATTTTAAAGATCATAAGAAAAACCTACCTGAAGAGTAACAACAGATGATTATGATTATGATTATGATTATGATTATGATTATTATTATTATTATTACATTCAGGAAAGAAACAACATGGTGAGAAAAACAATCCCAGCATGTTGCACTAATGGCACTTCCCTAACATCTAAAGGCCTTGGGTTTCTTTTCCAGTGTCATCCACTGAGACCATGTTCTCCTTCTCCATCTAAGTCTGACACGCATACAGCTGGCTATGTATGCAAGAATGCCGGCTAGACGATAACTACTCAGGCTAGATGATAACTATACATGCCCAACAAGGCGCTGAGAGATGGCAAGGAACCTTCAAGTTATAGGGCCTGCTGGAAAATAATAATATTACTGAAGATGCTGCACTCAAAAGAAACTGGTGTCATTTTGCAGGACCCACAGTGGGTTCTTGCAAGATAGCTTACAGAATAGCAGGCCTGGTCTCTCCCTGAATTCTCTAGCTTCCTGTCTTGCCATCTGATCATTCACTCACAGGCACTTCTGCCACAATGCCATCTACCATGATCTGACACAGACAGGGGGGTGCTCATCAAATTAATGGGGCACCTGGACTTCCAGCCTCCCACACTATGAGCCCCCAAACCCTTTTCTTTATTGAAATTATCTAGCCTCAGCTATTTCATTTTAGCAATGGAAAGCACCCTAATATAGTACACTTTTAGGGTAAACTGCATGGAAGAGTTATAAGGACTTAGGCTTTATGCATAATCTAATTCACTAACAACTTGATTTTTTGGCAACTTTCAAGTAACTCCACTCTCCCTTTTCAAAGCATTCTAACTTAGCTTCTTCAACCAACACCCTATCAAAATCATTCTTGCAAATCATCAGGCCATCAATAAAACCAAATCTCTTCACTTACTATACTAATCTTCTCAACAGCATTCAACTCACTTTTTCTTTCTCTCCTGATACTTACTTTGCACTCGGCTTCTATGACAACCATACTCCTTCATCTTCTCTGACTGTTCCTCATCGATCATCTTTCCAGTTCGCCCCTTTCCTTCAAATATGAAATATTTTAGTTGTCGCATACTTTTTCCCAGGATTTCTCCTTTTTCCCTTTTCTCATTCTACATTCTTTTCTTTGGCAAAAAGGGAAGCTCATTCATTTCCCTAACTTTATTATCTTCCAAATGGAGCACGAGACCCACACATATATAACTGCCTATCCAATATATCACCTTCTATGATATTTAATGACCCTGAGTACATCATATGCCCCATTAAACTTGTGAGCTCCAATACACAGCTCAGCCCACAAAAGACACTCCTATTTGATTAGCTGTGCAAGCCAGAGGCCTATACAACTTTCTATTATGCTCTGTAAAGCTGTCACAATAGCCTGAAGACATGTTAATGTCATTTATGTCAAACTGGTAAAACACTCAAAGACTTTAAATAATGAAAAAAGTGCTTTTCTTAATTAGCAAATTTTTAAAAACTTACTTTTCTAGTCTAGAATGACTTTTGTTCTCTAGAAAGTGAGGTAGCAAGAGAATTAATTTCTGTATTTTAAACTTTGAAACATGACATTTGCCCAATTAAAAAACGGTATGTTGGAGTCACCACCTACCTCCATAAAAAGGTAAAAAAAAAAGTGTTTACTCTCTTTCTCTGGGTTTCTTTTTGCGCAGCTGTGAAATAATACACTTCAGGCATCATATCTTTAGAGGGAGCTAATCCTTAACAGTTCTTTAGGATGAAACAAGAAGACAACTATTTTGTGGCTTTACAATAGGTTTTAGACTTCTAATTTATGAGACAGACATAAAAAGTGGTTAAGTACCTCTATTAAGAACAGTACTATAGGAAACCCCTATTCAATTTTGAAGATTTGAGAGTGACCTAGGAACCACATGTGGAAAGTATAAAAGCACACCATAATCACTGTCCTTCTTCAGAAGCTAAACACTATACGAATGTGCCCATTTCTACATCTCATTTCTCCATCAACCAAGTTAGATGGCCAATATAACTGGCACAAGAACCTAAGTATAATTACGAAGTAACTGATGTCCCAATCAATGATGGTACCCATTAAAGCAATACTATGAATTTATGGTAAGTATCATCTAAATGTGACACATGTAAAATGGCTGGGTATATATATATTATCAGTGTCCTCAGAGAAATATCCAAAACACACCAAGATTTTAAACAGCAGTGTGTAAATACTCATTCCTGAACTTTCAGGGTACCTCTTGAAAACAAGTGATGCAGGGTAAGAAAGCAACAGACATTAAACACATAAACAAACGATGCCATACTGAGTCCCCTACAAAGAAATAAAACCTTGTTATCAACTTATTTTCCACTGCAAAAATGCACCTCACTCCCACCCCAAAATTAAGTACAGTTATCAAAGAATGAAAGGTCATTATCTTAGAAGATTCTCTACATTACTAAAATCATGTATCCTAATCACTTATCCATTAGCTTCTTTCCTGCTAACCCTGACAATGTTTTTGTTCTTCTGGCACAATAAACTGACTTCCCTTTTATAATCACTGCAACTTATACTTTTATTTCACGTGAACTGCATTCAGGTAAGACAGTTTGAATGTTCCATTTGAGCACAGAACATTAACATTGCTGTTACACAAAGAATTCAGACCATCTGAATCAGAATGAGTCACAATTAAGCATCTTTCCCAACTAGATTTGACTGTCAATTAAATAGCTAACGAGCATAAACAAGCACCACATACTACACGTTCTAACAACAAAAAGTGCTCTGCTATGTGCACCTTTCAGATCTGGCTGTACTGGGGACTGAACTCAGAGAGCAATTAACTATATCCCTACCCTTTTTTTGAGTTTGAGAGTGGGTCTTGCTAAGTTGCCTATACTGAAGTCAGCCTCCTTAAGCAGCTGGGATTCACTGGCATGTCTCATCTAGAGTGGCGTGCATTTTTACGACTGTCATCTTAAAAATACAGGTGACGTTTATACTCCAAACTAGAATAATTGCTATACTATGTCTTTAGTTTAAAATGTTGTTGAATACCTATATTGCCAAGCACTTGTTGGCACACTTAAACATAAATCAACTCTATCAGAGTACACTATGCACAAAAATCAACTTAAAATGGATTAAGGACTCAAACATATGACCTGAAACTTAAAAATCATTGAAGAAAATATGGGAGAAAAGCTTTTTGATCCTGGTTTTGGCAATGACTTTATGGATATGACACAAAAAGCCTATGTAACAAAAGTGAAACTAAACAAATGAGCCTATATTAAGCTAAATACAAGATATGGTCAATGGGGCTATAGAGATAGCTCAGCGGTCTAAGCACCTGTGTGGCAAGTGCAAGGATCCAGGTTCAATCCCCGGTACTGCATGTCATGCCAGTCCTGCACCAAGCTGGCCAGTAAAACTGGGTGGCACATGCCAGTAATCCCAGTACTGGGGAGGCACAGAAGGGTCACTACAAGTCCTAGCTGCATAGTGAGATCCTATACCAAATAAATAAGAAGGATTAAAATATACATATGGTGAATGCAAATTTTAAAAAAATGCATAATTTTTAAAAAATTACCATATAAATCACACTGTTATTAATCCCTTTCAAAATACACCACACACACACACACACACACACACACACACACACACACACACACAGAGTTCTTGCCACTTTTTGAAGCAGTTCTGGAAGTCATCTTTCCTGTCTTTATGAGGCATGATAAAAAAATACACTGAAAATTGCTGCCAAATACCATCCAAAGGAAAGGTCTGTAAAAGCATTATAGTTTGCTCTGATCCACCTTCTTCACTAGATCTGGTACTGTGCTACTTCTCCCTTTTTTCCAGTGAAAAAGACTATGAAAAGGCAAACATTTTGAATTGATTCAAACACTGAGGCAGCCACAATAATGCAGCTAAAGATACTCAAAGGGGCTTGGGAGATAGCTCAGTGGTCTATGCATCTGCCTAGCAAGTGCAAGGACCTGGGTTCAATCCCAGGCACCACATGTCGTGCTGGCCCTATCCTGGGCACGCCGGGCCAGCCACCAAAACCACTGGGCATGGTGGCGCATGTCTGTAATACCAGTGCTGGGGAGGCTGAAGCAGGAGGATCACTACAAGTCCGATCTATGTAGTGAGACCCTGTACCAAATAAATAATATTTAAAAAAAAAATTTTTTTTTTAAGGGAAGGGTCTACAGGGTGCTCAGGGTCTCACTATTAGATAGGACTCGTAGTGATCCACCTGTTTACAGCCTCCCAAGAGCTAGGATTACAGGCGTGCATCACCACGCCCAGTCTCAATTGCCATCTCAGCGTGCACCGGGGGCCAGGCCGGCATGTCAGGAGGCCGGGGGATCGAACCTTGGTCCCTACACCTGCCTGCAGGCCATTTAATCCGCTGAGCTATTTCACTGGCCCCAAATATATAAAAATTTAAAAAATAAATCAACAAAGATACTCAAGAAAGAGGACTTTCAGAACTGATTTAGAAAGTGGAAAGAATGATGGGATAAGTGTTTGAAGCTGAGGTATTTTGAGGGAGATTAATGGGAATATATCTTTTACTGTCATAAAATTTTAAAGTATTCATCATAGTTTTAGATCAGACCCTGTAGTTTTGTGCAGCAAGGGAAATAACACAGTGTAAAGGTAACTTATAGAACAGGAGAAAATACCTGAAACTCATTCAGTGGAGGCTAATAGCCAAAAGATAAATAGAAATCACTGGGCTGGAGGGCCGGCCACAGGTCAATAAGAGTGTCTGCTTGCCTAGCATGCCTGAAAATCTGGGTTAGAGTCCCCACCTCACATACAAAGAAGAAACCCTAACCTAAAACATTTACAAACATATAACTGGTCCGATTAAAAAATGTTTAGTAAAGAATTTCACAACTCCAGGTATCATATTTACCAGGTCAGCCATTACTGAAGTCAAATGAAAGGTGTTTTCAGTGATGCAGAGTGCTTCTTTGCACACTGCTGCTGAGACTGTAAACTGGGACTTTTGGTACAGAAACAGTATGGAGGTCCTGTCCAACACCAAGAATAGAATGAACTATCACAATCCAACTATTCCACTTCTGGGTCTCTTTCCAAAAGAACTGAAATGAATTATCTGATAGAAGTATCTGTACCCTACCTTCACTAAACTATCACTCACAATAGCCAACATACAGAAACGACATGTCAAAAAAATAAAGAACAAACAAAGGAACGAAGGAACGAAAGAAAAAAAGGAAAAAGAAAGAAAGAAAGAAACAAACTAAATGTCCACTGATAGAGAGCTTGACATTTGCAACATGGATGAATCTGAGTACATCATGTTAAGTGAAGTAAGATGGGCACAAAACAACAATTTCATATCATGCATACCACCTATGTGTGAAATCTAAAGAAGCAGAACACAGAGTAGAATGGTGGTTTTAACAGGCTAGGGTACAGAGAAATGGAGCCGTCTTGGCCAAAGGGTACACACTTCCAGTCATAAGATGAATATTCTGGAGAGCTGATATACAGTATAGTAGCTATGTTAACAATGTATACTTGACATTGCTAGAGTGTATTTTTAAGTGTCCTCACCACAGACACATGCAAAATTATTAAGGCAGTGGACATAATAGTTTGGTTTTATAAGCGCTTTAAAATGCATATGTAGCAAAACATCATACTCCTCACCACAAATACAATTTGTACCTGTCAACTATACCTCCATAAAGGTACAAGTTATCTCCATTCACTAGGAAATGAAACTCTGCCAAGGTCATGATGCTAATAAAACAGGCACAGGAATAAACCATGGGTAGCTACCTTTCATCTCCAAAAAAGCAACACATAATCTACCTTATTCAATGCACAGGCCCTCTGATTACATGTATGTGATTTTTAAAAATAACCTGTACCTCACTTAAAAGAAATCAGATCATGTTCACTATTTATTGTCATAATCCATTTAGCAAGTATCAAGTCTGGGGCCTCAGCTGTGGCAAGGAAGATGCTACAGTCCCTGGCTGACAGCTCATGTGTGCACCTGGTAGAGTGGCACCGCACAACCTGGTGCTCTGGCCTGCTGGTACTCAGCAGTTACAGGCTCTGCCTGGTCACTGGCACTATGGTCTTCTGCCTTCTGGAACTGCCTTGGGAAGACCTGTTGCACAAGCTTACTGGAGAAGCATGAGTGACTGTAGTGGCAGGTGAGCAATTCCTGGGCCAGGGTCAGAGGCAGAGGCCAGCAACTAGGGTATGTCAGTTCTCAGAAACTGGAACTGAGGCTTCACCTCAGTGTTCTTTGCCAGCACTGTAACTGCCACTAACAGTTATGGCCACACCACACCCCTACTGGATGGAGGCAAGACCTTCTGCACATCTACTTGACATCTACTTCACCATCCTGTTCCTAACTGCCATGATCCAGCAACATCACCATGCTTGTTACCAGCAAACCAGTCTTCTATTTCCACATCTGCTGGGGCTTCTCCAAGCATGTGATGGCCACTGTCCATGTCATTGTCCTTGGGTTTGTTGCCATGTCCTGATTCTCCTTCATCTCAGCTGCTGTGTTCTCAGTCTCAGAGGATGACTGAACTTCCTTGAATCTTTTTGTGCTTAATTTTTTTGAGTACCAACTGCCTAGGGGATTATGTTCCCGGGAAAGGCTACAATCAAAAATTCAGAGAGCTCTACAAGACCGGGATCACATGTTACTTATTGCTGGACCTCACTGCAATGCTGGTGGTTCTGGAGACATTCTGTCTGCTTGTTCAGGAAGATGTTCTCCATGAAGGATGAGAACAAAGACCAGGTGCACACTGTGGGGCACAATTGATCAACTGTCTTTCTTCTCCATCACATGAAGCTGCTGAGGAGGAGGAGTGGAGGCAAAGTGAGCCCTTTGAAGTGTGCAAGTGTTGTGAATGGCTCTGCCAGCTACTGGGCCTGGCCTTCCCTTGGGTTGCAGTGTCTATGTATATAGGAATATAAAGGCTGAGGTGATTAAAAAAAAAAAAAAAAAGGCTGAGGTGATGCTATTTTGAGAAATAGCTACTATTTGCATTATTTTTAAAAATGAAATGAAAGAATCTTTTTGTGCTTAATTTTTTTGAGCACCAACTGCCTAGGGGATTATGTTCCCGGGAAAGGCTACAATCAAAAATTCAGAGAGCTCTACAAGACTGGGATCACATGTTACTTATTTTGCTGGACCTCACTGCAATGCTGGTGGTTCTGGAGACCTGTCAGCTTGGAAATGGGCTCTGTACCTATGATTCATGTGTGACAAAATTACCTGTACTTGTAAGACAAGAACACCTGAAGCAGTATGCTAAGGTAGACAGAAACAGATTCTGTATTTTTACTTGGGCATATTGGGGTTTGAATCAAAATCATTGTCTAATGGCTAAATCACAAGATTTCTATTTTTTTAAAAAAAGGTATTTTATAAATAGGTTTATGTGTATTGGTTCGCATGTACCTATCAAAAATGATTATTTTTACAGAATCTAAGTTAAACCTTATTTATAATGAGTAGATTACCATTAACTATGCACATATAAAGTATAAATGTTTATATCCTCTACATATAAGTTACCAGATCTAACTGTACTTTTTAACCCAAAATTGTAGATAGTTTTTATTTTTTATACTAAAAAAGCCAAAATTGCTACAATAAGGAGATTAGTAAGTCTAAGAGTAAATAACTTAATATTCTATTACAATAAGTACTCTACCTTCTTGCAACAGTATGACATTAGATTCTCAAATATCTGTAAACTTTTGTTTTGGAAGAGGACAAGTAAGGAATAGCAGCACTTGTAAAATGGTTGAGATATTTTGTTTAGAAAGTACACTGATTTACACTTACCTAGTCCTAAAGCATAGAACATACACATAAAAGCCCTAAATAAACAGACCGTGTTGCATTAATCTAAAAATCCTAAATTAGAAGCTAAAAATAAATAAAATCAGCTTGGCTTGGTGGAACACACCTGTAATCCTAGCACTTGGGAGGCTATTATAGGAGGATTGCCACAAATTCAGGGCCAACCTGAGCTACATAGAGAGTTCGACAGCCTGAACTACACAGTTGAGATCCTGTCTCAAAACCAATCAATCATGACTGCTTATTTAAAAAAAGAAAAAAGTACTGAGTTTGTCAGTCTGGTCTTTATCCAGGAAAATGACAACAACTGTAATGGTTAGAACCGAGGGGTTATATAACGTAACTTACATAACAGGCACCCTTCACGGAGAGAGTAACATGATTAGTACTTCTCAATGCTTCCCAGTTAAGTTCTACCTGATGGCTGCCCTTCCACAGACAATCATTATCTAAACTTCCAACACCACAGATTAGGCTTCCCTTTTAATTCTCAATCATGAACAATTTAAAACATCAAAAGTACACAGAAGGTTTTCACAACTATTTTTCAAATGACTTAGTGAAATGTAATATGCCTACAGAAAGATATATAAACTGTAAGTGTACTCTGAGGAATTTTCTCAAAGGGCACACACTAAATAATTTGTATCCCAACAAAAACTTTAGAATTTTATGAAGACTAAAACACCTCAAGCCCCTCTACAACAGTTATTGCCATCACAATCCCAACACAATTGATTACTTTTGCCCGGTTTATTTACTTCACCTAAACAGTCATACTTTTGGGTCTGGTTTCTTTATACTCGATGTTATTTATTCAGCATTCACCTGTCATGTAATCCTAATATGAACACACACACTGTTCACATTCAACTGCTCATGGGAACCTGAGCTGTTCCCAATTCTGTAATAATGCTGCTTTAACATTCTTGCACATGTCTTTTGGTGAAAATACATAATCAACAAAGGCATATACTTAGGGGTATAAATAATAAGTCACAGGGTTTGTGCATGCTCATGGTAGATAATCAGTCAAAGCAGATGCATCAGTTCAGAGGCTGCCAGCAGTGTGAGTCCCACTGTTCCACATCCTTGCAAACACTCTCTTGCCTGGGCTTTTCACATTAGTTACTGTGGAGTGTGTGGATGCAGTATAAGATCACAAGTTTTAAAGAATTTTCCCGATGGCTAATGAAGCTGAGCATTTAGTTTCAGTACATTTACTGACCATTTGCACATCCTTTTTGGTGTCTCTGTGAAGTATCTATCCAAGTACTCTGCCTACTTATCTACTGGCTTGTTTTTGCCTTAGTAGCATGTAAAAATAAAAGACATACAGTATTGTCAGGTTTAGTTTTTCACCTTTTTAATGTTGTCTTTGGTGAACAGAGGGTCTTACTGTAACCAACTTGCCAACTTTTCTACTATGACTTGCACTTCCTACATCTGGATGAAGAAAATTTCCCTATTCCAACATTATAAAATTGTTCTCTAATGTTTAAGAGACATTTTATCATTTTATTTCTTATATTTAGATCCGCAGTTCACCCAGAACTGTTTTTGTGGATGGTGTAAGGTAGAAAGATTAATTTTCCCCCTAGACTCAATAATGTTTATTATGACATCACCCTCTCTAGCACACTGCAGTATCACCTTTACTATAAATGGAGCAAATATTTGTGTAGGTATGCTTTAGGACCAATTGATCTTTGTTTTTCTTTTGGCCCAAAAGACAATGTCTCAAATGACGACAGGCTTGTACCCTGTTATGGTTTGTGTCTAGTTGTCCCCCCAAAGCCTCATGGAGTCATGGGGCAGCTTCTGGAGTTTGTGACTGATTCATGATCTAATGCTGTGATTATGGGTGTGAGTGCCCTGGGGCAAATACTCTGCATTACAATGTGAGGAGGGGAAACAGGCTCAGCTAGTGCCTGAGCTGCTGCCACTCCTTTTGTGCTCTTGCTCTTTGCTGCTACCATGAATGGCTGCTCTCTGCCACATGGCATTCTGCCTTGGAGCCAGCTGAGTATGGACTGATACCTCCATTCACTATAAGATGAATAAACCTTTCCTTCCTTCATTTTGGTGTTGGGTATTTATCCCACAACAAGAGAAGAATAATAAGACATACCCCACCTTGATAATCAGTGCTACTAATTTATGTTTCCTCTTCATTACTCCTGGCTTTTTGCCCATGTAAGCTTTAATTAAAATCAGTTTCAAAATTCTTCCCTCTTATAAGTCTCACACACATGGTATTTTAAGTAGAAATTTCCTTTAATAAATAGATTGGTAAAGAGAACAGAGAATAGTATCTTTTTTTTTTTTTTTTTTTTTTTTGGTGGTACTGAGGACTGAATAAGACCTTGCTCTTGCCAGGCTAGTGCTTATTTTACTGAGCTTTCTCCCCATCCCCAACAATAGTCTTCTAATCAAAAAAAAATTATACCTTTCATTTAGTTACATTTTCCTTAGCTATCTTTTAATAACATCAGTTTATAAACCTTTTTTCTGCCAGTGCTCAGATTTGAACCCAGAGGCAAGTGCTCTGCCTCTGAGCTGTGTATTATGCCTTTTCTCACTCAGACAAGGTGTTGCTACGCTGCTCTGCCAGCCTCAAACTTGTGATCTCTCCTGCCTCTCTGTCTTCTAGGTAGCTAGGATCATAGGTGTACACCACAGATGAGAAGTCTTGCATATCATTATGCTACTTCCAGTTCTTTAGTTGTTTAATACCATAGTAAAATTCTGCTTTTTCTATTTGTTGGTTTGTATAGGTAAAATATAATTCATTTCTGAATACTGATCTTGTACACAGTGATGACCTTGGTGAATTGGCTGCAATCTATTACATTATTTAGGAATTTCTCTTTATGCAGAATCATTTTTTAATGATAGCTTTCTTCCTTCCCTTTTTCCTTGTCTGGCCTAACTGCAACTGACTAGGACCTTCAATACAATGCCAAATAGAACTTCTGGGGCTGGCAAGATGGCGGCGGCGGCAACAGCGCTGGGCAGGAGAGGTGGAGGTGGCAGAAGAGGTAGTGGGGCTGGCGGTGGCTCTAGTGGCGGGACAGGCAGCAGCCACAGTGGCTTGTTGGGTAAGTGGAAGACTGATGATAAGCCTGTAAAAATTGACAAATGGAATGGATCTGCTATGAAAAACTCTTTGGATGATTCTGCCAAAAAGATACTTCTGGAAAAGTACAAATACGTGGAGAATTTTGGGCTAATTGATGGTTGCCTCACCATCTGCACCATTTCCTGGTTTTATTTATTCATTTATTTTTTGCCATTGTGGCTTTAATTTGGGATTATATACACCCCTTTCCAGAGTCTAGGCCAGTTTTGGCTTTGTGTGTCATATCCTATTTTGTGATGATGGAAATTCTGACCATTTATACCTCGTATAAGGAGAAGAGCATCTTTCTTGTGGCTCACAGGAAAGATCCTACGGGGATGGATCCCGATGATATTTGACAACTGTCCTCTAGTCTCAAAAGGTTTTATGACAAATATACCCTGAAGCTGACTTTCATCAGTGGGAGAACAAAACAGCAGCGGGAAGCCGAATTCACCAAGTCCATTGCTAAATTTTTTTATCATAGCAGGACACTGGTCATGGATGCGTATGAACCTGAAATATCCAGGCTCCATGACAGTCTTGCTGTAGACAGAAAAGCAAAATAGATCATTCTAAAAGCAGCCCACTTTCTGCTGGACCATGCAGAATTATTGGGTGGGTTGGGTGAAGAAATGGAATTTAAAATGGGTAAAGAATTGATTAAAGTGTCCCTGTTTTGTCTTGAAATTTTATTCCACTCACAGGATTTTCTAGCACAAATAAGAGAAGTTGTAGTTCTTATGTCTAGCTGTAGCTTCCTTAGTCTGCTGATTGTGTTGTTTTGATTTGCTTTTCTGGAAAGGCGTTTTTGCTGGAAGCTATCTAGAATTTTTTTTTCTTACTAGCACTATTTTATATAGTGTAGCTTTGTGCCATGCAACATTGAAGACTCAGTTTTTAAAAATGATTAACCTGTTGCTAGCTTTGTGTTAATTCCTGTTTCAACAACTTTCCTTAAAGAATTCAGGATACAACTTGTGTATGACAGCTTTCTGTTAACACCATTTTTGTGGATGTGTGTATGTCTAACTTGGGGGTAAAAATTTTTTTTAAGAGCTTTTCAATTTGCCTGCTACATTTTGTGCACTTAACCAATTAAAGAAACCAGTGGCATTAAAAAAACAAAACAAACTTCTGATATCAGACCATTGCCAATCTCAGGAAAAAACCTTTCAGTGTTTCACTATTAAGTATTTTAACAGTTGCTATAGATCTCTGATACATAGCAATCCCCACTTACAGGTCCCAAGACTGCCAGTAGGTGCCTGAAACCTCAGAAAGTACTGAATGCTACACAGACTATTCCATGTTCTTTATACATATACCTCTGATAAAGCCATAGCAGGAGATTAACAATAATAAAATAGAATACTTTAAAATACTTTACTGTACTTTCAGCTTTTCATTTAAATGAAGTACTTTATGGCTGTCTTTGTCAGATCCAAACTGCCATCATTACTACTCTTGCAATTTGAGGTTACTATTAGTGTTTGTTTGTTTGTTTTGCAGAACCGAGGACTGAACTCAGGCCCTTGCACTTGCCAGGCAAGTGCTTATTCTATTGAGCTATCTTCCCGGCCCTGAGGTTATTATTAAGTAAAGGTTACTTGAACATAAGCACTGTGAAACTTCAACAGATGATCTGCTAACAGACCAAAGGGTGCTAGTGACTAAAGGGTGGGGAGTACATACAGTGTGGACATGCATTACACAGGCATGATCCACATGCTGAGTCATGAGGGGTAACACAGGAGTAGGTTACACTATTCAAAATAGCATGCAAGTTTAAGACTCATGAATTATTTCTCACATTGTTATTTTTTTGGGTGACAGTTGACAACAGGTAACTGATACTGTGGAATGCAAAACGGGATGAGGTGGCATTACTGAACATTCTATTAAAAGGAGTTCTCCCTTACTCCTAGCTACCTTAAAAGCTTTCACTCTTAAATCATATAAACCTCATAAAATGGTTTCTCTTCATCTACTAAGACTTCTCTCCTTTATTAATAAGGTGAATTAGATTTACAAATTTGTGAATATCAAGCCAATCTGCTTATCTGGAAAGTCACTGTGAGACAGGGTCTCACTAAATTGCCCAAACTGGTCTCCAACTTACAATCTTCTGTCTCAGCCTCTCAAGAAGCTAGACTTACAGGGCTGTGCCGCTGCACCAGGCTCTTTTGCTATTGTCATACATTTAATCTTACATATAGTTCAAGCCTCTCAGTTACATTATCAGCATTTAATACATATTCATTCACTTACACTAGGCCACATATTCAATATCTGCCCTCCTCCATTCCTTCCTGCATCTCCACATTTTCATATGGGATTTCTCATACTGTAGAACTTACAGGTAACGTATTTACTTGTTTTTGTTCCTATCAGGACATTTTAATTTTCCTCTTGCTCTGAATGCATAGTTCCCCTAGGTATAGGATTTTTGGTTTGTTTTCAGTATTTTAAAAATGTGATTCAGTTACTTCTGATTCTTATGCAAACAAAACAAAACAGCCATTGTTCTTTTTGGTTATCTGAGGTTCACTTATCTCTGGTTGTCAGTTAGATTTTCTTTAGTTTTAATTATTTCCTCTTGTTTTTTGTTTGTTTGAAGTCAATCTGCTTTTTATTAAGAGCTTCCTAAAAGTAGCTTATATTATGGGTTTTGTAAGCCATCACAGCCTTTCTGTCTTCAAATCTTGTTAGACATTCTTTCTCTTCTGGGATTCCAATTATAATTGTGCTTCAGCCTTCCTCAACTTGAATTCTGTGAAAGACTCAAAGCCTAAATCCACCATTTACTTCTCTCTTATGCATTTGGAATATAACTACCTATGTACATTCTTGAGAGAAGTAAGGAATGCTAGCTAAGAAGTGTTTGTCTCTACTTTCCTTTTGTCATTCTGTGATGTTTCCTTTGTTTTTTAATTGTTTTTATAAAAAAAGTTGTACGAAGCATTCTGAATGTCAACAAAACAGTTGCAACACGTTTTTTTACAATTACAGAGTGGTATTCAGTTAACAGAACAATAATTATTTCATATAAGCTGCATCAGAGACAACTGAAGATGAAAAACTACCATCCTCATATATAACAAATTTGTGCTGTGCACCAACAAGAACCTGCTTTAAATTTCCATGCCAATTTACAACCCCTATACTGTACCAGGAAAGGTTAGTGGCTACTGAAAATACCACCAGGACAGGGCTATCTAAAGATGCATTCGGTAATGTGTTAACTATACCAAAAAAAAAAAAAAAAAAAAAGGACATTGTACAGTTTAAAAACAAATCTTACAGTCTTACATTTCATTTTTTTTTTTTCTTCAAAAGGAGTTAGTTGTGTACAGGGGGGTTAAATGCTTTATAGACAAGAAAAAAAAAACTGCGCTAGAACTTACTCATCATCATCTTTTCCTTCATCCTCATCCTCTTCATCTTCTTCTTCCTCCTCTCCCTTCTTTTTCTTGCTTTTTTCAGCCTTGACGACTCCCTTTTTTGCTACATCAGGCTTTCCTTTAGCCCATTAGGCAGCGATGTCCTTTTCATACTTCTCCTTCAGCTTAGCAGCCTTCTTCTCGTGTGGTTGTTTGTCATCTGCTGCAGTATTATTCCACATTTCTCCAAGTTTCTTTGCAACATCACCAATGGAGAGGCCAGGATGTTCTCCTTTGATTTTGGGCAATACTCAGAACAGAACAAGAAGAAGGCTGAAGGAGGCCTCTTGGGCACATTGGGATCCTTGAACTTCTTTTTTGTTTCTCCTTTAGGAGGAATATAAGTTTTTATTTCTCTTTCATAATGAGCCTTGTCTGCTTTTGCCATATCTTCAAATTTTCCTTTCTCTTTAGCAGACATGGTCTTGCACCTCTCTGAGCACTTCTTAGAAAACTCTGAGAAGTTAACGGAAGCATCTGGGTGCTTCTTGTGCTTCTCTCGGCAAGTTTGCACAAAGAATGCATATGATGACATCTTGCCTCTCGGCTTCTTAGGATCTCCTTTGCCTATGTTTACTTGTTTTCCTCAGCGAGGTACAGAGTCACCCAGTGCCCGTCCGGCTCTCACTTGCCCCAGCGCTGTCTCTATGGAGCTCAATGTACTGCAATCTCATTTATTTTTACTTTTAGACAGGGTCCTGCTAAATTGCCCAGGCTGGTCTCACACTCACTACCCTCCTGCCTTGCCCTCCTAGACACCTCGGATTATAGGAAGCTAAGATTACCATGCCCAACTGGCTGTAATATTTCTACTAATGCCTTCTAATTTACTAATCTTGTCTTTTTTTTTTTTTTTTTTTTGGAAGAACCGGCGATTGAACTCAGACCCTTGAGCTTGACAGGCAAGTGCTTATTCTACTGAGCCATCTCCCCGGCCCCTCTAATCTTGTCTTTCAAAGCTAGTATTCTTCCATTAAATCTGTATGCTATGCTCTTAATTTCAGTTAATTTGTTTTTCTGTTCTAAAACTTCCATTGCTCCTTTTTATAATTTGCTTCCTGTAACCCGCCTCTTTTATGTAACTTGTTATGTAGCTCAGGCTTGCCTTGAACTCACAGGCATCTTCCTGCTTCAGTCTCATACATGTTCCGTTTACAGGTCTGTGCCACCATGGCCAACTATTCCATAAATTTCCTGTAACTTTCCTATTATTAAATATACTACTTGAAGTTTAAACATAAAAAGTCCTTCACTAATATCTCTAAACAATATATATTTTACTATTTTGCTCTTAGCCTTCTGTTATTCTCTCTTCTTGCTTGACATGCAATGTTATTTTGATTGAGAAACAATCAAGGGGGCCTACCCCTTAGCTCAGTTCTTTTTTTTTTTCTTTTCAAAGTTTTATTGATAAACATATAGCAATGAGACAGTTTCAAATCAGCTCAGTTCTTTAAGTGGCTGCTTCAACAAAGCAGTCAGGCTCAGGTAGCTGTGGTTCGATCCCCACAACTCAAGCCAGCCAAACCTGCCCTGAAGGCATTCGGAGCAAAAAAAACCAAAAACAATCAAATTATGTGAATGTGAAAAATTCCAGAGACTCTGGATGATATTTTAAAAATATTTTTAAAAGGGAACTTTTAAAAAGAGTTCTCTTTATTATCTATAGCTCAGAAAATAGAGAAGCCTTATTTGTGTGGCTTTTTCCTTCCTACTTTGCATCTACTCTCAAAAATTCTTTTAAATATGACCACACACACACACAGACACAGATATTTCAGCTGTCCCAAGCTTACTTAGGACTTCACAAATTCTTGTATATCTGCAGCTATATTACATTCAATTTTTTCGATTCTCAGATCACCCCTCTCTGAGTACTGCACCCTACTTTTTCTCTGCTTTCTTCAGTTTCTCAACCTTTTTAGCTTTGTGATAAGTGACAAGCAGAATGCGTCTGTACTCTATAACACAGTATTTATTATATACAATTGTAATACTATTATAGTAGCACATCTAACACTTTATGTAACCTGTATCTCAGTAGAATTCCGTCTCTCTAATTCAATGTAAATGAGAATCTCTACTTATGGAGGCTGTACTGTTAATTGCACATATAATCTAACTGGATTTTAGTTATCACAAGCACAATCTGACCAGTAATTTTCCACATAATTAAAATAAATATGAAAGTCACTTATGCTAAAACATTTCCTAAAGGCAATTTATTTTCCATATAAACTAATCATTTTAGTACTTGAGTCCAGTATTAAACATTAACTTAAATAAAAGCTTAACAAGCTTACAGTGTTACATACGCTTATTTTATTCTCATTACTTTTTTAATCACACTACTCTCTGAATTATAAAATAAAATCAGGCTCCAAACTTTTTTCTTGTTTTAATGATTCATACTTAACAGTTATGAAAATGAAGGTTGATTATCTACCAAATTTTTGGTTTTGGTTTTCTGTTAACTTTTTATCTTTTATTCTGTATCATGGGAATAAACATAAAGTTAATAGTAAATAAAATTAAATGTTACATTGTTTTACTAAGAGGTCTTCAACAGACAAAAAAAAAGTTTTCTATGAATCTGAGGGAAAAAAAGCTTTGGCAGAAAATAACTGCAATTTACATCTCTGGTACCTAAGTGTACAAAAAGCTTAAAACTCCACATTAAGAAAAAATGATTCCTTGGACCAGCCAGATAACTCAGTGAATAAAGTGCCTGCTTAGGCAGATGCAGGAACCGGATATTCGATCCCTGACCTGCGGTGCCAGCCCCATCCTGCTGAGACCGCTATTGAGACTGGGTGTGGTGGCAGACGCCCGTAATCCCAGTTCTTGGGAGGTTGAAAAACAGGAAGGATCACTATGAGTCTGATCTGTGTAGTGAGACCCTGTACTGGATACATTTTAAAAAAAAGAAAAAATGATTTCTTATAAATGGGGAAAGAGTCAGTAAACAGGGTCCTAGTTCCCTGAACCCCTTGCAGATAAGCAAATGAAAAGATGTTCAACATATTAGTTCCTTGGAGAAATGGAAATTAAAACCACACCTGCCATATGAAATTATTGTCATATGTCAAATGGAACAAATGAATGAAGCAGTGGGGGAGAAAGGTAATGAATATAAACAAAGGAATATGATAAATGATGACAGATTTGGATGGGGTAAATGAAAGATTTGAGAAAAATGAAGACCACTAAAAAGTATATATAACCCTAAACTGTAAGTCCTAGGGGAGACAAAAGCTTCACACAACCTTCTTTATCAAATACCAAAATAAAGGCCAATGACAAATATTGTCAAGGGTCAGACTAAATGACCCATCATCACTAACTATGGAAATATAAAATGGTACAGTCAACTTAGGGAAAATTTGGTAGTTTCTTACAAAGTTAAACACTCCCTTACTACGTGACTCAATAATTCCACCCCAACATATTTTTCAAAGTGAAATGTATGTCCACAAAAACTTATGCTCAACAACTGCAGTTAAATGTTTACAGAAACTATATTCAAAAATCACCAAAAATTGGAACAACTCAAATATATCTAAACCGAAGAATGGGAACTGTGGTATATCCACACACTGGATTACTACTCTGCAGTAACAAAGTAATGAACCATTAATGCATCACCAACACAGATTCGTCTTAGATACACAGGATAACTGGAATAAGTCAGCCTCAAAGGCTATATTCCAGTGATGAAAAAATGTTTATAGAGTTTTCAATGATCATAAACAGCTCATTCTGCATATAATGTCATCATAGGTTCAACAGCATGGCTATACACCACATGATTTCCTTTAAATAATATTCTTCAGATCAAGTCCTAGCCCAGGCCTGGTGAGTGTGTGGGAGAGCATCCTGTTACCCTGTGCCAGTAGAACCTACTGGTCCCAGCCCAGGCGCAGTGTAGGTGAGACTCTCTTCCACACCAACTTGCTCCATCCCCACTCCACAGGAACCCCTCCCCGCCCCACCCGCCCAGTGAGAATTTCTGCCACATTCTGGGGACCCCCAATCCAGTCCTAGCCCAGGCCCGGTGAGTGTTTGGGAGAGCTTCCGGCTACCCTGTGCCAGTGGGACCTGCAGATACAAGCCCAGGTGCAGCGTGGGTGAGACCCCCTTCAACCCCCTTGGGCCCCCCACACCACTCTGCAGTACCCCCCCATAGTGCCCGCCAAGTGAGAATTTCTGTCACGTTCTGGGGACCCCCAGATCCAGTCCTAGCCCAGGCCCAGTGAGTGTGTGGGAGAGCTTCCTCTCCCCTCTACTCCACCTTTTCCCCTCCAGACTCAGCTCAGGCCTGGAGGGAAACCCTGCAGCTGGAATCCCTGCAGAGAGAGTAGGAGAAAAAGTCATCAGGCTACTCCAGAGCAGAACATCTTGCCAGAGGGGCACATCAGTTCACTCCCAAGGGTGACAGCAAGAAGGAGCTGAGCACAGCAGCCACACCCAAGCCAGGCACAGCTGGATAAATCCAAACTGTGTAGATCTGCACCTGAATTTCAGTAGGTGCTAAGGTTATAACTGCAACAAAGCTCTACAACAAAGGTCAGAAGACAGTGCTACACAAAATGACAACTAAAAGAAGCAAAATGCAATCTCAGACCCCAAGCCCACCCATAACAAGCAGAGGACACTAACACAGAACACACTGGAATCACACAGCTGAAATCAATGAATCAACAGCTTCTGAAATAAAGAAACAACTACAGAAAGGTATAGAGGAACTCAGATTGGAAATGAAAAAAGAAACCCCTGATTTAATAGCATCTGCAGTAGAGAACCAAATGCAGAAACATATGGAGGAAACCCAGTGCCTACCCAGAACAAATGCAGAGGACTAACTAGTTCAGCTGAAATGTATGAATTAATAGGGTCAATAGCAAATAAGCAACAGCAGAAAGTTATAGAGGAACTCAGAGCAGAATTCTTTTCTGAAATAAAAAAAAGAATTCTCAGAACTCCTAGCATCTGAAGTAAAGAATCAACTACAGAAACATAGGGAGGAAACCCAATCTGAAGAAAACACTGCAGTAAAAGAATAACTGATTCTAAAGAAGACATTGATAAAAAATAGAGATTAGAAAAATGACAGATTCCTTGAATGAGCAATACAGGAAAGAAATAGATCGCATGAAGCAGAGTCAAAGAGATATACAGGAATTTAAAATCTCAGTCACAAGCTTACAAAACCGTTTGAGTGAAAGTGAAGACAGAGTTTCAGATCTTGAAGACACTGGCGCAGCTAGTGAAAAGGTAACAAAGGATCTCTTAAAAACAACTAGGATGCAGGACAAAATAATCCATCACCTGCTAGAGGATGCAAAGATGAACAAGATGAGACTAATAGGTATCAATGAGAAAAAAGGAGTCAATACAAAGGACATTAAAAAAATATGGGCAGAAGTAATAGCAGAAAACTTGCCAAATATGAGGAAACAATTGGACATTCAGGTAACCGAAGCATATACAACACCAAGTAACCTCAACCCAATTAAAAACACACCGAGACATATAACAGTCAAGATCCTAGAAATACAGCTCAAGATTAATATACTGAAAACCGCTAGAGAAAAGAAGCAGATCACATTCAAAGGAAAACCCATCAGAATTACGGCTGACTTCTCTTCACAAACCACGAAGACAAGAAGAGCATGAAGCACAGTACTTCAAGTCCTCTATGAAAACAAATTTCAGCCCAGACTACTATACCCTGCAAAACTCTCAAGTTTGATGCATAAGTAAAATACTTCCATGACAAAGTACAACTAAAGAATTTCATGATGACAAAGCCAAGCATACACAGGCTCCTGAAAGATGTTCCAGAGAGGGACCAAAATGACCAGAACTCCACGAGAGACCAGATGCAACCAACTAAATAGGGCAAAAAATTAAAACACAGGAGAAAAAGGAGTAAATGACAACAGGTAAATAACATGTCAATCGTAAGTCAATACATCTCAATTCTA
>NW_004524723.1:2561779-2601584 GCF_000260255.1 Octodon degus | reverse complement strand
AGAAGAATATATGCAGTGTATTATTTGTTGAAACTGTACTTCTGATTTGATTTGAAACTGTCTCATTGCTATATGTTTATCAATAAAACTTTGAAAAAAAAAAAGAAATCTGGTCTGTGAAATGACAACGAACAAGGCAATATGAATGACAAGAACAGCAACAAACTTGAGCTTCAGGAACTAAGAGAGGGGGCATTCACAGCATGATCAAGGCCAAACTCTTCTTAAAGGGCCTGACTGTAAAATGGCTGAGCGGGCCAGAGGGCAACAACAGGCTACTATATACATACCAATACTGCACAGCAAGAGAGAAAACAATTTCTGCAAAGTTCTTATTGATAAAATTAGAACTATAATCATCATAATGTACAATTTTTCACTGTTCAGTTATGTTAGCTATTAGTAGCTGCCATAAGGTCTACTATTAAAGAGAATGTTTTTGTTTTGTTTTATACCAGGACTTGAACTCAAGACCTTGCACTTGCCAGGCTGTGCTGCTATGCTATATTCCTGGCTTGAGAATTCTTTTCTTATGGAAAAGTTAACATACAATGGAATCGGTTTCCCTAGTGTAGTGGTTATCACATTCGCCTAACATACAATGAAGTAAGGTCAAAGTTGCCATTCCCTATAATAAAGTTCAATTTCCAAAGTTTCTCTGTTGATGACAACCAGCACTAAGATTTTTATGTATCCTACCTTTGAAACTGTCTTGTCACAGAGACAAGTATAGCAATCTATGAAAATACAATTTTATTAAATATTATTCATCACTTGAGAGTCATTTATAAAATTTTATTAGGTTGTTGCTATCTGCCATTTAGCACTCATTACTTCACTGATTTATCACTCCCAATGAAGATTAAAAAGACCTGCAAGGTTGCACGGGTTCTGAAAACGTAAATTTCCTTTGAAGTTTTTACAAGATTTTTTAATGTATTTTAAAAATCTTTATTTATTTGGATACATGGTCTCACCACCAGTTCGGACTTGTAGTGATCCTCCTGTCTCAGCTGCCCCTGTGCTGGGTAACAGGCATGTGAGTCACCATGCCTCTTTCAGGGCCAGCACAGCACACCCAGGGTTCTGGGGCCAGCACAGCATGCAATACTGGGGATCAAGTTCAGGTCCTTGCACTTGCCAGGCAGGCGCTCAGACCACCAAGCTATCTCCCCAGCCTAGTTTTCACTTCTTGTAACTTATTCTAATATGTGAAATGTATTGAGCAACATTTTGTGATACTATCTAATGTCATAAAAAACTACTTTAACACAGTGGAATTTTTGCATGTAAGAATTTTCCCTTATAATGTTGAATTTGTTAAGAAACATTTTCAAGTGTACAGCAAAGGGTAATTTCCAAAACTGTTCAGTGCTCAAAAACAGTGACTGAGAATTTTATTCATTTGGAAAAAAAAATTAATCTTGTCTCAACACTAAAAACACTTCCAACAAGGTTGGTGTGGTAGTGCATACATCTAATCACAGCACTCAGGAGGCTCACTGTGAATTCAAGCCAAACCTGGACTACACAGGGAGAACTTGTCTTTAAAAATCCAAACCCAAACCAAACAACCCTCCCAACAATATTGTAACTTGACAACAATATTGCTATATAGTAGAACTCAGGACATTCAGCTCCTTTATCTGATAAAGGTTCGCAGGTAAAGTTCACTGCTGACACTAGACTATCCTGAAGCATTTCCCACAAAGCACCACCTACAAATAATACAGTGAAAACTCAAAAGGGTTTAAATGATTTATAGTCATGTATACTTTATAAATTAATCCAACTAAATTTTTTGTGATTCATACATAATTCTTCCCAACATCAGACGTAAGAAAATTTGGCAGATCCACTTAAGGTGATACCAAACCAACAGTTTTCTAAGATGTTTGAAAATATTCTTTAAAAAAGAAAAAAAAAAAAAAAAGAGGGCTGCCCAGATAGCTCAATGGATTAAAGTGCCTGCTTAGGCAGACACTGGGACGACATTCATCCCTGGTGTACCCTGCCCCTGAGGCGGGATAAGATAGTTACTTAGACTGGGCATGGAGGCGTGGTCTGTAATCCCAGCGCTTGGAAGGCTAAAAACAGGAGAATCACTATCTGGGTAGTGAGACCCTAAACAAAACAATCTGGCAGGTTGATGTATGTCTGTAATCCTAACATCCTGAGAGGCTGAGCTAGGAGGATGGCAAATTCAAATTCAGTCTGGGCCATTTAGAAACTTAAGGAGGCCCTGCCTCAAAATGTAGGTGGTATGGGCCAGTGGTACTATGGACGCAGCTGCATGGAAAGGCCCTGGATTCAATCTTTAGCACCACAAAAAAAACCCAAAACTCCAAAGCTTTATAGAGATTTAATTTGCATACCAGGCAATTCATCCATTTAAAGTACGTAGTTCTTATTTTGTTGTTTTTGATACTACGACTTTAACTCAGGACCATGAGCTTGCCAGGCAGGCACTGTGCCACGGAGCTGTATCCCTGGCCCTGTAGTTCTATTTTGAAAATATTCTTGCCTGTACTTGTTTCATTTGTGCCAATTCTTCATTCACTTTAAGGACCTTTTTTTAAAAAAAAAAATGTATTTTAGTACAGGGTCTTACAGGGTCTCACTACACAGACTGGATTCATAACGATCCTTCTGTTTTTAGCCTCCTGGTTAGAATAAGGTGATGCACAGGTGTTCAGCTTCCACCAGGGGGGCAGTCTTGTGGGACTGAGGCTTCTATGTGTAGAGTTCTAGGTCAACTCCAGGAAGATAATGTCATTGCTGGATTAGATTATGGATCACAAGACCAGTGTCTAGAGACCTAGAGTTGGTATAAGAGGAAAAAGCAAAAACCAAGCCCTTGCCCCCACTCTTTTGCTGTGCTGAGCAGGTAAGCTGGGGCCTCACCACACAGGACAAATGCTCTCCCACTGACTAATACCCCTAATACCCCATTTTCATCCCAAACATCTGGTGTCAGATGTTTGCTGTGGAGAGAAACAGATGTATGCATCAAGAGCCAAGAAAAATCACTTGCCTTGTTTGTTTGTTTTGTGGCATCTGGGATCAAGTCCAAGTATACTACAGAAGTGCACTAGCCCTGGTGTATAATCCCCTGCTTCATGACTTATTTTTAGTTAACTACTGATGTTGCTCTGAAGCATGATTTCACTTGATTTGAGCTCCAAAAATCTTGATCAGTGCCGAATACTAGTTCTTATTTTTTCAGTTTCTTCTGTTAAAACTGCTATTGCATTTTGCCTGCACTTCAATGTTTTTAGCTTTAAAGTCTTGTTCCCGGTGCAGACCCTTGTCACTTAATAACATAAACAGTTTGGTAGGTTACCACAGTGGTATTCCTAAGCAGTCTCATAAAAGTAACTGCTTTAATCAAAGACTGGGATCAGTTTAATTTTTATAGCTAACTAACTAAAACCCACATATACTGCTGAGGAAATTGATCCATAATGTTACAGAAGCAAGGGTTCAACTCTTAATTCAGCACAGTAATGACTTAATGTAAATCTTAACTTTTACATACAACATTCTAAGAACTGCTAACCAAAATAAAAACAAGGAAAGTTTAAGAGTACAAAAGATTTAGAGTACAAAAAATCCCATAAAATGTAAGGGAAAAAATGACTAAAAAATGCTATTATCTTGCTAACACAGTCTATTACTATAGCTTAAATTTTTTGGCTGTAATTTTTTCTTAGTATCAACAAAGGCCTTGGTCGTATTAGTTGCTGAACAAATTCCCCTATTAAATACTCTGGCAGAAGTCCGGGTGATTAAAGCATTGGTGTTAGGCATTGGTTTTGGTAGCTATGCAGTCTTGATTCCTTGTCACAATCTCTCTCATCTGTCAACTTTGATCTGAATTTCATCTCCTAAAACTACAGTTCCACAGATGTCTCCAGGCCAGGCCTCAGGACTGAGTCACCCCTTAGTTCTCAATCTTAGTTACTTGTCTCTCGTTCCTGGGACAAATACCTGACACTAAAAATTAGGGAAGGAAAGGTTTATTTGGCTCGCAGTTACTGGAGGTTTCAGTCCATACTTGGCTGGCTTTAAGGCAGAGTGGCACAGGACAGAGAGCATCTATTCATGACAGCAGCAAAGGGCAGACAGCAAACAGAATGACAGCAGCTCAGGCAGCTAGCTAGCCTCTCTCCCCTCTTTATATTGTAATGCAGAGTATCTGCCCCAGGGCACTCATATCCATAATTCCAGCATTGGATCTAGAATCAATCAGGAACTCCAGAAGCTGTCCCATGATTGCATGAGGCTTTGGGAGAACAACTAGATACAAACCATAACATTCTCCAACTCCTAAGTGCCGGTACAGGCAATGATAGAGCCAGTTTTTTGGGACAGGGATATATAAGCTTAGTGGCATAGCATATATCCAGTAAATGCAAGGTCCTGAGTTTGATTTTTGGTATTCTCTCAAAATATAAACACACCCCAAAACAAAAGGGTTCCCCCCAAGAAATAATATAATCAGAATTCATGAATGTTTCCCAGAATGTTCCAGTTTCACTGGGCTAATAATAGCCTTTTACTGGATAAACGTAAGTCTTTTAAGCTAACTGAAATCATTCAATCTTTTTTTTTTTTTTTTTTTTTTTTTTTTTTTTTGCGGAACCAGGGATTGAACTCAGGCCCTTGCGCTTGTCAGGGAAGCGCTTATTCCACTGAGCTATCTCCCTGGCCCCCATTCAATTTTTTTGAGACCCATCACTAGCACTAAAATCCAAAAAAGAGACAAAACGAATAAGCACATGGGAGTTCTGCATTGTACTGGAGCTGCCAATAAATGGATGCAAGAATTAAGGATGGAAATATTTTTCTTGTCAAAACTTGATGAGCCCTTTTTGCTCTTGCTGTTTCATTTACTGTTTTCTAGTGCCATGAAGTGTTACCCTCTGCCACGTGCCACTCTGCCTTGGAGCCAGCTGAGTATGTACTGAAACCTCCACAACTGTAAGCTAAATAAGCCTGTCTACCTTTAAGGAAACAAACAAACAAAAAACTTGATGAGTACAGGGCTTGATGAGTTCCAAGATATGGCTTCTGCATTTGTCAATGCACCTTAACATTTTAGAAGAATAACTGAATTCTGGGTTTCCATGAATCTACTGTCTACACCCTCAATCCACATTCAAAAATGAAACCCTTGAAGAACAGACAGTGTCAAATCAGAATTTCCTATAGGGATAAAGTTAGACCATTTTTATGCTTTTGTTTTGAGACAGGGTTCAGGATGGTCTTGAACTCATGCTGATCCTCCTGCTTCGGCCTAAGTGTAGGCACATGCTAGCACACTTGGTTTCGACCTTCTTAAGAACAGCATGACAGCTAACCAGACCTCATGGTCCTCTCTTCCATCCAATGATTAAGAACCAACAGGGGGCCTGCCCCTTAGCTCAGTTCTTTAAGTGGCTGCTTCAATAAAGCAGTCAGGCTCAGGTTGCTGAGGTTCAATCCCCACAACTCAAGCCAGCCAAACCTGCCCTGAAGGCATTCGGAGCAAAAAAAGAACCAACAGGCAAATGAAGTGAAAAATCTGGACTTCCCTAGCAGTGAACAGCAGTGACTGATATTCTAAGTAGGTACAAATCATCTTGGGGTGGGAGACCAAAGGCTCAAGAGAATTCCTTCATCACTGAAGTATGGTAAGCTCATAAAGAATATAATGCAGCAATAAATTTGTCAGCCTTCCTGTGTTTGTAGTAATTTTTTTTTTTTTTTTTTTTTTTTTTTTAATGAGGGATAAAACTCAGGACCTTGAGCTTGCCGAGCAGGTGCTACCTCCCTGGCCCTTTTAATTTTTTAAAACAAATGCACTGGTCCTTTTAAACTTAATCTAAAACCTATCTGTTCACTCCTAGGGGAATGATTTAAAAATACGTACTTAGATGGTATGCTAAGACATCATGTTTTATGTACCCACAGAAAAATCAAAATAAGTAGTAAAATGTGGGCAAAGAAAAATCAATTGAATGCTTAAAGAAATTAAAGAGGTGTGAAGATATTTGGGAAATAAAGTAGATGTCATTAATTTTTATATAACTATTATTAGGACACACAATCAGTTAAAACAAAAACAACAAAGTATGAGAAATAAAAAACTATGCAGTACTTCATCTATGCTAAATAGAAGCAGTATAGGTGGCAGAGTTGGCCAGGTAAATAACTACTTAGTACTACACTAGTATGTCATTCCAGTGACCTACAAACTGTGAAGTTAGGATCTCTCCAAAAGATCTACACAATAGCACAGAAGTTGGAAGACATTTTTATAAAATTGAAAGGCATACTAAAATGACAAAATTTAAGTATTTTTATTTTTAATAATTTTATTGAGAAACAAATATCAATGAGACAGTTTCACAACCGAGCACTGGCACATTTACAGTAATTACACATTGCATATTGTTGTCTTAGTGGTTATTCATTGTACAAGATGCAGAATCTTGTCAGACATGTACAGAGCCTCACATTACCCAGAAAAGTAAGAATAACCTTGATAAATAAACTTAAGTATATTTCTTCACCATAACTTTGCTCAAATTAGTATACTCTGTCATTCTTTTGTCCAAGGCCCAAATAAAATATATGATTTTTTGTTGTGGTACCAGGGATGGAGCTCATGACCTTGCACTTGCTAGGTAGATGCTTATACCACTGCACTATCTCCCCAGCCCTGAATTTTAAGTGTTATTAAAATTAAAGTGAAATACTCTCAACAGCAAGCAGAAAAAATTCCTATCCAAATGTCTGATAGTTTAATTAATTCACGATAGGTAGACAGGAATGATCCACTCAACTGGATTTTGAGACAATATTCAGTAAATGCTATTATAATTGCATCTTCAAATAATGAAGTCTGAAGGCCTTCAGGTATTTGAGTTCAAGGAAGTGATTGGGCATTTTTCCAATAGATTATGGCTGTCATAGGATTTGTAAAGCAAAGCATCAGATCTCTGTATTAATGCTTCCTTTTTTTAAACAATGTAAATTATTTTTCCAGAGGACAAAGGAGAATCTATATTAAAAGAAAGACTAACAAGAATAATTTCTCTTGTTCTAAACTATTTTTTCTAAGATTTTTGCAATAATTTTATACATAAAACATCAAAAATAAGAAATTACTAGAGTAGGCACTGTAACACAGGCCTGAAAACCCAGGTGTGTGTGTGTGGGGAGGGGCAGCAGTGGCAGGAGGGAGGAGGTTTGCAGATGAAAGTTCCAGGTCAGCTTGGGCAACTGAGCAAGACCCTGTCCCAAAATAAAAAGAGAAATTTTAAAGTGTTGAGATTTGGTTCAGTGGTACAGTACCCATGGAATAAGGCTTGGATTTAACACCCAGTACCACACACACCAAGGAACGGGGGAGGGAAGATTATGGGATATGTATATATACCAATTCCCCAGAATGGCTGCACTTACTATGTATCACAAACACCTAGTAATAAAGGGCTAAGTAGTGGTAGTGTTACTATAAAAGGAGAAAAAAAGAAAGAAAAAAAAAACCTCACCCATTTATGGAGTTTTAGGTCTTAAACTAAATTGGGGGGAGGGGATATTCAGCACTTCTTATAAAAATCTCTGCTTTATACTCTGTTCAAAAGTAAAAGGAGGGCAAGGAGATAGCTTGGTGTTCTAAGTGCCTGACTGGAACGCACAAGGACACAGGTCCAATCCCCGTTACCACATACTGTGCTGGCCTGCACAGGGCTAGCAACGAAAATCAGGCATGGTGGTACACGCCTGTAATGACAGCACTGGGGAGGATGAGACAGGAAGATCACTATGAGTCTGAGCTGCGGAGTGAGACCCTGTAACAGATATTAAAAAATAAACAAATACTCGGAAGTCTAGGAGATATCATTTTCTTTGCTTTGCTATACTCATTTTTAATTTCCAAATTTTGTCCATTTCTCAAACTGGATAAAACTAAGGTAACTGTGTATACTTTAAAGCTTAACAGTATTGTTCCATTTGTTTTAAAGGTATATTTAAATATCTAAAAATTTGATCAATACTTTTTTTTTTTTTTTTTGAGACAGTGTCTTGCTGTGTATTTCAGGCTGTCCCTGAACTCACTGCACTGCCCAGGCAATCCTCCTGCCTCAGCCTCCTGGAGGCTGGGTTTACAGATATGTGCCACCATGCTCGGTTTGTTTAACTCATTTATAATTATCAGAATATGTTTAAAGTAAAATACTAAATAGAACAGAGAGCATACATACTAGTTATCTTTAACAAAAACTAAAAAACAAAAACTAATATAATTCCCAAATTTCTATTTTTCCTCACAAAATAATATTCTTCTAAACATAAGTTGCTAAATGCCCTATATTTTATGCTGACAGGATAAATCTGACACTCATTAGCTGTGCATCAAGGTTGGCCAATCTAGGTCTAATATCAAACTTCTACTCTTTATCTCCCATCTCCCTTCTAATCATCTTTTCTGTTTACTCAGAATAATCATTTACATGTGGTCCACCTTGCCTGTCTGTGCCTTCCACACTGGCCAATATATGCTATTCTCTATCCCTATAGACCTCACAGGCAGGTATTCCGTTACCAAAGGCTCTGGAAGGAACAGGATTGGTTCTGTGCTTATTTGTACATACCAATAAACACACACACAAAGAGACACACAAACACACACTCACACTCTCACGCCTTTCTTCATCATGGAAAGAGTTGCTGTCAATTCAAGACTTTGTCATGGAGTAAAGATACAACATACACAAAATCCTAAAACTTCAATGAATGAGGGTACATGCCATAAACATGAACTAGTATCAATAGTATCAACAAGAATGAAAAGCAGGAAAGGGGCACTAGAGAAGGCAGGGGCAGGGAGGTAGGAATTTTAAAAAAGAACCATCTGCAAGATGACTGTATAGCGCATCTTTACTGCAAACATCTACTAATAAAAGGATGGGGGAAAAATTTACTTTGTGCTTGCTCTACCCTTTCCATAGTAACTGCTTAAAGGCATGAGTGCTGAAGACCTGGCCCATGTCATTAACCAGTTCTGCATATTGGAACAAGTTAAGCAATTTTGATCCTTAGTGTTCTTATCTGTAAAACAAGAGCATGGTATGTTCTCACAGGACTGTCACTCTAAAGATAAATTTTTTTTTTTTTTTTGGTAGACAACAGGTACTCAATAAAACTGTTGTATAGTATTGTTAGGCTTACAGTAACAATGAATTATTCAGGATTTCTACCTTTTAATTAATTACCTTAAAGTAGCTGCCTTCTTCTGATTATTTTGAGCCAGTACATGACACTATTTGCCATACGGTCCAGCATCTGCAGCTGCCTGGATGGATGTTTCTCTGCTTGATTTTTCTCCAAATTATTTGTGTATCTGTTTTCTTACTTCCCCAAAGACTCCCAACATGGGCACAGCATCCTAGTCTCCCTGGCTCAGCTTCCATGCTGTGATAATACCTGAACCCCACGTAATATGGACTGCAAGTCTAAAGCTCATTCTCAGTGCCACTCGGTTTACACCTCTCCAAGAGGTTAGTCACTGTGCCATGGGTAGCAGAAAATATGACAGACCCTTCCGTCAAACTGTGAGCCACAGCTTCATTTGTTCATTCATTCCATGATTGTACATAAGAATGAAGCCTCTTCTAGAGTCCCACTTTACTGAATCAGAAACTTTTAAAACAAATGGTATATGATTTTTTTTAAAATCATATACCATTAGTTGCTATGACCTAGCAAATAATGTCTTTATATGGATTTGAAAAAGGGAGCTCTACAAATGCATTAATTTTAAACCAGTGAGCTTTAATTATAAGATCTTTGATTCTCCATAATTTAGTTAATTATTAAATATAAAAAGAGTCAATCTTTTAAATGACTTTACCCATTAAGCAAAAAACATTTTAAGAGTAGTATGTTTATGAGTTCTTGATGTCACCACTGAGATGTTTATCAGAAAGTATTATAAACTGTGCATGTGTATGAGAGGCTTTTTTGTTTTAAGTTTAACTGGACTTTTTTAGTATGAACTATTAGCAGTCCTTTGCCAGTTGGTAATTCTTGCATAGTAACAAACCAAAGGTGTAAGGTTTGTTGGCATTTGGGCAATCAGGCCCTAACAGATATATGAAATGCATGATGATTGTTAAGAAAGCCATGTCTTCATGTTCTGAAGTCCCTACCCCGTTTTGTCCTACAGCAACTTCTTTGGGTACTGTTATGGTTTGTGTATAGCTGTCCCCCAAAGTCTCATGCATTCACGGGCAGCTTCTGGAGTTTGTGATTATTGTGGGTATGGATGCTTCACCTGCCCTGAGGCAGGTAAATGGTCCACAAATGTAGGGAATGAGAGGCTAGCTAGCTGCTGGAGCTGCTACCACTCCCTTGTCTCTGTATTTTTTTGTCGCCTTCATGAACAATTATTCTCTGCCACATGTTACTCTGCCTTTGAGCCAGCTGAGTATGGACTGAAACCTCTACTGACTGTGAGCTAAATAAAGCTTTCCTTCCTTAATTTTGGGTGTTGGGTATTTTGTCCCAGCAATGAGAAAATTACAACTGAGATAGGTATATTTATTTTATTGTATGTATGTATGTATGTATGTATGTATGTATGTATTTAGTACACGGCCTACAGGTTCTCACCACACAGATCAGACTCATAGTGATCTTCTTGTTTTCAGCTTCCCAAGCACTAGGATTACAGGAGTACGCTACCGCACCCAGTCTCAATCGCCCTCTCAGTGTGCCCCAGGGGCACAGCATGCAGGGGATTGAATCCCAGTCCCTTTGTCTGCCTAAGCAGATACTTCAATCTGCTGCTATCTGGTACATTTAACAATCCATGTCTGTGTGAAAAACATAGTAATCAATAAAATGACTCCATATTCCTAAGTACATATTTTGCTCTTATTTTTCAAAGTTTCATCCTAAAAGCAGTTAAGATAATATTTGTTTGTTTTTGCATATTGATATATCTTTAATGTTTAACCCAAGCATCTTTACAAATAATTCCATAGAGGAAAAAAGACTAGGAAGTAAAATAGAATTGTACTTCAAAAATTATTTTAAAAATATATAGTCAAAAATTCTCTGAGTTATGGGCTACTGGACTCTTACAGAATATTTTGCTGAGTTTACACACCTATAATATTCAATAACGGAACTTAGAAAAAATGGGGCATACCTATGAATGTCCATTTTGTATCTGTGTATTCAAAGTGGTTGGGATAGATATATAGTTGCATTCTCTTAATGAATAGAATGATTTGTTCTAATGGTGTTTGTAAATAGGATCACAAGTCTGCATCTTGTACAGCAATTAACCACTAAGAAGAATATATGCAGTGTATTATTTGTTTGTTTTTTTTTCTTTGTATTATTTGTTGAAACTGTACTTCCGATTTAATTTGAAACTGTCTCATTGCTGTTTATCAATAAAACTTTGAAAAAAAAAATCCTCTGAGTGTTGGGTTTAGCAACAAAGGGTGGTATCTACTATGGTGACCCTTATGAAACTATGGGTTTTATCAGTTAAAACGGTCAAAACTTTGTAATCTTATACTGATAATGTTCAAGCTAACAAGATCCTGAGAAGATTTTATTTGGCATCATACTATAAAGCAAAGAGAATTTATAGAAAATCACATCTCAAGTGAGGAGAAAACCTCAAGATGGAAATGTGCACCATGGCCAGGCCACGATTTCTGTCTTGTGACTTAAAACTTGGAAATCTTGAAATTTTAAATTACCCATACAATAGAGGACAACTATAATTATAAATGATAGCCAGCTGCTCCTGCTGCTGGGACAGAAGACTAGTCACCAAGTTTGGCAACTTAAAGATACTGTTTAGAAGTCACATATAGAAGTCCCAGCATTAAAACAAATATTTGTTTGTTTTGCAGGTACAGTTTCCCTATGCAGTTAAGCTGGCCTTGAATTCACAGTGGTCTTACCTGAGCCTCCCAAGTGGTGGGATTACAGATGTGTACATGCAGCAGCAAGATAAAATTTAAATGTGAGCATTTTTATCACAAAAATGTTATAATTTTTTTAAGTCTTGAAAAAAGGAGTGTTTCTGAAAGCACTGTAAAACTAGAGAATGTTAGCCACAGCAGCCCACTGTTCTCTACTCCCTTATAGAGAGAAGTACATACATCTAAGAACTAAAGTCCTAAAGAATTTATGGGTAGCACTGGTGGTACAGTTCAGCAATCTGAGCACTTGTTCAGTGGTCTAAGCGCTTGCTTTTCAAATGCAAGGACCCTAGTTTGATTCCTAGTACTGCATATCATGCAAGCCCCAGAACCGGGCATGTGGCGCATGCCTGTAATGCTGGCACTGGGGAGGCTGAGAAAAGAGGATCATTATGAGTCTGAACTGTATAGTGAGACCCTGTAGCAAATAAATAAATAAATAAATAAATAAATAAATAGATTTATAGTTTATTTGTAAATCCCTCCACCACCATGGCAATAATGATTGTTTTTTTTCTTAAAGAAAAAGGCTTTATGTCATTGTGACACTTGTAAATAGGCATTTTGAAAGCATTCCCTACACAAAGCACCAGACCACAAGTAAAACTGCCAATGACAATGAAGGTCTCACTTTGGTAAAAACTGAGCAGTGATTCTAGGCCTAAACAAAGTTATCCATTTGAATTATCTTCAAAGCAATCTCAAGTCTTTATTTTCTCTCTCATATCCTTCAAACACATTTTAAGAATCTATAATATGCATCATATGCATCTATGCTACAAGTACAATTCTGGAGAATATTTGCACTATGAGTTTTCAAACCAGAATTCCAGAGTTTAGTTTCTAGACAAGAAAGTATCCTCCTCTAAAATAGATAATTCCAGATTTAGGAGGGAATTAAATGGCAGACTATCCAGTTGTGTGTTAAAAATGTTTCTATTTGGTTTTTAAAAGCTACAGACGGCATATTTATTGTTGGTCAAATCTGCCAAGCATAAAATTATTTTCACCCATCCACTCAGTGAGTGGAGCACAGAGGGGTTTGGGTGTGAGGGACTAGGCAGTCAGTGTCATGAGAACTAAGGGGCTGTGGAAGGCTGTAAAAAAAAAAAAAAAAACACAGCCTTTAAGGACAGATGGTCCTTACTACCAACATGCAAGGATCAGGTGATAAATAATTACCTTCCTAGCAATTTAAAAGTAAACATGTCAGAAAAAATTATTTTATTGTCATAATAATTTAAATGCAGTCTTCTAACTTAAGAGCCTACAGAAAGAGAAAGCCTTGACAAAGACAAACTTTAGGACACTCTTCAAAAGCCATTTAGAGCATGAAAGAAAGGACACCAAGGAGAATACATTTGTTAAGACATGTATCTTAAAACCAATTAGCTGAGAGGTAATCTGATTAGAAGACAAAAACATTTTATTGTTCTTAGAAAGTATCTATAAAGAGTCAAAATTATGAAGTAAGAAAAATCTACCTCTTCTACCAGTTCCACTTAGTGGAGTCAATGGGGAGGCAGGAAGCAGGACTATGGAGCAGACTGAAGTCTTGCTTCAAAAGAAAATGTTTTTGTTAAGGAATCCTAGTGATTGCAGTGCTCTAATTCCTCTGAAGTCTGTATCTTCTTATAAACTTTGTCTCTATCATGAGAACTCCAGCCTTTGCTTCTGTTCCTTTTAGATGTTATGAAACCATAGGGAGGCTTAAGTATAACTGATTTAGTAGCGTAACAAGAAAAACTCAAAAAGGCCACAGCTATATTTGTGCTTCTAGCTCTCTGCGCACATTCAGTGATTTCACACTGTCCTCTCAACTCACAGAGATCTGAGCTGTAGCCAGGACTCTCTCATTTACGAGATTACATAAATTTAGGAAAGTTTCTCAACTACTGTGTTTTCAATTTCCTCGTCTATAAAATGGGGACAAGAACACATCCTGCCTTTCAAGACTAACGTAAGGACTAAATAATACATTTAACCAAATATTTTGTGCAGTATTAAGTTTTCATAAGCATAAACTACTGGTTACACCTGTTTAAATCCAAGATTGGGGCCCGAGGAGATAGTTCAGTGGAATAAGCGCTTGCCTGGCAAGCACAGGGTCCTAAATTCAATCCCCAGTACCGGGTAAGGGGGCGCGGAATCCAAGATTGCCCCACGCCTAGCACAGCTGCTTTTCCAGTCAAGGTTATAGGATTTTTGACCAACATTTTAAGGATTTTTTTTTTTTTTTTTTTTTTGTCTTTCTTTCTTTCTTTCTTTCTTTTTTTTTGGCGGGAGGCTGGCTCAGAATGCCTTTAGGGAAGGTTTGGCTGGCTTGAGTTCTGGGGATCGAACCACAGTAACCTGAGCCTGACTGCTTTGTTGAAGCAGCCACTTAAAGAATTGAGCTAAGGGGCAGGCCCCCCAAAATGGCAGAAGGATTTGTTTTATTTTGTTTTTGTGTTGATCAGCATTTTAAGAAAGAATTCACAATAACAATTATCAGAGTATAAACACTGTTCCAAATCTTTATCAGATACACACCCACCTACCTACCCTCTCACATATATTCACTATATTTTTAATTTGGTCTCAAGCTACTTTCTACCTCCCTAAATAACTATCAACAGATAGCATATTTTGAGCATTTTGTATAGAACTATACAACACTGAATTATACTGTGCTTACTTATATATCTGCATCTCCAAAGAAACTGTCTCAGATTCTTTTGTATTTCTGGTGCCTAAACATATTGGCGGATCAGTCAATTTCTGTCAAATGACTAAATCATCAAAATCTAATAGGTATTAAAAATGAAAAAAAAAATTAACCACTTTCATTTTTATCTGATCAGGTTTTTCTATCACACAGATATTTAAACTTAGCTATAGTCATATAAAATTGTTTTTCCTATGGTTCCTATATATGCCCTTCCCTCTGAATGTGATAATGTTTAAACATTTAAAACAACGTGCAAAATCATCTTTTAAGAAGTACAACATCAAGGGGCCAGGGAGATGGTTCAGTAGAATAAACGCTCCCTGGCAAGTGCAAGGGCCTGAGTTCAATCCCCAATTCCGGAAAAAAAAAAAAAAAAAGGAAGAAAGAAAGAAAGAAAGAAATACATCATCAGAATAACACAGATGTGTTGCACAACTAAAGCTTTCTTTAAGCAAATCAGTCACATTCTTGCTGCTCCTTAGGCAGAACGAAAGTGAGGCAAGATTAGGCAGAACAGGTTGTTTCTCTATGTGGCAAAACTGCCTGAGGGTCCCTTCACAGGTATTGCCATATACAATGAAAACATGTATTAATGACAATTGGACAGGTACTCAATTCAGAGAAATAGGAAGATCTTAAATATTTTGAATATTTATATGATATACTATCACCATCATTCTCAATTCTATCTAAATGTAAAAATAATTTTATAGATTCACCAACTATGTGTTTATCATAAAGAGCACAATACTGTAAATCAATTCTATAGAAACGCCATCAAAGGTCAAAAGCTGACCATCTTCTACATTAAAGTTCCTTCTAAAACTTGGTTTTACATTTTTTTTTTACATTTTTTTTTAAAACCTGCAAATAAATACTTGCTCTAAAGTGAAACTTAAAATTTTAAGATATGCATCCTTTTATAATAAAGTACATTTCTAAAATATGTCCTCTAAAATATGTTTCTAAATCATTAACAACTAAAAAGCTGATAGTTCACATATGGTAAAACATATAAATGAAACAAATAACTAGGAAGAAGAGAAAGTGGGTGGGAAGAAAAGGGAAAAAGAAGGAGGGAAGGAGAAGGAAACTTATACCCTAAGGTAAGTAAATAGCCATAGACTAATTACTAATATGTAAATAATCACTTTACCTACCCTAAACTTCCTTAAACACTCAAGGAAACAACTATCTCAGAAAAGCTTTTCCCTTTGTCATTTAAGAAATAAAAGGAATAAAGACAGGAAAGGAAGAAATCAAATTATCATTATTTGCAGATGATATGATTACATAGAAGATTTCAACAACTCCAACAAAATATTTCTAGACTTAATAAATCAATTCAGTGTAAGTGGATACAAAATCAACACTCAAAAATCAATAGTATTCCTGCACACAAACTCAAAGAAAAACTAGAGAAATAATACCTTTCGTAATAGCATCCAAGAAAAGAAAGCAAAAAAGCAAGCAAACAAGCAAGCAAGAAAAGGAAATATTGAATATTGGGAATCAGTCTACTAAAGGAGGTAAAAGACTTTTACATTGAAAATTACAATACTCTGAGACGGGAGATTGAACAGTATATCTAAAAATGGAAAAATAGCCCTTGTTCTTGGGTAGAGTAAATCAATAAAGTGAAAATAGCCATACTTCCAAAATTGTTATGCAGAGTTAATGCACTCCTGATCAAAATACTAATAGCATAACACAACATAATTAGCTAAAAAACGATCCTAAAACTCATTTGGAACCAGAAGAGACCCAGTATAACAAAAACAATTCTGGGCACCAAAGGCAAAGCAAAAGGGATCACAATCCCTGACTTGAAATTATACTACAAGGATACTATGATAAAAATAGCACTGGGCTGGGGAGATAGCCCAGGAGCATAAGCTTGCCTGTCTGGCAAGCGCAGGTCCCAAGTTCAATCCTCAGTATTGGAAAACAAAAACATGGTACTGGCAAAAACAACGACTCAACGGTCAATAGAACAGAGAAGATGCAGACACAACTACAAACAACCTCAAACACCTTATCCTTGAGAAAGGGGTCAAACACATTCTCTGGAGTAAGATAGTCTCTTTAATAAATGATGCTGAAAAAACTGGCTTTCCACATGCCTAAGATTAAAACTAGACCCATATCTTTCACCATGCACTAAACTAAAATCAAAATAGATCAGACCTAAATATTAAAACACAAACATTACATGTGCTGGAAAATAGACTAGGTAGAACTCTTGAAGATATAGGTGTGGTCAAACACTTCATAAACAAAACCTTGACAGCACAGGAGCTATCAAAAAGAACCAACAACTGGAATCCCATCTTATTAAAAAACTTTTGCATAGCAAAGGAAACCACTACCAGAGTAAAGAAACAACCCATAGTGTGAAAAGAGTTTTAACCAGTTGTTCTTCAGATATCTAGAATGTATCATGAACTCAAGAAAAATGAGATCCCACCAAACGTAAAGATCTAATCCAAAATGAGCATCTGAAATGCATATACTTCTTAGATGAAGTCGAAACAACCAATACATATATGAAAAAATGTTCAACATCTTTTTGTCACTTAACATATGTATTTTAGGTTATTATTATTAAGCTGTATTTTAAAGTAGTTTATTGAGTTTGGACATTAAAGCCAAGAACAGTTAACACTGACATATTAAATGAAGAGAAAGGATAAGGTGTTTATATAGTGCTAAGAAACAAAATAATGAATGTGCCAATAAATTGCTATTTATTTTTTAAAAAATCTTCCCTCCACATGAAAGATTAGTTTATTGACCTTAGTAAGGGCAGCAACACTCACCAGTGTGAATCTTCTCATGTCTCTGTAGCAGGTACTTCTGTATGAAACGCATGTCACATTGACTACATTGAAATGGTTTTTCGCCTTAAAATAATTTCACATTCATAAATTAGTCAATGGATAAAACAACAATTTTTACTTACTACTCAGGAAATATAAATCTTGAACCCCAAATTTTGGAAAACCCCAAAACGCCCCCTATAAATTTTTAAGTTTGCATTAACAGTATTTTATGTCCTCTCAAATTTTCTCCCATGATTTAAAAATTTACATTCCCACAATCACGCAAAATGAGGTAAAATTTGATCTATATCCTTCTAATGAAAAGATTTAAAATAAAATTTAGAAATTGTAGTTTGAGAAAGGACTGTAATAGTTAACATTAACTCCTCTTCTTTATTTGAAGAAAGGGGCATCCATCCTGTACACTGCAGCCAACTATCCCTTTTTGCCCTTTTAAAATAATTACTGTCTTTTCAACCTTCCCCCTCTGCAAAGGACCCTGTCCTTCTCAGTGTTGTTAGGTCTGCTGCACAGCTTCATGGGAAGCCATGCTACAATTAAAACTCTTACTTTGGCACTTTCTGTCCTTGTCTTTCACAGTAACATCTTCCAAAAAAGAGCCGTCTACCCAAGTCTTACATTCTTCATCCACTTGTGGCCTGACTACTCTGCCTTCTGAAAAGCTTCTGCTGATCTTGTTATTTATTCCAAAAATGGCTTTTTCTCAGTTCTCTAATCCTTTCTATCCTCTGAGGGTGCAACACTGTTGATCATGACCTCCTGGGGACTAGTTCTTCTTTTGGCTGATAGGACATCACAGTACTTTTCTAGTTCATCAAACTTCCTGCCCCAATTCATCTTACATGTCTAGTTTGTTTCCAAAAAGATCCATGATCAGTCTTTAGTTCTGTTCTCAACACCTTCATGATCTTAGCTATCATCTTTTTATTTGTTTTCACAATCTATATTTTAAACTCTGTATGGGTATCTTGCATAGAAAAACTGAATGTTCACAGGCTTTTAATAATACATTCAGTCCAGTGAATTGTCCAATTAAGACTAATTGTACATAACCCACTAATTGTTTTCTCCTTCAGTCTTCACTAGTTTCCTTCTGATACTGTGGCTTATGAAACCTGAGTGGAGATGCCAATTCAGCTATGGACTTAGGAATGGATGACATTTACACGAAGATAAAAATAACAAAGATAATAATTTTAATGGCTATAAGCCCATTTTAATTCAAGAAATACCTGTATGAATGAAGACATGTCTCTGTAAGTGATAGTTCGTTCTAAAGGCAGCATTGCAGTGCTCACAAACGTGAGATTTAGGGGTTTTCAAACCAAGTGATCCATCCTCATTTATTGTAAGGATCTAGTTTTAAAAAAAGCAAAAACAAAAGAAGTGTTTTAAATGTAGTGAAGTATTAAATTTTTAAAAAGGAGAATAAAAGCAAAGGTCACCAGAGGTTATATTTTTCATAAATAATCTTGAAAAGACTGTAAGTATATTGTTATCTTTAATTATAAGAAAGTACAGTATGTCTCAGAATGAGTAAAAATCATCAACAGAAGTGCTAAAGTAAGATCTTGGCACTCTGCCTCCTCTCTTGTACAGTTAATGCCTCAAGGGGTCCCTAAGTGTTCTCTAAGTGCCAGGGTGAGCACAGCTATATTTTCAATTTCAAACTTGCACATATGTAGGGAAAAAGGTTTATGTTGTAACAGGGTCTAAATATTCATCAGTATGGGACCAGTTACATATATCATGGAAAATGAATACAGTATTATGTGGTTTTAAAATAAAATGAGAAAACACTATAACCTTACACAGAAAGAACATCAGCATTTTCTAAGTTTTAAAAAAAAAAGCTAAGATTTATTATGACTCCAGTATAGTCTTGCTAACTTTATATGCAAAAGTATACATACTGGGACACACATTTGTTTAAATATGTATGTACTTAATATACTTGAAAGGATATACATAAAATGTATATAATCTGGGTTGTGATATACATAAAATGTATATAATCTGGGTTGTGATGGCTAAGAAACTAAGGCACATAAGAGATAAAATGGGAAGGAGATTTTACATTATACACTTAAAATACAATTCTGAACTACGTGCTTGCCTACTAATTTTTTTGTTGTTTTTTAGAAACTAAAGTTTTCAAGTCATCTTATGGTAGAATTTGGAGTATGTTTCAGAATAGGCTGTCTAAAGTTGTGCTAGAAATACTATACTATTATTGTTAAACATATTACTAAAGGTATTTGTCAGACAAATAAATTAGAGGTGGATATAGGGGGAAAGACATGTGCCAAAGAACTCAATCTTATCTTCCTGGGTTTCTTGAAATTGAAAGTGCTGTGAACCTGGTATAAACAGTTAATGGGAAGAAGCTTACCTTGAACTTCATATATTTCCGATTTTATCTACAAGTTGTTCAACACACAACATTAAACCACCTGTCATCAGACGTGGTAAAGTGAAACTCCTAAATGATTCCTGTTTCTATTACCAAGGAAGAAACCAAGATGGCAGAATATGACACAGAAAGCAAAGAAAACAAGAGGCTAAGATGAAAAGGGGCATAGCCAGTAAGAGGAAAACAGTGCTGGATATGGAAGTATTCAAAATGTGAGCTACAAAACTAAGTCTAAGGGGGCCTGCCCATTAGCAGTTCTTTAAGTGACTGCTTAAACAGAGCAGTCAGACTCAGGTTGCTGTGGTTCAATCCCCAGATCCTCAAGCCACATTAGAAACACCCTGAAGGCATCCTGAACCATCAAAAACAAAACAAAACAAAACCAACCCTTCGAAACTATGTTTGAAGGGACCTAGGGAACAGAATTATGGAAAACATTCTAAGAAATGTCAAGGACTGTGAAGACTGATTAGCATCTGCAAATGCACAACTAGAACCCCTTCTCCAACCTATGAAGGACTGTAGTTAAGAAAAAATATTTTAATCATGCAAAATATTTTTTACTTTTAAATTCAGGAGACAGTTTACCCTATACTATATGCAAACCAACAGTAATTATTATGCAGATTACACAGGGAAGTTGGGTTCTGGGCAAACTGCCAATGTGATCCACAATGCTTCCAAGTCTATGGACCAAAATCATGGAAAGGAAACATTTGGCAGGAGAATTAAAGGGGGTGTCACAGTTCCTGAACATGCAGTGATAGAATGGAAAGTTTCATCTCTGGCCAGTCAATTTAAAATTTTTCCAGCTCCTCCAAGTCTCACAATAATATATAAGTTAACACTGTGCAAAAAGAAAAAAAAAAAAAAAAAAGAAAGAAAAAATATATATATAAACTAACATTCAAGACAATTCTAATGTAAAACAACAGAAAGATGTTAAGTGTTTTCTAAAAGCAGAACTAAAAAGACAGCACTAGGTCATTTGGTTTTTTCTTCACATATGTTGATAGCAAATAAGATCTAGGTGCCCCAGAACCATGAGGTTCAACAGCTTTCTGTGGCATAGCAACTGCTAGGAAAGGCTTTGTAAGAAACAAATCTGGCACCAGTTGCCTAATGTGAAACAGATGTAATCACTGACTATACACAGCTCTTTTATGAACATTTAAAGAGTTTTAGATAATTGTTCTCTAGCACTGGAAGTAATACTACCCTTCAGTGTAGAATCAGGTTGTACTTAATTCAAGGTGAAATTTTATGGGTGAAATAGTTACCACTGTCTTGCGCATAAGCACTGAAAAATCTAGCATACTTCTAAGGTCAGACAAACACCAAATTCTTTTACCTTTTATATTTTTCTGCTTCTTTTCTTAGACCAGAGTAACAAATTCCTTTGCTGAAATGACAGAGGATGAAACCAATCTTGCCTCAAATGAACACCTATGGCCCTTCCAATTTATAATCGGTTTTTTAAATTGATTTATTAGGTACAGGGTCTCACTACGTATTTCGAACTCCTAGTGATCTTCCTGGCTTAGCCTCCTTAGTGCTGGGATTATAGATGTAAGACACCACGCAGTTTCAGGGCTGGCATGGAATGCCCAGGGTTCTTGGGCCAGCAAGGCATGTGGTATCAGGGATTGAACCCAGGTTCTTGCACTTACCAGGCAGGCACTTAGACCGCTGAGCTATTTTAAATGTATCCACAACATACCAAAAACATTAATTAAAAAAAAAAATTGATTCATACAATTTTTACCATTATCACCTCAGTGTCCAAAATACCTCTGGAACATAGCAGAGACTTCATAGATAATGGCATGGCTATCTGCTAACTTTATTTCTTTATGCCACATTTCATTCCTAAAACAAAATCTCTCCTAGAATACTTTTCAGTTTTTCAGTTTTTAGATCATCAAATAGTGTGCCACGGAAGAGAGAGTAAGCACGTGAAGAGCAAAGACTCCTAATGGAACAAAAGTAGCTCCTTAATGCAAACAGAACTTCTCCCTTGATTGGCTTCTTCTCTTATTCACATCCTTTCAAGATCTGTTTAGTAGAATGGAATGTAGCAGCTGAGTGCACTTGACTTAGAGATGAGTAGTCCCACTACTACTGCTACCCTGAAACAATTTTTATTTCCTTTTTCTTCCTCAATATAAGAACACTGTTACAACAGTTTTCCAACCTTAAATTTTAAACTGCTGGTCACTGCATGTATGGACACTACTTTACTTACTGTCAACCTTATTTCAGCAGAAATAACGTACATTATAAAGATAAAGTAATGAGGCTGCAACAAGTGAAGAAATTACTAATATTCTCAAAAATACTCAACACATTTTTTTTCTTATTTAATAAATGTAAATCTGGATTTTACAGGGGAAAAATTTAGTATCAAAATCCTCTGGTTAATCTGCTTTCTTAAATCTCATGGTCTGCTCTGATACACTATTTGCAACAAAGCTGTTTGTAGCTACCTACCTACCTACTATGTGTCGATGGTCATATTAAGTCAAACATCCATTTTAACCTGGCAAAGCCCTAAGCTCTGCCTATTCAATGGACAGACTTCTCATTCTTCAAGGATCACTGCCACTGAGTAGCTGAAACCAGACAACTCTCAATAAGAAACGTACTACGTTCTTACGGAAAACAGGCAATTTAGGTTTATGCTATTAAAACTATTAAAGTATATTTTAAACTAATGACTACAATTTTATCATACATCCCTAAGTCAACTGAAATTGACTATTAAAGCACCAAAACCCAAAAGACTACTTAGAGGAGAAAGTTTAGGTTCTAACCTCTTACGGTAAGCAGCTGTACTTACAACTCAATGCAGAATAATGAGCTCTTAAAATTCTCCTTACTCTCCAAATCAATTAGAAATGAAAGGACAACACCAAAGACAAATAATGTCATCCAGAGGAATAACCATCACATTTGACTATCACATTGGTGTTTATATCCATCCCATCCTACCCTCAAGGTAGCTCTTCCTTCAGGATCTTTTACTTATCTCTCCATACTAGATTTTTCTTCTTACCGGTTTGGGAGTAGGGTACTGGGAACTGAACCCAGGACCTTTACACACAGCTATACCCCTTGTCCTCTCTAAATGTGTAGGGTCTAATTCACTAGGTTGCCCAGGTTAGGCTCAAACTTGTGATCTTCTTTCTTCAGCCTCTCACAGTGCTGGGATTACAACCACATGGCCAAATTTCCTTTTGAAATGGCAAGCTTTTGACAGTCAGCAAATGAAATTTACTATTCCATAAACTTGATATAACAAGTAATATTCAATGGAATGACCAACCCCAAGTTTCAGAAAAGATTCTCTCTCATTTGCTGAATTTAAAATATGATATTTCCTAAAGGAAGACTTACATCATCAGGATGTTTTTAAAAGGGTTCAGTTTCACAGGAAACAATCCACCCAGCACATGGTAATCCAGGAAAAATTAGATAAATAAAATACTAACAGATTATTTTGCTGATTTTCTTCTTTCATTTTCTCATAAGTACTACTTCACAATTCTTGCTTTCATTCCCAGTTTTATAATCGCCTTCAAAGCCACATCTTCTCAAATAAAGGTAAATATGGAGAACAAAGTGTGACAAATGACTGCTATGACCATATCCCTGCTTTATTTATTTATTTATTTATTTATTTATTTATTTATTTAGTGTGTGTGGCCAGCTCAGCCCACCAGGGGGCCGGGCTGGCTGGCATGTGGTGCTGGGGGATTGAACCGCGGCCCCTGTGCTTTGTTTAGCTTAGTTTGTTCTAAGTAGGTGCCTTAGACCACTGAGCCATCTCACCAGTCCGTCCCTGCTCTTTTTTTAACTACATTCTTCTCATTCACTATCACTGAATTTTAAACCTTTTTGATACCAAAACTTCTCATCTTTTCTGGGAAGCAATGGTATATAATAAATTACTGGAAAAGGGTTTTTTATATATAACATAATCTATTAATTATAGAATATGCTTTCTACCCTATGTGAAACATTAATAATCTATTTCTATTCAGACCACCTAATGTAATCTAAAAAATAAACTCAGCTTCTTTCTTCACCAGAGAGCTAGTTATGTACTGAATGAATGAAAAAAGGAAAAACATTTCAGAATAAAGAGGTACCTTGCCTCCTCAATTAACTGCTTGAGTATGAAAAGATCCATAAAACGTATATAATACTGGACTATGATATCATTATACTTTACTAAAAAGGATTCTTAGAATTCATTAATGTTAACCCAACGTATGCTCCAATTCATATAATAAGTTAACAGCTAGGACAAATAACAATACTTTCTTTAATCTGGAAAATTCTAGTATTGAGGTTTGAGGGTCTTAAGTTCAAGTGCTCATCATAATTACCTTTTGTTCTTTCACAGTCTAAATACAAACTAAACCCCTGAATAAGATTCTCCAAAGATGGAGCCTGGGGGCACCTGAAATGTGTGTGGGGGAGGGAAAGCCCTACAGGTAGGTTACACTAAATGCTCTACAGTGGAATTAAGTTTACAGGTCTTTTTTTTTTGGGGGGGGGGAGGTAAGAGGGTGGTCAGTAGTGGGGATTAAACCCAGGCCTTCACACTGGGTCTTATTCTCAGTATCCCCTGGCCCTCCTTTGGAGACAAGATCTCACTCGCTAAGTGGCCCAGGCTGGCCTCAACTTGGTGATTTTCCTGCTTCAGTTTCCAGACTACTGGGATTAATACAGACATGCATCACCACACCTAGCAAGTCTATGCAGATGCTTCACTCACCTCAGTAATAGGTCCTAACACAAAACAAAACAAAAACAGATTTCAATGGCAAAAGAAATACTGAGTAGCCATACAGATGTAGCAAAGTAAAAATAAATTTAATATCCTTAAGGAATGAGACAGTGAAGAAGTAAGGCCCAGTCAAAAACACAAGTCTAACACTTAGAAGTTTTCAGGATGAGGGCAGCAAAAAGCCCTAACTCTCAGTAATCTCCAATGGGTCTGCTGTAATACATATGATTTTTAAAATGTTTACAGCATCAGCACTAAGGTATTGAAAGCTAATTTATACTCAAATGTACTATATTTAAAACAAAAACACAATAAACATTTCAATAAAGTAGTGAAAATAAAATGAAATTTAGACAAGAGATGTAGCTGTGGTAGAGTGCTTGCCTAGTATGCATGAGGCCCTGGGTTCAGTCCTCAGCTTATCCATCCTAAGCTCCCCCACAAAAAGACATCTGACCTTTAAGAGACAAGCTTCTACAAAGTAGGAAATTTACTTTCATGTAATAGGTTATTCCACAATGTAGCACACACCTTGGCCTAGGAAATAAATACTCCCTAATTCAATTGCCCTCTTAATTTGATATATTGTTAAACATACATTGGCAATTTTCAATTATTAACCCTCTGTAAGATGACTAGGCTTTGCCACATGACAAAGGTTCAGAAAACAATTACTGATCAACATCCATGATAGCTAATGGTGTGATATGACAATACACTATTTCTTGCCTCAAGGGTTATCTTGAAGTAAATCGTGTTTACCAAGAGGTATATATACTCTGGCATGTGTTACTAAAATTCCTATCACACTCCTTTAGTTATATTTCCTACACAACTCCCCAACTTGACACAATAATAGCTCAAAATATTCATAATAGGAGAGGTCAGGCCATGGCAAAGGCGTTGGTGGACAGTAGAGTCTTCTAAGAATAATGAATTGTAACTCTCACACTCCCATCTGTGGTTTTTTTTTTGTTGTTTGTTTGTTTGTTTTTTATGTATTTGCTATAGGGTCCACAGGGTCTCACTATGAAGATCAGACTCAGTGATTCTCCTGTTTTCAGTCTCATAAGAGCTGGGATTACAGGCATGGGCCACCACACCCAGTCTTAATCAGTGTGCCCCAGGGATTGAACCCCAGCCACTACACTCTGCCTAAGCAGGCACTTTAGTCCGCTGAGCTATCTGGCCAGCCCTCCATCTATGTATTATTTCTAGTACTTCACTGTCCTAAGAACTTTCTAAAGGCTGCCCCCAAAATATTTTCTTACATGCATTATTCTTAGAATAGGCTAAAATTCTGAAAAACTAAAAGCAGTTTTTAAGAAATTCAAAATCAGCAACATACGAACTTACAAACCTAGATGAACTCTTGTCATCAAAGTGGCAGAATACATTAATGAAAAATCTTTAGTCTGATTTTAACACACTCCTGAGAAAAATGTAAAATATCTCACTGTTTCTGCCCCAAAATTCTGAAACTCACACACACACACACACACAAACACACAAAAATTCATTCAGAGACTGCAGATCAGTATTTAAAAAGCTTCTATACCTATTCTTTGTTCTGTTACATGTAACATGTGAAAATAATTTTAAAATAATTATTTTTATTATTCTCACACCATCTGCTATAAATTATCTCCTAAAACACTGACTGGCTGTTTTCTTACGTTACTCAGAACAGGCCAAGTCTTTCAACTGGCCACTACAAAGGCATATAGATAATTAAACGGTATCTTCATAAATGTATTTATCTCAAATTAGATAAAACTCTAATCTATATTTATAAAACAATTAGAATACATCACCAAACACTATGAGTAACAGCCTAATATAAAAGATAATCTGGATTTCAGAGTATCAGATACTACACTATAGAAAAATCATTTGAAAAATATGGTAATAAAATGTCCAGGAAAATGTAGAACTTATATATATCATACTGATTGAATATCTTAGAGTCCCCATAAATCAGCAATGAACCCAAATACACTCAATATCACTAGTTCAGAAATTAATTCTTCCCTCAAAACATGGAGTTTTCCTACACATGAAGAATTTTAGTCATTAATACAAAGAACAAAAACTGTACCATAAAAAATACTAGGAAAAACATTAAAACACCAAGAAAAAGGGAGAAAGGACTTTAAAAAAAAGGGGGGGGATTTTAAAAACCCCAGGATTTTACTAAACATAAAATGTCAATGAAAATGAGAAAACCAAACTTAAAATGACCAGATACCAAAAAATTCAAATCTGAACTCTCACTATAAGATATAATAGCAAAGACTGCCATTCAAGGCTGGAGAGAATGTGGATAGCCACATGGTGGGTCCACTTGAATAACAAATGGTACAAGGATTCTGCAAAGAATAACATCATCAAGAATTTTTTTTTTTTCATGTCTTTTGATTCAATTGTGCACAACAATTACATACAAATGTTTTAAGTGCAGGGCCAGGCGCAGAGGTGCACATCTGTAATCCCAGCCCTCAGGAGACTGAGGCAGGAGGTTCATTTCAAGCTTGAGACCTGCCTGGGCTACAAAGTGAGCTCATGACCAGCCTGATAAAGTGCCTGCAGGGGCCAGGAGCTTGATCCCTAGGCCTGCCGTGCCGGCCCCGCCCACAGGGCGTGCTGAAATAGTAATTGAGACTGGGCATGGTGGCACATGCCTGTAATCCCAGCTCTTGGGAGGCTGTAAACAGGCGTAGGGCACATGCCTGTAATCCCTGCTCTTGGGAGACTATAAACAGGCGTATCACAAGTTCGATCTAGTAGTGAGACCCTGAACACCCTGTTAGACCCTTTCCTAAAAAAAAAAAAAAAAAAAAAAAGACCAGGCTGAACTATATAGTGAGAACCTGTCTCAAAAAGACAAAAACAACACAACAAAACAAAACATTTTATGTGCAGTGTGATTTAAAATGGAAACAAATCCAACTTTCAAAGAACACCAATGGTCAACATGGCAATCAATACATTAGCTATAAAAAAATACACAGCTAATAAAAATGTTTATTAAAAACCATTAGTAACTTTGGTAGTGTAAAATCAGTTTATACACATTTCAAGAATCAGGAAATTAAATCTATACATATACACATAAAAAAATCTTTTTAAAAAAAAAGGGAATAGGGCAGGAAAATCAAGGCAGTTATTTCTAAAATAAAATATGATTGCAAGTTACTTTGTCCCCACATTTTCAAAATTTGCTATATTAAGAATGTCACTAAATCCCAAACTAGTGAATTTTCAATAATCAGGGAACAAGAAGGACTGGAGGTAGTTGCCAGTTTCCATGGTATAAATATTACCACTGTGGCTAACTTTAAGTTACCAATTGTTTGAGGAATTGAACTGCAAAATTGCATTAAGTTTTAGGAGTCAGCTCTGCAATCCAGTATGAGCTACACCAGCAACAACAGCATCCAAAAGCATACAACATGTATAAATAATGATTATGATTCAAACCACAATACAAAGAGTTCTGACAAAAAAAAGACCACTTACATAAAATTTTAAGAAAAATAGCCTTTTTCACTGTGTAAGTGAAGAAAGGATAGAAAATAATTATAAGGACACAAATACACATGTAGTTCACAGAATTCCTATAAATACTAAAAATGCTACCCATAGTAATCACCATTGTACAAAAAAGAAAAAGCAGATAATTCTAATAGTGCTTACAGAAGTATTGTGTATCTACTAATCTACTCAGTCCTAAAACAAAACACATTATGCTTCCTAACTCCAGGTTTCTAGAATAGAGTTGGGAATAAAATGAAGTCCCTGCCTTCATGGAGCTTACAGTCTGTCAGGGATATGCTACTTTTTCCTGATGTGTACCTGGCACTGAATGTTGGTGAAACATTAATATCAAAATAAGTAAAACTAATTGAAATGAGACGCAAAGGTACGGTATACCATCAGTTTTTAGAGGAAGGAGAGACACAGGAAAAGAAGTTTGTTACCAGAAAAAGGACAGGTTGAAAAGGCAGAAAATCTCAAAGCCATAGCCTACTACCTCTGTGTAGACATATAATCCCTGCTCCTTTCTGGTGAAGCTGGTACCTAACACAAACTTTACTGAAGCATGTAACAATTTTACAACTGCCATGAGGTGCAATCTGGTTCTTACCCACATGACAAACCAACCACTTGGGATTAAAGATTAGTGATCACCACCTTAACATATCCTCTTACTTTTGCAGGAGAACGTTGTTTCCGCTTCTTCTTTTTCTGTAAGTCTACTGGCTCTCTGATTTGTTTTTTGTCTCTCATCAGCTGCTCAGATACATCAGTAAAAGTAATTTCCTGCTTTACACTTATCTGTTTAAAAAAAGAAAGCCGAATTTAGAAATGCATAAAAAAATTCATTGTGACAAAAATCCACTGTATGTTTAATCCTTTCCTGGACCTACAAATAGGTGCCCCTCGGTGTCAACATATGTTTGCACCAACCAGAGAGAATATTATCGAATTTATTAACAGTTAACAAATAAAAATCAAGGATATACAAACTGGGGGAAAGTTACGATTTTTAAGGGATCTACCCTAAAAAAGATGAAAGATATCTTGGAGAATTACTGTTATAAACAACTTAGTAGAACACAACCAAACACAGGACATAGTAATATCAATTTCATTCCTATATACAGAAAACTGATGCTGAGGGTACAAACACAAAGCAAGGCTAAATTCTAAAAATTAGCACAGTGAGTGAAAAAATAAGTATCGTAGGCATCTCTATAAGCTCTCTTTAATAAAATACCAAGAAAACAATGCAAAATTTAAAAAATGATTCTATCAAAAATATACTCAACACTGATGAACAACAGCCAGTAGTTTCCTGGCCTTTCTAGCAACCATCACCAACTATAAAATCTCATACAATTTTAGTCCACTTCTCTGCATGAGACACAATGCTTACTATACAACAAACAGAGACATGAACATTTCAAAATGTCCCCCATTTTTAGATCTCAGCTATCAGAGTTATTCTAAGAGCAACACATCGAGGTACTAAGGTCACTGGATTCTCATAAGATTTGATGTTCAGTCTTCCCTTCACTGCTACATTTTCAATCGATACTTAAAATAAAGACACCAAAATCTTAAACTTTCAAATCAACACGCTAAATATATATAAATATAGCAAAATTCTTTAAGACTATCTGAGCAGCTCAATGTGTTAATAATGACTTAATTTTTGAAAAATCATCAAAAAGCATTGTACAAGGATTATGAATATCTTACAAATTCAGAGTATAAGCTGGAAGGCATTTTAAATAGCTCTGCACTTCATGAGTAATCTGTTCAAACATAACCTAAGAATTTAAGACTGACAAAGAAGTTTACATAAATTTCTGAAATATGGGCAACGTGAGAATCACAAATCAACAATGGCACCAAAAATATGACATAAATGATTATTTAGCTAATATTATGAGGTTATAGAGCAGCATTGTGGCCACTGTTACAGTTTCTTTTTCTTAGCAATTATTTAAAATAGAATGGCAAAATCACAACCAACAGGCTTTGCAAAATAGGTGTTTTACTATCTCTAAAGTGCTATTTACTAAACACAGTTACACACTGGGCTGATTATGAAAAAGAGGCCTGAAAAGCAGCTGTGGGCTGTTGTGTTTTCCTCACTATAGCCCACCTGCCCACCAGGGTGTACTTTTATCTTGCATGTTCTTCTTTCATTCAGCTCAAGCGTGCTCTGCAGAGCCAGTTTTCTCCCTCGCTCTTCACTTTTACTTTTTCAAATAAACTGTTGCCACTTTTAAAAAAAAAAGGAAAAAGAAAAACACAAAAAAGCAGCAACAGGAGTTGTCTTGTCCTTATTTTGTAGAGGCTCCAAAAAGTAGCACACAAATTGCAAAGAAACCATGGAAATGCAACATCCAGCAATAAAAGAGATGCTTTTTAGAAAGTGTTAAGGAAAGTGTAAGAAAGATTTAAAAGTAAGCCCTGCAATCACCAGCTATCTACAAACCAAAGAGTAGCCTTTCCATGCAAACAGAAGATTAAAACATATATCTGAACTTTTTAGTTACTTCCACATACAGTACATGGAAGGTCAGTATATTAAAAAGATCATTTTCAACTACAAGATATAACTTTTAATATTAAAGTATAAACTAAACCTGCCAGTACCAATGAATCAAACCAGTGTGAGCATAAATAGACACATCATATGTTACGTATTTAGAATGTTCTAACAGGCTTACCACTCATTAATGGAAGAGTGATCTCTCTATATCACTCATAACCATACAAGTATTTGGTGTACCTAAAGTACTTAGAAAAGAAGTTCGTAAATTTAAAAACAAAAAAAGTTAAGTGTGGTAATGACAGAATAGCTACAAAAAATAAGTCACAAAAGTATAGAAAAATTTGCCCAACAGAGGCTAGCTACCATAGTGATCTATAAAAACAAGAAAACATTCACAAGGGAAAGAGATAATCCATTTTAAGTTAATTAATCTTTCCTTAATAATTCACTTTAAATGGAAACCAAGATCATAGTATTACTTTTGACAAAAAAGAAATCTAAGCGCTAACACTAAAGTAAGTCCGAGGATATGTCCTGGCTGCTGTTCCCCTGAAAGTTCTTAAATGTATCTTAATTCTCCTGACCTTACACCCAGCCAATTGTGGTGGTACACACATATAATCACAGCACTCTGAGAGCAGAATGATGCAAGTTTGAACCTAGTATAGGTAATTTAGTGACTTGACAAGACCCTATCTTAAAATTAAATAAAGGGATTAACAGTGTAGTTGATTGTGAAGACCCTGGGTTCAACTCACAGTACTGTGACATGGGGGGCAGGAGGAAAGGGAGAGGGACTTTCCTTTGATTCATAAGCCAAAAATCTAATTGAAGCCTACAATCCACTTACTTGCAGGATGACATGCTCCATCTTGTATTATTTGTTTTTGTGCAATGCATCAGAGCTCCACATCTGCATCTTAAGACTTTTGAAATGGTGACTTTTTACCTTCTTAGAATGGTTTCTACATATCTAGAGTGGTTATTTCATTCTACCCCCCAAATTAATAAGCTTGTCCTACTTTTATATCTATTTCATGTACAATTAACACATTCTTCACTGGGTCCCTTAATACCCTTCACTTGTTTATTTACTCAACAGTAATTAAGTGCCTGCTGTGTGCTAAGTTCAGCCAGACTTAACAAAAGAAAAATATTCTAACAGGCACAAGCACCACTCTAGATATGTAGAAACCATTCTAAGACGGTAAGAAGTCACCTCTGCAAAAGTCTTAAGATGCAGATGTGGAGCTCTGATGCATTACACAAAAACAAATAATACAAGATGGCACATGTCATCCTGAAAGAAAGTGACTGGTATTAAGAATAAAAGCAAGAATTCAAGGTGTGGGGATGAAGAGTAAATAACCACAAGCCTGGCTGGCAAGATACTAAGCATATGCTTAGGCAAGCGCAGGGCCTGGGGTTCCATCCCTGGTGCCACATGCCATGCTGGCCCCACCCCTGGGTGCACTGAACCAGCCACCAAGACCAGGTGGTGGCACATGCCTGTAATTCCACTGCTGGGGACGCTGAAAACAGAAGGATCACTACGAGTCTGAGCTGCACAGAGTCTGAGCTGTGTAGTGAGACCCTGTACCACAGATAGATAGATAGATAGATAGATAGATAGATAGATAGATAGATAGATACTTCCTTGTTACAGACTCTACATCAATAAGTACTATCAGAAACACATCACCAGGTAGAACAATGAGGAATAAATACACTTTTTGTTTGCTAGTTTTGACCTATTCCTCCCTCCCACCTTCCAAACAAAATGTTAACTGACTTGTGGGATCATTTGAGATTCTTCTTTTCATTTCCAACATCCTGCATGTGCATCCAGAGACATTCCTTTCACTCCAACTCACTTTGCCCATCTCACTGACAGAGGGAATTATCTCCCAGGGGCTTCCTCCACAAAAAGGTTTTTGTTTTTGTTTTTTTGACTAGCTCAGGCTGCCTTAAGGGTGGGTCTGATGCAGCCCGTGGAGCTTGGGATCGAACTGTGGTCCCTTGTGCCTGACTGAGTTTTCCCAAGCAGGCGCTTTTAACAACTAAACTAACCTGCAAGCCCCTTCTCCCACAAATAAACTGATGAAACTCCTTAAACTCTTTTTACCAGGGATCAAACTCAGGACCTTGCACTTGCCAGGCAAGCACTTATTCCACTGAGCTATCTCCCTGGCTTAAACTCTTTTCTTATCATTTCCCAAGGGAAGAACCTGCTCCACTGTCAGTAATAACAACTGTATGCTCCTCAGCTCAAGTTTAGAATTCTTTGTGACCGGCTTCAGAAAACAGACCTAGGAAACTTGACAGAGCATCTGTCCTTAGATCTCTTCTTCACTTGTGGAGCCTTGTTCTTACCAGTTTAATTTCAGGGTTTTGCCATTATAACTTCTACTCTATCCACTGAGTAAAGAGAAAGTACCTTTCTGCTCACCGCTGTACCCTGCTAATGATTCGAGGTCTACCCACCACCAAAGGATTCACAGCTTCACAGCAATTCTAAGTGTTCTGACCCTATCAGCTACTTCTCTTCCTAAAAGCACAATGAAATTGTGCCTACAAAATGAAATTCTCCCTACAAAAGAAATCCTTGTGGAGACCTAAATTTTTCAGCTACTATGATGCATATGATTAAACCCTCCAAAAAAAAGTACCTGTACTTGACATACAAAGATAATAATTGTCCCCAAATTTAGAAAATGGCTATTCTGAGAGTGAAAGTAACACATAGCCATATATACAAAGCATGTATTTAGATGTTACCAAGAATCTGTTCCACAGCAGTGCCTTGGAAACATTCAAGTTGAACCAAGGTAACCACAAATAATGAAAGATACAACACAACTGTATTGCAAGCATATAGTCTAAAGAACATCAGCAATAACTGGGTATATTTATAGAGTGCAGAACAGAATTGTCAGTGTGTGTCTAGGTATCACAAGGATGGTTTTGGCAGGAAGAATTAGCTATAACCAGCCAACAGGAAAAGGTCAAATTCCAAGCTCACAAAGCATAGAGCAAGGAGGGAGTTGACATAATAAATTAATGGGCAGGACTTTGAGCATCATGAACCGTTAGTCCTCCACACTCCTTACCCAACAAGAGCACAACCAAAATTTTGAAAAGAGCTACATCTGTTGGGGAGAAAACTGATAGCTGTCCCTTGATTCTGAATTGGTCAAGAGGTCCACAGTCAAACTGTGACCTACTTTTCTACCACATTTCTTATAAATTTATGTTTTGGTACCTGTATCGGCATCTAGCAGTCCAGATAACATAGATGAAGTAGATAAAGTAATCAGGTTTCTTACCTGGAATTATGCCAATCACCCCTACCTGTTGAAAATCCTATTCTTCCAATTTCCATGACATCAGCTGCTTTTAGTCTTTTTTTTTTGTGGTACCAGGGATTGAACTCAGGACCTTGCACTTGCCAGGCAAGCACTTATTCTACTGAACTATGTCTCCCTGGCCCTAGTTCTCTTTTTCTTTGTGGCAATTTTTCTCAATACATCCCATTTATTTTTTTTTTTTTTTTAATTTAGGTAAATCTACATCAGTAGCTCTCAAAAGTACAAAAGTCCCTCACTCCTTTCAGTATAAATTCTCCCCATGAAACTACTTTTACCATATCTTTTATTTTTTAGTAACTCTTTTACTCCCTTTAGGAAAGAGTCACAGTACATCAGCTATTTACATGTTGACGTTACAGAATGAATACATTAAAAGATATGAAAATTTACTTGTCATATATTAAGTCATACAAGGGAGGCTGGCAAAAGCATAAGACAACTGTCATTAATTTTTGTTTAAAAAAATTACTTTGGACTAAAAAGTTAGATGCTAACATTTAGTGACTTATTGTTATTTATAAACAAATAAAACACAATTCCTGCATTTTTAATTCCTGAAACAGTAAACACTGGTATATGTAACCAATCTAAGCAAAAGTTCTTAGGAATACTCAACCTTTTCTAAGAATGAAAAGGGGTCTCAGGGCCAGAATGCCTGAGTATTGTTATCTCAATATACCTTAATCACACTCTGCATTTCTCTCTTCTCCATTTAATCTCTTTTAATACAGATGTGTGGGCCTTGCCAAAATAGGTACTCTGTGCATTTTAGTAGATTTATAGCATTCCTAGCTGTCTGCTGAGATTACCAAGGAAGAATGAGCTACCATGTCTAGCACCCAGAACTTCAGTTTCTACATATTATGCCAAGGGGCGGGGGAAGAGAGAGAGAGAGAGAGAGAGAGAGAGAGAGAGAGAGAGAGAAAGAGACAGACAGACAGACAGAGACAGAGACAGAGGCAGACACTGAAGCATCTTTAGGAAATGGATGATTCCAAAACTGTGATAGGGAAAAATAAAGTGACTTAAAAATTGTAGTGTCCGCAGTTAAAGTACTCAAAAAAGGATCACAGCATGTATGAAATGACCAAAGATCACACAGTATGAATAAGAAAATGAGTATTAGGGCCGGCAGTATTGCTCAGCAGAATAAGTGCTTCCTTAGGTAAGCGCAGGGGCCAGGGTTCAATCCCTGGCACTGCATGCCATGCCAGCCCCACCCCTGGATGCGCTGAGCCGGTGATGGAAGTCTGGGCATGGTGGCACACACCTGAAATCCCAGCACTAGGGAAGTAGAAATCAGGAGGGATAACTACAAGCTGCGTAGTGAGATCCTGCATATAATAAATTAATAAGTAAATAAACAAACAAACAAGAAAGAAAGTACTGATGATACTGGATTATGGTCTACAGAATACTTAACTACAGATGCTTACAAATACTGATACACAATCTTAAATTCTCTTCCAAGATACCCTCTCAATGACAAAGGAAAACACAATAACTTTATAGCAGGGAAACCTTAGAAATAGCACCTTAACAAACAATGAAGGTTAATCCCACCAGTTAAAGACTTATCCCAACATTATGTCATCTATGATATGATACCATGGGAGCAATGTAGTATCACTTTTGTAGTGTTATCAAAAAGCAGTAAACAAAATGCAAAAAGTATATTCGATATTGTGAAAGGGAAAGAAACTGCACAAAAGGAAAGAACAACTGGGATGAGGAAAAGGAGAAAAGGGAAAAATATATATGTAAACACACAAGATAGCTAAGATAACTGTACTACTAATTTTATTATTTTATTGAAAAGAACAGTTAATGCTTAATTTTTTATATCTAGTAATCTGCACTACTTTGAAGACAAGAAAATAACCACTGTGAATTCCTATCATCTTGTTTTCTGAAATTCTGTACTGTTCATAAATTTATCATTTTAGTCTCTTTAAAATAAAAAAAAAACAAAAACAAACAAGAGCTTCAACTTAACTAGAGGAAAGTTTCAGTCAGACTTAAAATGAGAGATACTCTACTAAATAACTGATCAACATTTATCAAAAGTATCACGGTTGGCTGGATGTGGTGGCACATGCCTGTAATCCCAGCACTTGGGAGGCTGAGGCAAGTGCAAGTTCAAGTTCAAGACCAGCCTGGGATATATAGTGAGTTCAAGGCCAATCTAAACTACATAGTGAAGGCTGGTGAGATAGCTCAGTGGGAAGCACAAGGACCAGGGTTCAATCCTCAGCACCATGTATTTGCGCTGGCCCTGCCCCCAGGTACACCAAGCATGGTGGTGTACACCTGTAATCCCAACACTGGGGGGGGGGGGCGCTGAAAACAGGAGGATCACTATGAGTCTGAGCTGTGTTGAGTCTGAGCTGCGTAAGGAGACCCTTTATCGAATAAATTAAAATAAACTAACTACATAGTAAGATCCTGTCTCAAAAAAACCAAAAATGAACAAAAAGTATTGAGATTATATAATACAAGGAATGAGTAAGAAACTGCTATAGACTAGAGAAGTCTAAGAAAACATAATCTCTAAATTAAATGAAAAGTAGGATACTGAATTCAATCCTGGAACAGAAAAGGGATATTAGATAAAATTTAAATAAGGATTGTAGTTTAATATAATTTGTAAATGCTAAGCTCCTAGTTTTGACAACTACTCTGCTGTGACTGCGTAAGTTTTAACACAAAGAGGAAGCTGGGTGAAGAGTTTTATATGTAATCTACAACTTCTGCATTTTTTTTAAATTTAAAATTACTTTAAAATTAAAAGAGACTGGGGATATAGCACAATTTTAATAGGGCTTACATAGCACTCATGAGACCATGTTCCATCCTTAGCACCATAGATTATTTTAATTTATTTATTTATTTATTTATTTATTTATTTATTTTGGTGGAACCAGGGATTGAACTCAGGCCCTGGAGCTTATTGTACTGAACCATCTCCCCGGCTCCACCATGGATTATTTTAAATAAGAGAGAGAGAGAGAGAGACAGAGATAGAGACAGAGACAGTGACAGTGACAAAGAGACAGAGAGAGAGACAGAGACAAAGAGGAGAGGGAAGGGGAAGGAGAGAGGGAAGGAGAGAGACAGACACAGAGACAGAGAACAGGGAGACAGACAGACATAGAAAACTTTAAAAATTGTTTTACACTCTTTTTTCTACCTACAAAAATACTTACCACTTATATGGTGATGTACAAGTTTGTGATTCTTCCTCCTCAGTCAAATAAGATTCATGATAACATTTACTATGTACCAGACGCTGTCTTAGGGACTAAAGACACAATGGAGTGGTGTGGTGTGCAGAGGACACAGAGACACAGAGTCTCTATACTAATAAGAGTCTATTGCGTTTAACCATACATTAATCCTATGAGTAAGCATGTTCACCCCACTTTAAATATAACTATTTTGTCCAAAATTGGATTAAGAGAGAAACCCAAAATTTAAAACTACATCTTCCATATGCAAGGACCAACCAAGACCCTAACTCCTGTGATCTGTGAATGATTTTTTTTTGGTGGGGGGGTGTACTGGTGATCGAACTCAGGACCTTGTGCTTGCAGAGGAGGCATTTATGCCACTGACCTATTTCCCTGGCTGTGAATGATTCCTTATACTCATGTTACCAATAAAGAAACTAAAACTTCAGGAGGTAAATGTTTTACCCAATCTATAAAATTTTATTTTATTTATTTTGGTGGAACCGGGGATTGAACTCAGGCACTTGCGCTTGCCAGGGAAGCGCTTACTCCACTGAGCCATCTCCCCGATCCCAATTATTTGGTTTTTTGTTTTTATTTTTGTTTTGTTTTGTTTTTGGTATAAAATTTTAAAACTAAACCTTAAACCAAGACCTGACACCTTCCAATCCTATACTATTTCTGCTCTTGTAAGTGCTTACTAAATCTTGAGTATTCATATTTACTTTAAAATGGTTTAGCACAGCCATATTGTATCTTTCCATATATGAACTATAGTCTGGATGTTTCTAGAATACAGACTGAATCTCTAGCACTCATGGTGATTCTGGGACATCTAAGGGATATTACTAATGTAAAAACAAATTTTAAAAAATGAATCCAAGGGGGCCAGGGAGACAGCTCAGCAGAATAAGTGCTTGTTGGCAAGTGCAAAGGCCTGAGTTCAATCCCTGGTTCCACCAAAAAAAAAAAAAAAAAAAAAAAAAAAAAAAAAGAATTAAGACACATGCCAACAACATTTAGATAAAGCATTAAAAGACTTGAGTTCACTGCCACATCTCCGCCTCTAGCTGAAATGAGGAGGGCATCCTGAGGTAGTATGGCAAAGCAAGAAAAGTCAATTTGGAGCTAAAAGAAATACAGTCTAATTCCAAACAGTAAAACTACCAGCATGAGGTTGAACAACTAAAATTCATTCATTTGGAACTTTTATTCACTTGTAAACTAGAGGGTAAACTCCCTCACAAGATTTCTGGAGCACTGAATGAGATTATAACCAGCACCCAAAACTATAGTATCTGGCAGTATACAGAAGGAATCTTCCTCCATTACTGGGAACTGAACCCATGGGTGCTCTCTCACCTAGATTTTTATTTTGAGACATGACAGCTGAGCTAGGTACAGTGTTGCCTGTCTGTAATCCCAGCACTACATTCTAGAATAAATAACCAATACTTATCTCAAACAAACAGGCTTCAATACAGTTAAAAATAAATATTTCCTTCCATATGCAAGCTACTTTCCAATTTCTCTTTCAATATATTATCTGCTTCCTTTCTAAACATTCTCTTTTAATTTTCTTCTCTACTCGCTACCCAAGATCAAGTCCAGATGGATCATTTTTTCCACTTGTGTTTCACATTTCCTTCTCAAGGTCATTATGAAGACAACAGAATGGGCTTCTCATATACCACTGAAGGAAACCAGATTAATCATTTTTTAGGAATGATAATTTGGCTACTATATATCAAGAGACTTAAGAAAACTCTACTAAAGAAGAAAAAAAATCTCTCATGACAAACTATATCCACATATAACATCACAATCTTATTTATGACAGTGAAAAAATACACAAATGTCTAACACCCATGACAGAAGTTACAATACAGCTATTTGGCATTATACAGTTACCAGTAATAGTACTTTAGATTAGTATCAATAATGCAGAAAGATTCATGGCTGAAGGTTAAGTGATGTAGACAAATATATACATTATTACAAATTTATAGAAACACAGAAATATATGTGAGGCAAATTCTTACACAAACACAAATACCTACATAGGAATACAAGAAAGAAAACATTACAATGCTAGGCAAAGAACACTGATAGTAGTTATCTTGGAGTAGAAGGATTATAAAAATGTTATGATCTTTATAGTTTATAAAAATTTTACAGGCACTCGCGGGACCGAGGTGGCAGAAAGACCAGAGCTCTCGCTGCCAGCCCAAGGAAGGATGTCTCCCGGCCTGCAGCAAGGGGCCCAGCTGAGGGAAGGCAAACCCGCACCCTGCTCCTTTTCCATCGAGCGCATCTTAGGACTGGACCAGAAGAAGGACGGGGTGCCGCCGCTGAAGCCTCACAGGCCCTGGGCAGA